>NC_084481.1:212371957-212689301 GCF_030035675.1 Rhineura floridana
CTTTGCATGCAAAAGGCCTCAGGTTCAATCCCTGGCATCTCCAGGTAGGGAGATGGGAGAGAACCCAGTTTCAAACCCTGGAAAGCCACTGCCAGTCATTGTAGACAATACTGAGCTGGATGGACCAATGGGCTTACTCAGTATAAGGCACCTTCCTATGGTGTCACTGCAGTTTACCCGGACAGGGCTGGATTGGGGTGGCAGTGAGGTCAGGTTACTGGTCCAGTAAGGCTCTTATCCTCTTATATTCATACCAACTCTGTGTGTAGCAATATTTTTTGAAGAACTTCCTTGAAATGCTTTATTAATTATCACAAAACACCCACACGGACTATAAAACAAGCAAGCAACACCCTTTCCAATTAAGCAAGAACATGCAGTCATCTACTCAGCCCTAACCCTATGCCTATTAACTTGGAAGTACTTCTTACATAGTTCAATGGGGCTTACTTCCAAGTAAGAGTGCACAGTATTGTCTCCTAAGATGTGCTAATTGGTGTTTTTGTTTATTCCCCTGGTTCAGAGCAATCGTTGGAAACCTTGATAGAATTCATGTCCTGCCGTGTTTCCCTAATTCAATACAAAATGAAGATCTGAGACTCAGTTGTAAAGACCGACGGAAACGTCCAGTTGGTTAGGGACCGAGAAGCATCTCTCGGCTTGCAAGTTTAAATGATCCCAGATGAGCTTGTGCCTACAGTCTCCGTCCTGCTGTTTTTCAACTAATCATTTGCAAAATTGAAAAAAAGAAAGAAAGAAAAAGCAGGAAGACTTCTGGTAGGTGAGCCACAGCAGGGCAATTAAGATGATGTGGCAAAGGTACACATCTGCTCTTAGACAGATACAGTTTCACTGATTCTATCTATAGTAGCAGTCCTTCAGAGAGATAAACACCCTGCGAGAGAGCGACACGCCGGAGGAAGTGCCACACTGAGAAAGTGGTGATCGGAGTGGAGCCTTGCAGCCCCTGTGGTCTGAGAGGAGGGAGGGAGGGAAGGAGAATGGAACAGCCAGGCAAGCGACAGAAGTTATCATGAGACAGATGTGAATCAGAAGAGCGGTGGGTGAGAGCTGGCATTTGAGGGAGGTGGGAGTCTAGCAAGCGTGAACAACACAGTGAAAACCAAAAGTGGGGGTGGGTGGAGGGGGAGAACCTCTTCTCCGAACTCTTTAGGAACAGTTACAATTTTATTTCTTTGTTTATTTATTCCTCACATTTGAACCAATCTGGGGAAAGAATAGTTATACGCAGACAATATTTTTTCCCACCCTGGTGCATCCCACAATCAACATAAAACAGGGATGGGGAACCTTAAGCCCCGGGGCCAAATGCGGCCCTCCAGGCCTCTCTGTCTGGCCCTTGAGACTCTCCCCAAGCCACACGCCCTTTCCCACCCTTACCCTCCTTGAGACTTTTTCATTTTTGGCTGGGCCGTGTCCTTGAATTCTGATCATGCTTTGCTTTCCTGGAGGGAGGGATGTGGGAGTGTGTGTAGAAACCAGCCTTCTGTACAAAGGGAAATGTTACATTCATTGCTCTGCCCACTTTTGCCACTGGCGCCATCCGCCACTGGCCTGTGGCCTGTGGAAGGATGCCCAGAAGGAAATATGGTCCTTGGGCTGAAAATGGTTCCCCACCCCAACATAGAACATCGGAAATTGCCTTATGTTGAGTCACAGCATTGGTCCATCTAGTTCAGCCTTTCCCAACTAGTGGGCCACCAGATGTTGTTGGACCACAACTCCCATCCGCCTCAGCCAGCATTGCCAATGGTCAGGAAAGATGGAAATTGTGGTCCAACAACATCTGGTGGCCCAGTAGTTGGGAAAGGCTGATCTAGTTGAATACTACCTACACTGACTGGCATCAGCTTTCCACAATTTCAGACAGGGCTCTCTCCCAGACCTATTGGGAGATGCCGGGGATTGAACATGGGACCTCCTGCATGGAAACAAGATGCTCTGCTACTGAGCCATGGCCCTTTTCCAAATTCACAGTGCAATCAGATGAATGTTTACTCAGGAATAAGGTCCACTGTGTTCAGTGAGGATCAATCTCAGTGTGCATAGGACTGCAGCCTCAGGGAAGTCTGTCCTTTTGGTCTTTCAGAGTTGCAGTCAGTCTCTGGTTAGTTCTGGACAAATATCTGTTGGAAGCTCAGCTTGGCTCAGGAAAATATCCCAGTGGCTCTGTTGTGTGATATTGTTTATAATCAGGGGTGTGCATACTTTGAGTTTGGAAACAAAAGAAAAAAATTGTACCAAGGTAATCTAAATTCTGCACCAAGACAGTGGCATTCTCCACCCCATATTTTGTCCCAAAATAATCATAGTTGCATTTGTTGCATAATATATTTCATTTGTGGTGCTGAGGACATATGTAACATATGTAAACCATATGTTCTAGCTGCCTCTATTTACCAGGTACAGTCACTGTTTTACAGTTCCTGATTAGACACTGTCCCAACTTTTTCTATCTTTGCCTTTTGGGAAGAAGTAAGTCCACTGAATTTCATGTGATGTACTCCAGGGTAAAGCCCACCTTTGTCGTAAACTTCCTGATTTAATAGAGTGCCCATACTGTAGGACTTCTACACTACTTTAGAGGGCAGTCCTCTGTTTGAAAAAATTCTCTGCCTGAAGGGCTCTTCAGTCCAGGTCAAAGTCCAATTTAAAGATGAAGAAATCTAAGAAGGGAGAATAGGAAGGGCCTTGAAGTCGCCCATCCGCTGCTTAATACCTGGACAGCAGACTGAGTAGGCGCACAGGTTATCAGTTTACTAACTATGAACTTGAACTGTGGTTAAAGTTGGTCAACAAGCTAACATTTGTGCCATAGTGCTGGGTATTGAATGTAACGAGGGAATGTGGTTTAAACAGAGCAGTATCAGAGCACCAAAGTCAGTGCATGAAGTGAGGAGGAGAGGGGGAGTGTGCAGACTTGGCGCTTGTTCCTGGCTTCATAAACTATGGTTTGTTTAGCCGGGAATGTTATGTCAGAAAAGGCCTTTGGGGTTTATAAGGCTGCAGATATGATTATGCATCTTGGGGTAAAAGGAAATTGATACACCTCCTCTTCTGTCTAAGGTTGCAATCCTGTGTGCACTTATTCTTGAGTAATAATCTTCTTGCAAGTCTTATGGCTTAATGGTTAACCTGTTGTTGTTTTTTCTACTGGAGAAATCTAAACTCGGAATCAAAACAAAACCATGAATACAAATAACTGTTCTTTGCTCATGTTTGCTTGGCTTCCTCTTAGAAATCTAGGTATTATATGGTGCTGCGGTTGAAGTGTCATTTACTCTAAAGGAATGTCTGTATTCTGAAATATTCCTGGAGTTTTTTTTAAAAAATGCTGGGTTTTTTTAAAAAAATAATTAGACTCCAAATAATGCCCCCATATTTATGAAACTTTTATCTGCTCCCCTCCCTTGGCACAAACTAATCAGAGGTAACACATACATTGGAGTATATACTGTTTGATGCTAGTTCATTGAGCTGCTTTCAGGAGGCTGCATTTCATCAGGACTGCACTTCTTTTCACAGTGACTTGAAAGGGTGCCCTTCTTCTACCTCCACTTCGCTCTGCAAGCCTTTTCATCTTTTCTACCTTGCTGGAGGCATGATTAGGGCACTTCACCTTTGACCAGATGGGCAGACAAGCATCCGTCCTCTGGAGCCACAACTAGGGCTCTTCAGTAGAATAGCTCTTCAGTGGTACTGAACTGTGACCTTGTCTGCTGTTCAAAGACTAAATACATAAACTCAAGTTTCCGTTGGGCCTGGCCTGGGAACCCAAGTTATCCCTTAATCCCAGGTCTCCCGGTCAGCAGTACAATGGATAGATAGCCCACCATGCTAGCTGATCAGCTAAAGAAAAGAAAACATCTTTGTTTCCTTGACAAATTGGCTCTTATTTGGGCTGCTCAGTCTTCTCAACCTGCCCAAACATTAGTGCTTTTCCTATCAACTTTCCTTTCTTTTCATTTTGATAATTACCTTTGTCAACAATTGCAATAAATTGTGACTTTCTATCTATCTATCTATCTATCTATCTATCTATCTATCTATCTATCTATCTATCTATCTATCTATCTGTCTATCTATCTATCTATCTATCTATCTATCTATCTATCTATCTATCTATCTATCTATCTATCTATCTATCTATCTATCTGTCTGTCTGTCTGTCTGTCTGTCTGTCTGTTATTTATACATTTTTATCCAATCTTTCCTCCCAAAGGAGCCCATTTATTCAATTTAAAGTTAAAGTTAAAAACATTTAGTTCAGCAGCCCATCCTAAGATGGCATGTCCTACACTTAACACAGGCTGTTTAATTTAATTTAATTTAATTTAATTTAAAAACATATATCCTGCATTTTCTCCAAAAGGGAAGCTCAGCATGGCTTACAGTAATAAAATATCCACACAACACAACCAGATCCACAAGATGCATTAGAAAATACCAACATCATAAAACAAAAACAAAAAATAGGAACCCATATTCAACAAAAACAGCAAAGCCATAAAACTAAAAAGAAAAAAGGGGGAAGGCTCAAAGAAAGTAAAATGGCCTTAACATATTCACAACAGGGGAAGAAGCTTTTTTCTGCTAAATGTCTTCCTAAACAACCAGTTTGGGGCCAAATGTCTAAAACCATAAAGTGTTGGAAGTAGGTGAACCTCATCCAGGAGGACATTCCATAGTGCTGGTGCAGCCACTAAAAAGGCTCTACTCCACACTGCCATCCACCAGGCCTCAGATGGCTGAGGAATATGGAGCAGGGGCCGCTACCATCATTTTGTCATTTCAAAAAGAGTACATTTGGCTTCGATAAGTGAAAAGTAAGAGTATGCTGTTGCACCATCTCAAAAAGAGTATATGTACTCTTAAAAAAGTGCGGTTGGTAACCCTAGCAGGGGCTCATATAATGAATGGAGCATGAGAGGAGGAACATATGTAAAAACAAATCTCTAAAGAGCACGATTCGATCACCTTGCCAAACTTAGAGAATTTCCCCTAAAGATTAGTCTTTTTATAATACAAATTGGCCCCAACTCTGAGAAGGTTAATCACACTTAAATCCAATTGAAATCTAACCTAGGACAATTTAGACCTTGCCTATTCTGGAGCAGAACCATTATTGTCCAGCCACTTTATAATACCATGAAGGAAATATTTACCCTCATCTTTGGAGCACATCTCCTTTTTACATCAATCTACACTATTGGGGATTGTGCCAAAAATCCCAAGTTGTTTGGGGTTCATGTAGGACTTGAACCAGGGACCCTTTGCTTGGTATAACTTATGCTCCTTGAAGTTAGACTAGAAAGAGTCTTTGCTAATTTTGACATAATCTTTACTTCAATATTTTTTAGACATTTCACCTAGGACTGATCCAAGGACTTTTCTGACAAATGTTTGAAAATATTTCAGGCCCCTGATGAACTGCTGGAGAATTTCCATCTCCCTCTGAAGAATATTTGGCAAAATGGCCTTCCCAGTTTTACAATCCATAAATGTTGGGTGCAACTATGGGTATAATGTTAACGGTGCTTAGTATTAGTTTAATATTGTCAAAGGAAACAACAGGCCTGGCCTGTCTCTCCCTGGTCCTCCTCTCTTAGCCCACTGCTTCCTTTGTCCACCATCCTGAACTAACAAAAGAGTTTCACTTCAAAATAAAGTGAGCTGAAATTTCTCAGTAAAGAATTTCTGACAAATTTGGGGGAATGTTTGTGAAGCAACTGCTTATTATTTAGAATTAGTATCCTGCCCTTCCTGCCAAAGGACCCCAGGATGGCAAAATGTCCCCTCTAATTTCACACACACCCTGCACAGCATTGCAGATGTTGTGAGGCTGCTTTTATTAGCCCTAGTTCCACCTGAGGACAGACTTGCAAATGCGCCTTGGATTTTCTCTGTAGGTGAAATTCAATCGCGACTCTCAAGGATCATATCCTTTCCAGGCTCAAGATTTGCCCCCAAATCGCTTACTTGTTCTCCTTGACCTGCCTTGAATATAAATGTTTCCAGGTGACATCTGGGGCACAGCAAGTTTCTGCTGTTCTTACCACTTCATTGCCTCCATCTAAGTTCATATGTCTGGTTTGCTTTTTCTTTATTCTACCTGCCTGCCTGTTTCCTTTTTAAAAATCTGTCTGCTGTTTCTCTATCAGCTGCCTAGTTTCCTTTCAAAACATCCCTTAGCTCAGGCCCTGGCCTGAGATCATTATGGCATCTGGATTGACCATCTTGCACAAAATCAGTGGGGACTTACTTTGAAGAGGTCCAGAATCTTGGGATGTGTACGGTGTGTGTGTGTGGGGGGGTTGCACACATGCGCACGCCAGTTGTTTTGTTATAAAAAAAATTATCCATGTCATAATTTGTTAACATTTCATTTGGTTCCTTACAGTTTCCAGAGGAATAGGTGTGTTAGCCTGCTGCACCGAAAGCAACAAAGAATCTTGTGGCACCATAAAGACTAACCATAAATAATAAAGATTTATTATTGCATAGTCTTTCATGGAACTAGAATTTATTTCATCACATCTATGAAGGATAATACTTTTGCTAATCACAATATTGAGAATGAACTGGACTGGAATTTCTTTTGTGCATATGTTTACGAAAAGTGGTCAAGTTAGTGTCATATACTGTATGCGTATACATGTTAAAGGGTTTTTTATATGTACATGTTATAGTTGTGTGTATGTAAAACTATGATATAACTTTTATACCAGAGTAATGCCCATTTTAGATTTTGAAATAATCTCTGTAGAAAATGATATTAGTAATATAATAGTGTGGCTTGCTTTTATTTTTATTTTATTTTTTTTTAAAAAAAAACACTACCCTTTTTTGGAGTTGTTACTTTTCTCTTCCTTTTCTTTTCTTTTTTTAAAAAAACCCAGTGGGATTCTTATACCAGGCATTCTGCTTGGCTGACATCCACTGGGAAAGCGATGACACCATTAAATATTTAAAGGTTTGAAAACCACAAGAACTACTGTATATAACCAGATTGGATCGACTTTTTAACTCTTTTGATTAATAATGAATAAAGCCTCGGATATGTGAATTGGTTGAGTGCTAACCTGTTAACAAAAGGAGTATAAGACATGAATGCTAACATGTCTCATGAGTTATTTGACTTAACACATCGTCCAAACAACACACACACACACAGAATAATCGTCTTCAATCTCATCTATTCCAGATTCCATTAATGATTGATGACTACCTAATGTTTCTCTGTATCTTGATATAGATACATATTTTGATCATCTGTCTTTCTGACACCAATATTTCCCCTGTTATCTGGGTCCCTCTTGCCCAGGGAGGGGGAAGGAGGGACGACCAATGCAACATCCTGCTTCCCTGTCTTTTTATTTCAATGTCACTAAATATTTATAGATTGCACTCTAGGTCAGAAAAGGGTAGTCGGTCATTTAATCCGACCCCAACAAATGATAACTCTTGCCTACCTACTAATTTCTTTAAAAGAAACTACTAGGATTTACAAATATGATTGTTCAGTGTGCCAGGAGGATCTTGCAGTGGTAAAGAAAGACAGTAGATGGAAACAGAGTTATTGTTATTGTTGTTGTTTTCTGAATTTATATCCTGTTCTTCCTCCCAAAGGAGACATACCTGCAGCTGGCTGGTTACCACTCTCTTGATCACCTTGCCCAGTAAAGGAATGTTAGAGACTGGATGGCAGTTTTCTAAAAGCTCTGGATTAAGGGAGGTCTTCAGGAGGGGCCACACCACCAGTTCAGAATTCTTTCCTGTAGTGAGACATTGACCACTCCCTGGACCCACCCATCAATCCCCTCCTACTAGATTTCATCAGCCATGATGGGCAAGGATTCAGAGGGCATGTAGTCAGCCTCACCACCACAAGCATCCTGTCTACATCCATGGGTGACATGGTATGTCATTTTTGCCCCCAACAAAGCAGCAAAATGTGAAAAGCCATCAGAAAGCATCCACTCCTATAGTCAGATAGCTAATGTAAGACTGCCATGGGCAGGAGAGGGCTCATTCCTCTGTACTAGTTAAGGCTGCTAGATTCAGTATCAGCTCGGACCCTTGTGACTTTAAAGGCTGGACAAAGAAGGGGTGTTCACACATCACATTCAACAAGTGCACAGCCTGCTCATCTGTGCACACAATAGTCGGGCTGTACCCTCACACAGCTATTAACATGTAATGTTCAACAAGTGTACAGTCTGTGTACCTGTGTACACAATATAAATCAATAAGTGTATACTCTTTCATACAAACACTTGTATGAAACAGTAAATAGTGTGCTTGATGGCAGTATTGACACACACACAAAAGTACTTGTGATGACTGCCTAAAGAGGCAACAGATCACAGGTTCCTATTTCTGACTCTGACAGATCTGGGCGTAATATGCTCAATGAAGAGCTGGGGTTAAATAAACCTGAATGAATTTGTCTCTGCACCCTTCTGTGGAATATTTTTGCATTCCTTTTGGAAGCCTCCCTTTTGCTAGACCAGAGGCAACTCTTGTCAGTTTGGGGTGGCTGAAGGCTGAAAAGGGTTAGAATCCTCCCTTTGATCAGGAAACCTGATTATACAAGGGTCCTGATTGCAGGTTAGACCTGAACACAGTTAGAATCCTCCTTCAGACCTCTGAGCTGGACACGCCAAGGGAGTCAGTGTTTGCAAGCACACTGGGGATGTGGCTTGCATGTATGCCATGCCTTCCCCACTTTAAGCCCACACACTTTCTTTTGTATATCTAAAGAGGGCTTTATTTAACTTCATATTCTGCTTCCCAGCCCACAAGGTCTGTCACAGTAACTCACAATCTTTTAAAAATAACAACAAACTGTGAAAAAGAAAGAAAAGAGTGAATAAAAGCAATTGCAGGCAGAAGAAAAGAATGAAACAAAGGCCCTCAAGAACAAGCCCAGCTAAAACCAGCCTACCATCATCTACCAGTGGTACAAATGCTTGCCTAAATGGAAAGGACTTTTAACCAGTTCCTAAAAGTCAGTAGCGAGGTGGCCAGGCTGATTTTCCTTGGCAAAGCATTATGCAGAGACAGTGCTAGTGGTGAGAAAGTGCTGGATGGTCCAGATGTTGCTGGACTACAGATCTCATCATCCCTGAGCACTGGCCATGCTGGATGGGGCTGATGAGAGTTGGAGTCCAACAACATCTGGAGGGCCACAGGTTTTCCCCTACCCAATCTAGATCAAGTAGCCAGATGCTGAATCTAGTGAGTAAGGGAGAGTAACATAAACTGAGATTTCTAAAATGATACATGGCGTAGAGAATGTGGACTGAGAGAAGGCTTGCTCCCTCTGTTATAACACTACATTATTTTATTGTTGTTGTTGTTATTTATACCCCATCTTCTGGCCAAAGGCCCTCAAGGCAGCTTACAGAAAGCACAAATATAAAAATACAATATAAAATACATCAATAAAATAATACAATTTACAAAATACAATTTACAAAAGTTAAATAACTGCTCTTAGGCTAACAATGTAAGATGCACGACACATGAGGGAAAAGTGCCCAGGAAGAACAAAGAGAAAAGCATGCTCAGGCACCAGTTCTTAAATTACAGGTCTTATCATGAGCAGCTGGAATGGAAGCAGGTAGCCTGATAGCACGGTGGCTACTAGGGAGGGCAAGGACAGCTAGCCGCTCGGCAGAGGCGATGAAACAGCTCACGGATGGATCAGCTTTGGCATGGAAACAAAACACATCTTTGCTGCTGAAGCCACGAGGCATCCTGGTGAGCACGTTGTGCAGCGCCCTCCACCCCCGCACTCTGCCCCTCTCGTTTGCCTATCGCTCGGGTTCCTTAGCCGCCATGGGGCTACGGAGATGCTGGATATGCTTGGGGTCAGTGGGGGCTGGCCGGCTCGACTCCGGGTACATGTCCCAGCAGAGCAACTGCTGCGCCCAGGGGTCCCTCGCTGATGGCCCAAAGCGCAACGCAGGAAACTCTTGTACTTGGCCAGGTTGTTGAAGCAGGGCGTGACCGGGTAAGGCATGCGGGTAAGGCGTGCATTCCAAGTAGCGTCCAGGTAAGGCATGCAGGTAAGGCGTGCGCTCCGAGTACAGCGCCAGCAGGGGGCAGACTTGAGATACTGAGAATACTACGCCGTGGCTGTCAGCCACCACCGCTTCTCCTCCTCCTCCTCCTCCTCCTCCGCGCCGCCGAGGCCCGTGAGGAGAGTGTGTGAGGCCTCCCGCCTGCTATAAGCTAGGAACACTTCATGAAGTCATGAAGTGACCCTGGCAGGAAACTCAGATCAGACAAAAAGCAGTACTGATTCAAACAGCATTTGGTTCACTCGTGGGATTTGCTACCAGAAGATGGTTTCTAGCATAGTTGACTTTTAAAAGGGGTCACAGGCACAGAGAATAAGGCTATCAATGGCTGCAAGTTATCGTGTCTGTATGCTAAGTCCAGTTTCATAAGCAATATGCTTCTGAAGCCCATTTGCTGGGGAACAACAGTGAGAGAGTTCTGCTTCTGGGCTTCCTCAAAGACATCTGGTAGGCTACTGTGGAAAGCAGGATTCTGGACAAGACAGGCCACTGGTCTGATATAGCAGTACTCTTCTTATGTACATCACCTTGGATGCTGCAGACCATCCATATGCTCTACACACTCTCAACTGCCTTTCAGTCCAATATGAATCTTTCAGTCCAATCCTCTTACTGACAGTTCCTGTGATAAGCTGTGGTTATTTTACCATGTGGCAGTGTGAGATCCATAAAGCCACTGGCCATGCTTCTGCTCCCCTGGCAACACTGCACGCAGTAGACAATCACTTCCATCCAGATGTTGCAATGTAGCATTAGCAAAAATCCCACTGATGGTGTGAAAAAAGCATCAGTCTAAATCCAACATAATTAGAGGCGCAGTCCACAACTCTCTATTTTCATTTCTTTTTTTTGTCAGAATGTCTCAAGAACTGGTCTTCCCTATTATGCTATCTTCAACTGTCATTAAAAAAGAGAGGAAGGGGGGAGGGAAAAGGAAGGAAGGAGGGTGAGGGTGCTATCTTCAACTGTCATTAAAAAAGAGAGGAAGGGGGAGGGAAAAGGAAGGAAGGAGGGTGAGGGCATTTGTTTTCTTTTCCATCTGGGATTATGTGACAAAATTATCTCCTGCCTCTAATCAATTATTTTTCCATCCCTATCTTTTGCATTTTTCTGCAGAACCATTTGCAAGTATAAGCGAGAGATCCTTCAGAGATAATCTGGTGATTATTACAAATTCAACCTCGGACGCTGCAGGCATTAAAAGATGAAAATTGCCTAAAGTCCACTGTTGTACAACAAATCCATACCTCTGGACTCCTGTCCTGAGGTGAAAATGCAATCAGGAGAGATATTTAGAGTCATTCTGACAGTTCATAAAATTAAGCAGGGATTAGGGAGCCTTTTCTAAAAAAAAAATGCCATAGGGCCCACACAATGTTAATCACATCTCCCTGCAACAGGTAATGCTGCAACACACCATTTGGAACTGGAAGAAAGGAGAAAAGAAAAGTTTCTGCCCAAACTTCCTACATATGGCAGTGAGAACTGTGATTTCAAGACAAAGCTGATTTGAATATCTGAATAGTGGAACAAATTATGGCAGAGGTGAGCAGAAGGGAGATTGGGAATCTACTGGTAGATCTCTGAGTGATTTGCAATAGATTGGCAAGGTCTCTGGCACCCAATTGTTTATCAATGGCAACAAAAAAATGACTTTTTGCACTTACAGTATATGAGGCTGCTGAAATGAAGGGAGTTTAGGATTAAACAAGGAATGGATTATTCTGTGAAAGAACTGTGAATTCAGTTCCATTCCAGTGCTGAGAAGCAATTCCTTGGCTCAAAATGTGCTCAGAAGCACCCTCTTCTTTCATTTTCACTGTCTGTCTTTCACATCTGGCTCTAGGGTTCTAGTTTTTAAAAAAGCCCAAAGTAGATCAGACAAGCTTGAAGTCTGTCCACTCCTGGTGTATGAAATGTCCTTATCTGCTATATCAAGGTGGGGACCCAAGCCTCTCCGTATGTGGCTGGAATACAACTCCCATCAGCCACAAGCAGCACAGCCATTGATCGGTGATGATGAGAGCTGTAGTCCAACAATATCTGGAAGGACATAGATTCCGCACCCATGTGAAATGTAAATACATGCTATGCATAAGAAGAGAGGAAGAGGTCTGCTGGAGTGGGCCATTTGGGACTCTTGGGACTGCAATGACTAGATCAGAGAGAGCCAAAGATTGTCAGCCAGTTGCTTCCTTCCTCCTCCATCTTCCCTCCCAGCCTGTTGCAGAGTAAAGAATTTGATGGCCTTTAACAAATTGCTCAGTGGAGCTGTACTGTCATTCATTGTGGTGATGGTCATACCTGAATCGCAAAGGAAACATCAAAGTATATTGGGGGTCTTTTGGTGTTTGCTTTCCTTTACTGACAAACTAAGTTGGCAGCCACCTTTGTTGTTGTTTTTCTCCAAATTGCAGAAGGGTACAAAGGTGCTATCACCCAAATTATTGTTTTACGTCATGCTCTACCATGATATATGTCCAAAAAGGGCCAAAACCACCATGAAACACTGGGTGGACCATCATTTGCCATTAATTAAACAGATGAAGTTCTGTAACTAGGCTACTTATACCCAAGAGGAAGGTAATGAGAAACTGGAGGGGCAGATATCTAACTGTGTGAGAATGCGGACAGAAACACCAGATTCCATCATCAGGATGCAGGAATCTCTCCAGCACAGCTTCCTTCCTGTGCCACCACAGCTACTGAACGAGAGAAGCTTTGCACTACATGGGAAGAAGCCCACACTGTGATTCATCCCCATACAAGTGTCACCCATTGTGAAACCAGAGTAGTGCTAACATGTGCAAGAAGGACTAATGCCATGGGTTCCTCTCAAGTGGCTTGACATTATCCTAGGAGTGAGAAAAAGAGCTCTACCGAAAAATAATAATTATTTATTTGTTTGTTTGTTTATTTATTTATTTATTTATTGCACTTGTATACCGCCCCATAGCCGAAGTTCTCTGGGCGGTTTACAGCAATCAAAAACATTAAAACAAATATACAATTTAAAACACATATTTTAAAAACAATTTAAAACACAATTTTAAAATTTAAAACAATATAAAAACAATTTAAAACACATGTTAAAATGCCTGGGAGAAGAGGAAAGTCTTGACCTGGTGGTGAAAAGATAACAGTTTTCTCGCCAGGCGCACCTCATCAAAGAGATCATTCCATACTTTGGTGGCCACCACTGAGAAGGCCCTCTCCCTTGCTGCCACCCTCCGAGCTTCCCTTGGAGTAGGCACACGGAGGAGGACCTTTGATCTTGAACTTAGTGTATGGGTGGGTTCGTATCGGGAGAGGCGTTCCATCAGGTATTGTGGTCCCAAGCTGTGTAAGGGTTTATAGGTCAAAACCAGCACCTTGAATCGAGCTCGGAAACACAGGCAGCCAATGCAAGCAGGCCAGAAACGGTTTTATATGTTCGGACCATCTGGTCCCTGTTACCAATCTGGCCACTGCATTTTGCACAAATAAATAAATATAAAGTTCTTGGGTGATTAGAATGGGCCAAAAGAGAAGAAATTGATGGATAGTAAGTGAGTTGTTGCAACCTCCTTTTAAAGAAACAGGCACATATATCTCAACAGATTCAGAACGGCTAAAGTTAGATAATTATTATTCTTCCACTTCTGTTCATACTGGAGAACTTGAAAGGGCTGCTGCTATAAATGTGGGCAAAACATGTTTTATGGGGAAGTTTCTTTTCCCTTTTAATGGTCAATGTCAATAATATATCCAGCATCATTCTTAGGGCTTTAAGCAAATTCATCTGTGCTATGAATAATTACTATTGCCAGGCAATTAGTAAGTCATTAATCAAACACTTTCAAAAGCACAAATAATATTTCTTTCACAAAGCAGAAATGTGAATTTATCTTCCTGGTCCATTTCTAAAAGTCTACTCAAATCACCAATTAACAATTCATTCATGTGTACCATTATCACATGGGAGTCCACCTCTAATCTGACAACTATCATCTGCATGTGAGGGATACAAAACCACCAAGGGATGAAGCCTTCAATGTGAAAGATAATTGTGGTTACTATGTGAGTAAAACAGCAGTGTGAATTAAATTTGATTCAGTTCACATTTATAGGCGAACCTATCTAATTCACACTTTCTAAAACAATATGCGAACTCAAACACAGCAATTCTCACTTCTCTGAATTTTGCAAATCAGTTCTTTAGCCAAGTAATATGTACACAAATGCATACGCTAGGGTAAAGTATGGAAAAAATACATATATTGGTGAAAATGGCATACAAAAATACATTAAGAGAACATTGCTTTGCAAAAGTTGCATTGTACATTGTTTATTTATTTATTTATTTATTGCACTTGTATATCGCCCCATAGCCGAAGCTCTCTGGGCGGTTTACAGCAATCAAAAACATTAAAACAAATACACAATTTAAAAACATATTTTAAAAACAATTTAAAACACAATTTTAAAATTCAAAACAATATAAAACAATTTAAAAACACATGCTAAAATGCCTGGGAGAACAGGAAAGTCTTGACCTAGCGCCGAAAAGATAACAGTGTTGGCGCCAGGCATAATTGAATACATAATTGTATATTATGAGAAATGCGCACCAAAATCCTGCTGAATTTTCATGACTACTTTTGGCTGTTTTTTTTTTTTAAATAAAAATCACAGACTGATGTGGAAATGCAAAGATGTGAACTTCAGAATCAAAATTTGTAAAACAGAGAAACCAAAATTGTCAGATTTATCCATCAACCTGAGGATCCTTTCTCTCTTCTGTTTGAGAGTTTGTTAGATTGCATCCAACTGACTGTGATATGCTTTCATCCTATGAGACAGCTGTTGACTACAATTTGCATTAAGCAGCAGTGGTACCCGTAGGGAAGGCTTGGGGGCAGAGGTCCAGGGCTGAGCTCAGCAGAATAAGCAGGATGGTCCCCATATGTAGCAGGGCAGGCTTTTCGCATTTAGTGAAGTAAGGCACAATGTGAACTAGTAAAGAGAGCCCCTCCCAGAAGACCCTGAAGTCCAGAGTCTAAAATCAGCTAAGTACAACACTGTAAAGTAATGGACTGCTTCCTCACTGGAGAAGGGTTGATAGGAGCATACCTGCACTTTTCATCAGCTTCCATGCTGGACTACTAGCCATCTTTAGATGTACCCCGATTGCATGTAGAGGGAGTGGGATCCCATTCTTGAAAACTGCATACATTCAGTGTAGTAGTGTGTGTATACAGATTTGATATGTGTCCAAATTGCAAATGCATCCACATTATCTGGCAGCATGTGTTTGCAGGGCTCCTGTGCATACAGCCTACCAATGTGATAGATAAATAAATAAATAAATGAATACATTCCATGATGTGGATATATTTCTATATATATCACAGTTTGGTGTCTGGGCTGTCCAGAAAAATCCTCCCAGTTCAGAAAGCAGTGAGCCATTACAACAGGGCTGTGAAGTTTTTCATAGGTAACCTTCCAGGGGCCACCTGTCAGTGGTGGGAGGGGTGGCGGCTGGTGGCTGCATGTCAGTGAGGCAGTGGAATCTGCTCCAGGTTTTAGTCCAAACTGAAGCACCTTGGATAGCTCCTTGAATATTTGGATTAAAACCCAGAGTGGATTCCATTGCCCCACTTACATGGAGCCACCAGCTCCCACTGGGTGGGAGAGATAAGAGACAAAAGTGGGTGGAGCAACAGACATGACTCTCGCCTTGGTACAGTAGACTAGTTTCTACATACACTCTCACACACCTCTCTGTATCTTCCATCCAGATAAGCAAGAAGCATTATCAGAGTGCAAAGACACATTCCAGCCAGGCAAAAACATTTGGGCTGCAAAGCAGGGCTGGTGGGGGGTTCTGGGGAGGCTGCGTTTGGCCTGAGGTTCTCCACCCCTGGATTAAATTGATCCAAAGATGGTCAACCTAGCTGTTGCATCACTGTCAACTTTGATATATGTGAAAAGAGACTCACAGCTTGAACTTCTTTAACTGTAGGACAGTCTGGGTGAACCAGAAGCTGTGACATCATGAGGACTCAGGGGGTGCTCAGCGTATAAACCAGATTGATGCACTGAGCTGACACAGGGAGGGTATATGGAAAATAAACTGCCCAATCATTTTGGACATAACAACTTACTAGCTCTGGATTTTATACTGTAAAGCTGGTAGTGGCAACTTCAGAGGTAGTCAATCAAACTGCCAGCAGCAGGAGCTGTCGGAATTAGGAGGCTCTTGAGATGAGACAGAGGACAGAAGCTGCTCCTTGTAGATAGTTCCCTTATACTCATCCCTCTCTCCATTTAATTTATATCCTTGTCATTATGACTTTTATGAAACTGCCTTACTTGCATCTGGGCAGCAGGTTTATAGAGCAATTAACAGGACAATCAAAAAGGTCTCCTTCAGTAACAGCCAGAGTTCCCCATTGTGGAAGCTGAGTGGAGACACCAGAAAGTGTTGTTGACTTCTGTGCAGCTGCATGGCAAGGGGTGAGGGGTGCCCGAGAGAGAGAGGGAGAGGGAAGAAATCTTACTTTTCCGAAGAAAAATGCAGAGTCTCTGAATAATTAATCAGTTCTCTCCAACAGTATATTAACACTATTAATAATACAATAATTGGTGCAGCTTCGGTTGGAGAAGAAAACCATGATCGAAATCAATTGAATGGTGCTGGTCGAATTTCCAAATTAAATGCAGAAGACTTGTGGTTAATGACATGCCCACACTAATATGATGGCTGTGCTCTGCCACCCTAGTCAGAGGCAGCATGCTTCTGAAAACCAGTTGCCGGAAGCCTCAGGAGGGGAGAGTGTCCTTGCACTCGGGTCTGCTTGCGGGCTTCCCCCAGGCACCTGGTTGGCCACTGTGAGAACAGGATGCTGGACTAGATGGGCCACTGGCCTGATCCAGCAGGACTCTTCTTATGTTCTTATAGCCACAATTCATCCACAAGAACATAAAAGGAGGCCTTCTTGGTCCAAACGCCCATCAGGTCCAGCATCCTGCTCTCAGAGTGGCCATCCAGATGCCTGTGAGAAGCCCATAAGTAGGCTTGAGTGCAAGAGCATTCTCCCCAGTTGTGATTCCAAGAAACAGGCACTCCAAGGCATGTTGCCTCTGACAAAGACGTCATGGCCAGTAACCATTGATAGCCTTATCCTCTGTGAACATATGTGAACAAGAATAAGACCCATTTATTTCTTCCGTGGATGAGACTGAAGCATGTGTTCAAATAAAATATAGAAAATAATTTGAACTGAGGAGGTGATCCAGCCATGCCTTTAGGATATGTTCCTTGAACATTTCTTTCAGAAACCTATGATAGAGTTGAATGGAATGTGGTGGTGGTGGTGAATTTAAGCAAATTCCTTTGGTGGTGGTGTTGAACTTAAACACTGCCCAGCTGATGGGAGCTGTAGTCCAAAACATATGGAGCGTCCTACAAACTAGCAGAGCCTTTAGGACTACATTTGATCATGGGACCCAGTAGCCCATTTGGCTCTGACAAATTAAACTCAGCTGTTTGCATGAGTGAAAGCCTTGACAGAGACCTTAACCAGGGTAAAAGCTCTTAGGCTACTTTAAATGGGATCTCCGTTTCATTTCCAATGAATTATTCAGCAGACCATTAAAGCTTCAGGTTTGGTTACAGTACCAGCTAAAACAATAAACTCTACACATGTCAATGATGACAATCCCACAGATCAGTGGAAAATTAAGATTGCAACCAAATACCACAACAATGATCTCATCCTTGTGGTGCAGCAATTGCAAGTACTCTTGGATGAAACAGATTATCTTGACCCATTCCAGTCTGGGTTCAGGCCTGGTTATGGAACTGAATTGGCCTTAGTCGCCCTGATGGATGGCCTTTATTGGGAGAAGGACAGGGGGAGTGCGACCCTATTACTCTTACTTGATCTCTCAACGGCATTTGATACCATTCACCATGGTATCCTTCTGGGCCGACTTGGTAAGATGGGTATTGGAGGCAGTGTTTTAGAGTGGTTCCCATCCTATATCCAAGGTCATTTTCAGAGAATAGCATTGGGTGATTGTCTTTCATCCCCCTAGCAGTTGTGTTGTGGAGTGCCGCAGGGAACCATCTTGTCCCCCATGCTGTTTAACATCTATATGAAGCCCTTGGGAGTGGTCATCAAGAGATTTGGGGTGAGGTGTCAGCAGAACACTAATGATACCCAGCTCTATTTCTCTGGAACATCTGAATCGGAAGAGGCCGTGCAAGCCCTTGACCTCTGCCTGGACTCGGTGGTGGGCTGGATGAGGGCCAATAAACTGAGTCTCAATCCTAGCAAGACAGAGGCACTGTGGGTTGGTGGTTCCCGAGTTCAGATAATTGGTCAGTTGCCTGCTTTGGATGGGGTTGTACTCCCTCTGAAAGAGCAGGTCCATAGTCTGGGGATGCTCCTGGATCCATCTTTGTCGCTAGAGGCCCAGGTGACCTCTGTGGCTAGGAGTGCCTTTTACCAGCTTTGGCTGGTAAGACAGCTGCAGCCGTTTCTGGACCGGGATAGCCTGACCACTGTTGTCCACACACTGGTAACCTCTAGACTCGATTACTGTAATGCGCTCTATGTGGGGCTGTCCTTGAGGTTGGTCCAGAAGCTGCAGCTGGTGCAAAATGCAGTGGCAAGACTACTCACTGGGGCAGGATAACGCCAACATGTCACCCTGCTGCTGAAAGAATTGCACTGGCTGCCCATTTGCTACCTGGCCAAGTTCAAGGTTCTAGTTTTGGTGTACAAAGCCCTATACAGTTTGGGACCAGGATACATGAAAGACCATCTTATCCCTTATATATCCACTGCACTCTGCAGGTGAGGGCCTCCTGCAGATACCATCTTATCAGGAAGTCAGTTCTGCACAACATAGGAAACAAACCTTTAGTGTGGCGGCACTTACCCTTTGGAATTCCCTCCCCTTAAATATTAGACAGGTGCCATCTCTGCTGTCTTTTTTGTGCGTATTGAAGACCTTCCTCTTTCAACAAGCCTTTTAAGTAGAGACCTTATCCCAGTCTGCATCTGTGTTGGAATTGCTCTTTAACATGTTTTTAAACCTTTTTTAAAAAAAGAAAAAACAATATGTTTTTAGCCTTTTCTTTTTAAGATGTCTTGAAAGCTTTTTAAAAAAAGTTTTTAAAGATGTTTTGTTTTAATGTATTTTAAACTCTGTTTTTACGTTGTTTTAAAGTGTTTTTAGTGCTTTGTTATTATTATGTAGTCTGCCGAGACCATCAGCAATTTTCAAGTGGTCCGTGGAGGGGGGAAAGTTTGGCAACCACTGATGTAGCCATTTCTGCTCATGCTGTTTTATACTGAATCAGACCATTGGTCCATCAGACCACTGGCACTGTCCACACTGACTCTCTTCAAGCCTCTAGATCGGGGTCTTTCCCAGCCTTACCTGCAGATGCAAGGGACTGAACCTTCTGCATGCAAAGCAGATGCTCTACCAGTGAGCTATGTCCCTCCCCTTGATTTTGATAAGACTGGTGACATTTCTTCTGCAGGCTCTGCACATGCCTTAAAAGGCATGATTCCAGAGGGCACTTCCGATGAAACCTTCCCAACCCACCCCCAACCCACAGTAAAAAGTGTGAGAGGAGTTGTGGAGCCCTATGGGCTAGACATACCCCAGTTGCTCATTGCAGCAATACTGTCTGTGCATTCATCCAGACTCCGTAGGGGCTCCACGTGAGCAAACCAGGGAGGATCTACATGCTTAGGGATCTTCCACGCAAAAGGGGACCCAGACCCAATCAGGTGTTGGGGTTGTGGCTACCCTATGCAGCAGGGCAGAAGAGCTAGCCCCCGTAGCCTTGCAATACTTCATCCATGGAGGAGGGTTGTTTGAACCCCCTTCCTTGTGCATGTTTCTCAAGAGCTGAAACACAAAGGAACGCACCAGTGCTGAAATCAAGGGTGAAAAAAGAGTCAGGCCTTTAAAAGCCTAAAAGCCATAAGCCCCATCCCTTGACTCTCCCCAACTTTAGCTAAACCCCAGTTGCCCCATAGCCTCCTAAGCAACAATAGCTAATGGGTATGTCACCAAAGGTAACCCCCCCCCAGTAGCATAGAAAAAAATAGACCAAAAGGAATGATGTTTCCTTTGGAAGGTGGAAGTGTACATCACTGATCTGGTTATTCATAAATAAGAGCCCTCTTCAATCATTCAGTCAGACAACATTTCCCTCTTTCATCCCTCTTCCCCACCCCCGCCTTCCACGTGCCTTCATTTCCTCATGTCTCACATTCCCGTCCATTGTGCTCTTTTTTCTTGCCCAGTTACTTGGTTGTGTGCTCTCCCCGCCGTTCCCAATTTCCCATGCTCTACTGGCTTGGATTTGAGTGGCAGCTCGGAGTCTGTAAGCAGGTGTTGTGGAAGTGAAGCGTGCTATTCAGCCAGCACATTAGGTAAAGTAACATCCCCTCGGGAATGCTAATGCTTACAACTGCATCAGCCCCAACTGTTCCTCAGAGGAGAGGAAGGGGACAGTCCTGACCTGCTCAGACCAGGTGTTTTGGAAGCCTGCCCATTTTTAGCAGACGTAATTGCTGTTAATTTATCAAAAGTGTAATAAGTATCAAGGAAGCAGGCTGCTTGGTTGCAAGCGAGGACTCAAAGAGAGGCAATTAGTAGTGCAGAACACAGCCTACATGCATTGGGCATCCTCATGTTATGTGTGTGATGCCATGGAATATTTCAGCTAATGTAGCCGCCATGAAAGGGGAGATCTGACTGAAACTTGACGGAAGGAATCACCCTCATTCATTGGTAAATATTCAGTGCTCAGATTGTTCTATTACATTTTATCAAAATGGACCACGAGAAAGAAGCCAGATTATAAGGAGAATTTGAAGGCCACCTTTTGGCTGAACATAGGAATGCAGGAAGCTGCCTTATACTGAGTCAGATCATGGTCCATCTAGCTCAGTAATGTCTACATTAACTGGGAGCAGCTGTCTGGGATTTCAGACAGGGGACACTCACACCTTACTTGGAGGTGTTGGGGATTGAACCTGGGACCTTCTACATGCAAATCAGATGCTCTACAGATAAGCCACACCCCTTCTCCTACGTATATTCTCTCACTGTCTTTTTTATATCTGGAAAGGTTGAGATGAATCCCCATTGAACTAGAGCAAGTGAAAAGTAGTGTGGACATCTAAGGTATTAATCATACAAGCCTTTGATTTACAAAAGCCATCATTCATCCTCCACCATTTGTGTGTGTGTGTGTGTGTGTGCATGGCCACCATTTGCTGCTCCCCAAACACACACACAATGTTCCGGAATGGCTCTAGGTCCATGGAGTTGTGATGGAGGCAAAAATGGGGATCTGGCTGCCGGTGTAGTTATAGCACTGCCTCTTTCAGCAGCAAAAGAAGCTAACAGCAATTTAGCAAAAAGAGAGAAAGAAGCTGTGGTACTGCAGATTGTGAGCCCCACCCCTGAGAAACAGCTGGAGATTTTTTCCTCCCCCTGGAGAAATGTGGGAGAAAGTTTTCTCCAATTCCTCTGGCAAAAAATGTGGAAAATCTCAAAAAGCCATTTGCACACAGCATCTAGAAAGGAAGACATTAAGCTGCGCTTTTGCTTCTTCTCCAGTTCCCTTCCAAAAGGTATTTTATCATTTATACACTCTCTTTACAACATCTGTAGAGGTAGGGGAGGCATCCGTGCGTTGCATTGGATTGATCGGATTGGAAATAAGCTGACCCACTTCTTAAACAAACTAGATAAATCAGGAAATGGCCCTCTTCCACCCAGTTCTCTCACTTTCCCAAGCAGTGAAAAGTTCCAGGGTCACTGGTGGCTTATTGGTGTTTTGCAATATTGGTTTTTATTTACACATATACAGGTTGAGCACAGGTGGAGCCAAACAATTTAAACACTGAAGCAGCAACCCTCACCGCCTTACATCATATCTTCAGAGAAAGAATGCCCCCCCACAAAGTCACTTTTCCTGCCTCTGTATGTGCGTTCCCAAAACTCTAACTGCAGTTTCTTTCATGAGTAGAGTGGCCACATATGCATCACCAAAAAAAAAAAAAAAAAAGCCAAAAGCTGGAAAAGATTTACATAAAATTTGCATGCAATCATTTATATGTACAGATGCACACTTAAAAATAATTATTGTAACTTAAATAGAAGTACAAGATGTCTCATTCTAGTGAGGAAGAGTTTGACCAGGTGACCAGTGTGCCTGTGCATACTGTTGTCCAAGCTCTCACTTAATGGACAGACTCTGGTCTCCCTCCTTCCCCCCATTCTTAGGGTTCTTTATCTTTAAATGGCCAATACAGTCTCCAATGAGAGGACTGTTCTCTGACAGCCTTAAAATAGAGAACTGTTGCCTCTAAAGTAAGACATAAGGTCATCCTGCTCACAAGTACAGATTTTAGGAACAATACAGAAAGCTACAGCCCTTCCTGGATGATGATGATGATGATGATGTGCTTACATAATCCTTAGCTGGGGATGCAGAGCATGCCCCCATTCAAAACAGAGCAGTCCAGGCCCGTCCAGAATTTTCCTAGCTGTTCTGATTGCATCTATTTGCTATGTAACCATCAATCTCCCTACCAAAGAGATAACTGGACCTGGCCAGCAGGGTTATCTAACTTTTTAAAGTCCTATCCCCATTCACTTTTTGTTACCCCCTCCCCCAACTGTGATCCAGCATTGCTTCAAGGCAAACCCACAATGATAGCCCTCTGCACAGGAATTAGGTAGCAAAACCCAGAACAGTACAATTGCATCAAGATTGCTTGGGGGGAAAGGGAGAAAAGATGGAAATGAGCTCAAGGAATTGAGAATTGTGGCACACAGCCCATCGTCCTCCAATTCTTCAATTAATTTTAGAAATTCACCTGGTTAAACTAGGCTGAAAGGCACCTTGGCCAGCTCCTTGAAGGTTCGGACAAAACCCCACAGCAGATTCCACCGGCTCACTGACAGAACCACCAGGCACTACTAGACACAGGAATGTATTTGTGGTGTGGCCCAGGGGGCTGTGTTCTCATTTGCACTGGGTCGTGGATCTGTTTTCCCTTCCTCTTTTTTAAAATATATACACATAGGTTGCAGGGCAACTAGGCACACTGCAAGAGATCCCAACCATCCACCATCTTAATTTGTCTAGACAAACCTGTGTCATAGATAGGGATGTCAGAGAATTCTGATGAGAATGCAAACAGGGACACAAATTGCCAGCATTTGCTTATTCATCCCATGTCCAGAACAGAAAGCAATCCAGCAAATATGATCAGTCTTTGTTGCTGTTGTTGCTCTCAGTCCGCAAATGATACATAATTGATTACACACACACCCCATTTGCATTGTGTTCTGTTTCTTTGCACTGAAATGAATGGGGTGGAATAACAAAATGTCAATGTGACTTACGTAATTTACCTAATTAATTACATAAATTACATGATACGTAATTCCACCACAGTGGACAGCAAGACAAAATAATGAAGTTTTGGGGAGAAGATCAACTGCAGCAGAATAGAAACAGCGATGTGTGGGATGAATAGAGGGTGGAACAGAAAACAATGCCTTCTTACATCTCTAGTTGTGGGCCTGTACCCCAAGACTTTTGAGTACCTAGCAACATCCCTGTGTATACCCCCCATTATTGTGGGTTTGAAGGAAAAGACCAATTACCTTGAACTGAGGCTAGAGAATTCGTGAACAGCTATTGTTCTTGGAAGAAATGTTTTCCAAAATATGAATGCTCCATTTTCTTGTTCATCAGCGCTTCTCTCTTAGACACACACACACACACACACACACACACACACACACGGTATTCATACCAGCTTAAAGGAATGAGAGTAGCTTGCCAGCTTTCCTAACTTAAAAAAAGTTCAAAATAGAAGTGTTTGTTCTCATTATAATTTCAAAGCACTGGGATGACTATCAACTGATGTTCAGCTGAGATCCACAGGGTTCCTGCCAGTGGAACTGAGACAGGGTTGGCCCAAGACATTTTGCAGGCTTGAGCAGCTGCATCATGCAATCTGAGGGCCAAAAATGCATGTGATGCAAACTTGAAGTTGTTCATTATTATTGTTGTTATTATTTCCATTTATTAGTCCCTTGCCACATAAGACTCTCCAAGCAATTTACAAAACCTTAAAAAGTATAAAGCAAAACATAAAATCAGGAAAGAAAGTGAAAGCACACAGTGCGTTAAGCCAGACAATAACTCATAAAACAGGCCCCATTAAGCCGCAACAAAAACAATAGGCAGCACAATCAAGTCGTGTTACTGTTTTTTAAAACTGGGGAATAGCAAGCCACCAACTTAGATGGCTTTAAAAGAGGATTAGATAAATTAATGGAGGATAATGATATCAAAGGCTACTAGCCATGATGGCTATGCTCTGCGTCCACAGGAGAGGCAGCGTGCTTCTGAATATCAGTTGCTGGAAATCATGGGGGCGGGGGAAGAGACCTCTTGTGCTCAGGTCCTGCTTGCAGGCTTCTGATGTGTAACTGGCTAGTCACTGAGAAGAGCCTCGCAGAGCTTGGAAAAGTTGCTTTTTTGAACTACAACTCCCATCAGTCCAATCCAGTGGCCATGCTGGCTGGGGCTGATGGGAGCTGTAGTTCAAAAAAGTAACTTTTCCAAGCGCCGAGAAGAGGATGCTGGACCAGATGGGCCACTGGCCTGATCTAGCAGGGGCCCCAATCAGGCTACTCTAACAATGTCCTCCCTTCAAAGCTGGTGTGCGAAGGAAGAAGCCGGTGTCAGGCAGGCCTAGGCCTAAGGCCTGGCCTTGACTCAGCCCTGCTTAGGCTCTTGTGGGATTGCCCGAGATGGCTAGCAATCCCATGACAGCAAGCACAGGTGGGAGGAGGAATCTCCCCCCCCATTGCTCCAGGGACCACCCCCACACACAAATGCACCGTGCCAGCCACGAAGCAGTTCTTGCATGCTTGGTGCTAGTTGGACCTGTCTTCTTGGGGGTGGAAGGAGATGTAGTATGTCCTTCTTCACCTCTGACCATATTTTTTCATTTAAAACATCCCTTAGCCCACCCCCAATAACTTGGGAACTGATCCAGGGCAGGGTGGTGGACCCATCTTCAGGACAGGGTGGGCCCACAGATCAAGGCCACAGGGCAGATTGGGAGGGCTGTGCACAGCCGTAGTATAAAAACAACATAACCAAGAAATACAAAGAACTTGCTCCAACTTGAGCTTTTCCGTCCTTCGATTCAGGTGCAATTCTTTAAACCGGACTGTCAGTGACTAACAACAATATAAACTTTTGTTTTTAACTGTCAAGTGAATGATGGAACTGTGATATTCCAGCAGTGTCCAAAGTCATGAGTTCTAAATCTGTTCATCAGGGGTGGGAAACCTTTTCAGCCCAAGGGCCACAGTCCTTTCTGTGCAACCTTCTAA
This sequence comes from Rhineura floridana, assembly GCF_030035675.1. Taxonomy (NCBI): domain Eukaryota; kingdom Metazoa; phylum Chordata; class Lepidosauria; order Squamata; family Rhineuridae; genus Rhineura; species Rhineura floridana. The sequence continues at coordinate 212,397,517 of NC_084481.1, forward strand.
GGGCCACATGCCAGTGGTGGGCAGACCCAGAGGTAAAAGTGGGCAGAGGAACCAATGTAAATTTCACAAGTAAATTTTACAATAGGTTATTTTCTGCCCACAGTGACATACCCCCCTCTATCCACCATCCAGAGAGGCTAGAGTTCAAGGACACATTCCAGGCAAGCAAAATCACTCAGGGTGCAAAGCAGGCTCAGTGAGGGGTGTGGCCTGGAGAGAACTGCAAGGACCAGAGAGAGATGCCTAGAGGGCCACATTTGGCCCATGGGCCTGAGGTTCCCCACTGCCGCTGTACATAGTGGATTGTCAGATATCTACTGTGTTCTGCTTTATTTTTTGTGTAGAAACACGCTCATGGAAATTGTCATAAACCACCTGGAAATCAGTGATAAAAGGTGGTACGTTTACTGTTTTAAATAAAATGAATGAATGAATATATAAATAAAATAAACTTGCTGGTGATTCCAAGGACAGATCATATTTTCTTCCAAATTTGTTTGCCTGAAGCTGGGAAATCAGATGGGAGCACGAACTCCTCTTCCAGATTTTGTACATCCTGAATCTCCTCAGCAAGGGAAATCCATGGGGTTCCACCTTCCTTATGATGGTTTCACCATATAAACGCCCAGATCAACAAGAGAGATGAAATGAGGTTATGGTCTGAGGGCACATGATGTAACAACTGTGTGGAAGCTACTTAGCAGGTCTGGATCTGATCAGTTTTTGGATGGGAGACCTGGAGAAAGGTGCATTCTGCTTTAAACTTCCGGAAAACTCTATATTCCTTGAATTCCATGGCAAAAAGATGGGATAAAATAAATATACGAAACCCTGAAAACGTAATGAGCAAATTGGCCAACAATCTGTCTTCCCTTGTCATTTAAGAGCACCCTGTTCTGAAAATGAATATCATTTGGGAGCAATTGAAACACAGTGGCATTGTGGCACAGTTGAACAGTTTGTTTATCAACGAGTTTGCTCTTTATTCTGATAACATGAAGACAAAATTTGTTTCTTTGCTCAGAAGGAAAAGAAGAATCTGTAATTTGAGGCAGGCATTCCTTCTTTAACGGCTGCCTTCACTACATCCAGAGCATAGCTGTGCATACAAAACATCCCATATGGTTGAAGGAAGCTTGAGGGATTGCTACTAACCATATTTGAAAAAGCAGATGTTACTAATCTTCAAAATATTACACAAATGATGTCATCCTTGATTGACAATGGTCGGGGTTCATCAATCCCTTTCAAGGATCTCTCTCTCTCTCTCTCTCTCTCTCTCTCTCTCTCTCTCCCATAATACTTAAGTGAAAGCATTTTTTCCCTCTTAAACAGAGCTTGGCTCCAGAAGGACAGACCATTATTAGCACAGAATTCACTCACAAAAAATGACATATTCTGCAAGGAGACACAAACATCTGTTCTTTGCAAAGCATCTGAAAGGGCTCCTTCATAAATGGCGCAAAGAGAAAGTATCTCCTATGGCAGTTTTTATCCAGCACTATCCACTTTACACAGGATCCAGTCTTTTTATCCAAATTGCTTCTAGAGAGAAGGCAAATTCCTTTGCACACTTTGGCAACAGCAAGCCTGCATCTTTGGGGAAAAGCTATACAGTTTCTTAAATGTGCCCTGCTCTTGTACATTTCTTCAAAGAGCCCAGTAAACCAGGAATGGGGAATCTGTGGCCTTCCATATGTTGTTGGACTACAATGCCCATTACCCCTAACAATCGTCTGTGCCAACTAGAACCAATGGGAATTGGCATCCAACTCTGGACGGCTGCAATTTCCCCATCACTGTAGTCAATTGTTATTTTGTACATGTAAGTGTTGTTTGTGAGAATGCTTTAGAGAGGATATCTACTTGCTATTTGTTTATTTATTTATTTTAGATATTCATATAATGATTTTTTTTGCTTTATTTATTTGGAGCATGCCTTTCTTCCATCATGGAACTCAAACTGGCAACCATGGAGTTCTCAGGTGGTATCCAAGTATTGAATAGATCTAGACATGTTTAGCTTCAGCAAAGTGACTGTATTATATGCCTGCTGACCTCATCACACTCAAGGCAGCCTACAAAAAAAAAAGTCTGCATCACACTGAGTTAAATAACAATAGTCTATATTCAATGTAGCATTAAGGTGAACATTCCATGAAACATTCTATCAGTACAAGGATTTTTCTTTGTGCAATGGGATGTTCTCTCTCTTGTCTCCTCCTACATGCCCCTAAATCTGTTGTGGGAAGCAAATTGTGGTGGGGTGGCACAGCGTGCACACAGGGGAAGAAGAGGCTGGAAAGTCCCTTTGCACAAGCAGAAGTTGTTCCGCTCATACAATTATTTAATTGAATACTGCCCATTGGGTGGAATCCAATTAGTGCCCTTGTGGTCATGACATAGTCACACGGAGCAGATTGGAAGCTTCCCGTTCCCAGTTTAAACTAATTGGAATTTATCATTCCATCTAAATTGGGAACTCTGCTTGATTTAAACTATGGTTTGTTGAAATAAATGATGATCATAAACCAGAGTTTGATCTTGGCTGGTTTCAATAAGCCATAGTTTAAACTAACCACAGTTGCCTGGTTTGGCTGTAACGCTAAACAACTGTACAAGCCTATTCCCCTTTCCTCCTCCAACTAACTGCATTTTGTCATTTCATCTGAACTGGGAACTCCAGCTAGTTTTTCACTAAGGTTTATCCCAACAAGCCAGGCCCAGAAACCATTGCTTGAGCTTGTCTTTATAAGGAAAAAAAGAGTTTAATCTAATAAAAACCTAGTCATGGTTTGGATGAAATGACAAACTGTGGTTTGTTTCAAACAATAGTAGATGCTTCTCATCTCCTCTTCATGCCCACATTGGAGAAGGAGAGGAGACAGGGAGCTCACAGTGCTGAGACTTGTTCATACAGCACTATATGATAGTTTACAGTTACATCTGAATAGGGCCTGCATGCAAACAACCTGATGATATGCGGTAAAAAAACAGGGCTGTGTACACCCTCCCTATCTGCCCCGTGGCCCCCATCTGTGGGTCTCAGGGAGGGCCAGTCTGCCCTGTCTACCCACACAATCCTGAATCCATGCCCGAAACTATATGGGGTGGGGGTGGGGCCAACTGTTTTTTTTAAAAAATAAAAATACGGTTGGGAAGGCCATGACTGTCTGAGAGCAGCAGGTGCAGCTAGCTTCCAGTTGGTAACTGGGAGAAGCCAACTGCAAATGAGCAATGATCAGCTGATAAACAAGATGATTTCATAAGAAGGGGTGCTGCTCCTTTGTGAGCTGGTTCCCTGCATGCAGAGAAGCCACTTGTGATGAGTTTTTTTAGGGAGGTCTTAGGGAGTGGGGCTTAGGGAGGTTGGGTGGGAAAAGCATCTACCTTCACCCTAGGGTTGCCAGGTCAGAAGCATCCCAAAACCTGAGATTTTAGGGGCGGGCCCGAGTGATGTCACGGGGTGGGCCCGAGTGATGTCATTAAGCATGATACATTAAGCATCAATCACAGTTGCTTGGAGCGTACAATTAAAAAAAATATCTGACTGGAAATTAAGCTAGACATCTTGGCTAAAAGATGGAGCCTGGGTAGGGAACATTTAATCTAGCCTACTTGCTTTCGGCAAGAAGGGTTTAAGTGCCTTCAGGCCAGGCCAGTCACCAGAAGGTCACTGTAGGAAGAAAGGAGCCTAGTGTTGTGGAGATGTTGGATGGGAGCATTTGGGAGTAAAGATGGAGGCTCCTGAAGGCTACAATTCTAAACACATGTACTAAGGGACTAAGCCCCCATAGAACTCAACAGGACTTACTTCTGAGTAGATACAACAACAACAACACAACAACAAATTTTATTTGCTTGTAGCCATAGGCCATTGCAACAAACTGTGAACACTTCTGAGTAGATACAGTTTGGATTGTGCTGTTGGTAAAGCTTGACTAGGGATCCTCTGCAAAGACATCCATATCCAAGCAGGGTTGGCAACCCCCTGCCTGGAATGCCCTGCCCTTATCTTTTAATGTGGCTGCTCCAAACTTCTTTACAGATTTGACCCTTCACTTCAGAAAGAGGTCTGAGAAATGAGTAAGAGTAAGAAGATTCTCTACCCTTTCTGTCTGCATAGATGCCCTCTTCTGTGCCCTGTGCCCAGCAGAAGCTCTGGGCCAGGCGGGATGCAGTGGCATCTCATAGAGGACACCCTCCCCTTTCATGGGGTGTATGATTTGTCCTGGCCCAGAGCAGATTTTGGGGTGGGCACCCCCAATTACTTATTTTTCCTGTATGTCTTTTTCTGCTTTGATTTTGTATAGATGCCGTTGTCCATGCCCTGCGCCAAGCAGAAGCTCTGGGCCAGGCAGGACGCAGTGGCATCTCATAGAGGACACCCTCCCCTTTCCTGGGGTATATGATTTCTGCTGTCCCAGAGCAGATTTCGGGGTGGGCACACCCAGTTACTTATTTTTTCCTGTATGTTTTGGTCTGCTTTGATTTTGCATAGATGTCCTCCTCCATGCCCTGCGCCCAGTTACTTATTTTTTCTGTGTTTTTGTCCATTTTGATTTTGCATTGATGCACCCGTGCATGCCCGGTGCCCAGCAGAAGCTGTGGGCCAGGCAGAACACAGTGGCATCTCATAGAGGACACCCTCCCCTTTCCTGGGGTATATGATTTGTCCTGGCCCAGAGCAGATTTTGGGGTTGGCACCCCCAGTTACTTATTTTTTTATGATTTTATGACATCATTATTTATTTATGATAATATCAGAAGCCTGATGATTTTGATTGCATAAATGTATTGTTATTCTTGATAGGGATATCACAGTGATATATCATACAAGGTAAAGGTAAAGGTGTCCCCGCACTTGTAGTGCGAGTTGTTTCCGACACTTAGGGTGACGTCTTGTGACGTTTACTAGGCAGACCATTTATATGGGGTGGGATTGCCAGTTCTGTCCCTGGCCTTTCTTTACCCCCCAGCATGTGCCAGGTACTCATTTTACCGACCACGGATGGATGGAAGCCTGAGTGGACCTCGACCACTTTTACCGGAGATTCAACTTCCTCCTTTCGTTGGAATTGAACTCCGCCCGTGAGCAGAGCTTCGGCTGCGTTACCGCCGCTTACCACTCTGCGCTGCGGAGGATCTTATCTTACAGGGTACTCCAACATATATTTTGGGGTTCAGAGACATGTTAAGTTTGGTTTGAAGTTGCTGTAGTTGTCAACTCTTCTTTTTTAGTGTTTTGAACTTTCAAGCAAATAAGGAACTGGGAACTAGGAACCAACTTCAGCGTCAGTTAAATAGATTAAACAGTCGCGGGGGCGGTTGACGTCTTGGTGTATATCTCGGGAACCAGACCACCTAGAAACTTAATTTGTTTTTTAAATTGAAGCTGAGAGTCTGGAGATTAAGGGGTGCTAGCCAGAGAGCTGGAGGGCCCCCCAAAAAACCAGAGACTCCACCCAAAAACCAGAGACCTGGTAACTCTACTTCACCCGTGAAAAGATGACTCCTTCTCTCTTTCTTCCTGCACAGGCCTGCTGCTCTTTTCTGCCTGACACTCCATCCCCTGATAGTCCTGGATCACTCTGGGCTGCCCAACCCATCCCATAGAGACTGGGAGCTATATCAGTTCGACTAGTCCAGACCCTGGAAAAGTTACTTTTTAAAACTACAACTCCCATCAGCCCCAGCCAGCATGGCCACTGGATTGGGCTGATAAGAGATATAGTTCACAAAAGTAACTTTTCCAAGCTCTGGACTAGTCTGAGGTGCAAATGCCTCCAAATAGCCCCAATCTGGCTTGGGTCTTGGCCAAATCTGGTGCACAGCCCTAGTGAAAAAGCTGAAGAAGTAATGAATGAGAGCCACCAATTACAGGCCTATAAGAAATGACTGACCAAAATTAATAGAAAAAGCTGACAATGTGAAAGCAATGGAAAATATTTATAGGTCTATTTTTGTTGATTCAGTTCAAACTAGTGGCAATTTGTTCATGAAGAACAGATTCCAGAAAGGCTAGAAATGGAGAAGGACATTGCAGAATGTGTTTTAGTTTTGTATGTATTCCAGGATAGCTATTTTTGGCTGGTCCTTAGTGGTATATTTGGGGATGAGAAAATTTGCTGGGACCATGACATATCCCTGCAGGTAGCCCTGGGGAAGAACCATGTGTAAGAAGCCTAAAGCATGGCTATTATATCAAACTTGTTTATGTTGGAAGCAGCAATGAAAAGAGTAATCATACTGAAACAGTGCCACGAAAACTCAGCTGGAATGTTAAATTGATGGTGATCATCATTGTCAGGAAAGATGACTAAACCTGCATGCTCTTTGGGTATTTTTTTCAAGAATTAAAATCCAATATTGTGATCAAGGCTCCATTTGCACTATACATTTAAAGCACTCTTTTACCACTCTAAGCAGTCATGGCCAAAGAATCCTGGAAACTGTGCACCTGTCACATAGGATTGTATTGAATCTGAAGTATGGATGGATCAGTCTTTTCCCAGTCGGTGTCGCATTCATGTGTGCTCACTCATGCATCTGCTTCAATGAAAGCATTTTGAAAGAAACTGTATGAAACATTGAATTTAAATGTGTTTTATATATGTATTATCGACCATACGTTGTCTCAAAATACATGTTTCCAAATGTACTTTGTCTCAACATATTCATTTTGATATTTTTGTGTGTGCTAAGTACTGTGTTGCATCTACTACATTAGTCAAAACTGCATACAAAAATGTGTTTATTAGGGGAAAATGTCACTAAAACGCGGAAGAATTCTGCAAATTGTTGCAGAAATGTGGAGATCTGGATCTAGAACTGGAAAAATGAGAAGCTGAGGGAACCAAAATGGACAGATCCTTCCATCCCCAGTTTGAACACAAGTGCAAAATCTGATGGGATAGCTACATTCCCAATCCTCACATTAATCAGATCAGGTCAGTTTGTATCAGAATTCAGAAAGATCAGATCCTCCAAGCATCCCTAATCTTTGCCATCATGAGTCACTAGTGGCACCTCTGGAGCTTAAGTTGATCCACAGAGCAGCTCCAGGTATATCAAATTAATTTAGACATATTATCTTTGGTTTACTGATCCAATGCTCTTGATCCTTCAAACAACAAACTTAAGGGATCACTGAAAGAGACATTCTCATTCACTTTCAGACAAGCTGCTTGATGTCTAATGCCAAGTATGGGTGGGTGTACACCTTTCTGTGCTGTCACTGCCTTCAGCCTCTAGGGTGCTGCATGAATGGATCATTGCACTGAATGTGTCATTTCCCTTTAGAATTTGTCTGCACACCATCGGCAGTGAAAAGGCATGCTTGTTTTCTTTTCTGCCCACATTTACACGTGTATCCAAGGAGGCACTGTTAAGCCAGAACACATGCTAATGCAGTATGCTCCTTCGTTGGTCTTTTTGTCTTCTTCTTGAAAACAAACAAAAAACAGATCAACACGGTAACATCAAATATGGCAATAGGACACCAGAATTGTCTATGTCAGCAACAGCTCGGTGCCAAATTGTAGCATGCAAATAGTTATTATGCACACCAGTGGACAAAAGGTTCACCATAGAGGAGTGTCTCTCTCTCTATATAGACAGTTTTGAAAGCAACAAACAGAACTTCACTCAAGCTTGCTCTGGATCCTTATAATGATTCCGTTAATCACATAAAAATATATGAATGTAATTGTGATTAACAAAATAGAGGTTTTTATTGTATGAACAAAACATTCCAGCTTCCGCCTTCATCAGCTGCAGCTGATAAAAACCTCTGTTTTGTTAATCACAATTATGTTTATATATATATATACTACACACACACACACACACACACTGCTGAACATTGTACAGTCTAAGCAGTGCACAATGAGGATGCAAAAGATAAATTCATTGAAAATTGACCATTAAATCAGAAAAAAGCCTGCTGATTTTTTTTTAAGTTTTCACGTAGTGCCTGAAGTCCAACAGGGAGGGGGCCTGTCTGATCTCAGCTGGGAGGGAGTTCCACAGAATTGGGCCAACTGTTCTGAATGCAAAGCTTTTGATGTGCATCTTTGGGGTCCTTTTTGTTGTTGTTTTTGCCACCGCCTCTGGTGACAGTGGCAGCAGCCCTCTGACACACATTTTATTTTTTCAGACATGCACCAGACATTTTCTGATTCCTGAATATTCTGGGGCTAGATGGGGAAAGTGTCATTTTGGCAGCTACCATTTTGTGTAGCAGACATCACTCTCCCTCTCCCCTGATGCCCCAAATGATGCAATGTCTGGGGCATTCTAGGAAAATAAAATGGTATGTGTAGCCACCAAGAGGACCTCCACTGCCATGGGAGAAGTTAAGCAATCGTGAATGAGTGACAAATGCATAGGATTGGGGTAAGATTCTTTCATTCATACCTCATTCAAACCCATTTGTTACCCTTGGCCAGGGTAGACAGACTTTTTGCGCCCAATAGCACATTTTGGATTTTTAAGTGAGCGGGCACCACAGGTACCACCCCATTTGATTATTTTTCTCCCTCTCTTGTAGATCAGCCTCCTCCCTTCACTTTTCCAAGAGATCTCATAGAACTTTTTTTAAAAAAAAAACAGAACTGAAAGAGGAAGTGGACAATAGCATCACTCTTCTAACTTCTTCCATCAGCTGTATGGGAGAAAAAGGTAAACACCTGAGTGGGGCTCAAAGACTTTGTGAGAACCAGGGGTATATCTTGAGGACACCTTTGTGCCCAGGGGCACCACACAGGTGACCCTTACTTTCATAATTAATGCGCATTAAACCAAGCAGGTCCTATTGTGTTCATTTTTGCACTAATGGACCATTCCTTTGTGCCCAGCTCCAACTCACCTTTTTACCTGGCACCTGTGCTTGCTTGTTACATCAGTGTCCAACCAGATCTTCCCACAGTAAACACATGAAGCATGAATGACATAGGCAGGTCCCTAAACCCTTGTCTACCAGTGTACCCAGAGTATATGCAATAACTTCATGGAGTGTGAAGCCTTTCTTTAATCTACGATCGACCTTTAATCCCAGGAAATTTTTAAGTTTTTATCTTTTTAAAACAGACTTTACAAATGCTAAGCATGTATGTAGGAGCTTTTTCAGATGTAAACCCAGTATTAAAGCAGATCTCTGTGTGAATGCACCCAGCTTGTTCTTAAAAAAAAATCTGCTAGTATCTAATTTTATTTCCCAACTGTATATATAAATATCTGAATACAAGGGAGCATGATCTAAAAATCTTTTCCCAGGTAGTGCAAGTTATTAAAACTCCATATCTAAAGACGTAAAGGAAAAGCAACCCCGCTGTGGATTCTTTAATTGTGTTTTTCAGCAAACTGATTTAAAGTTCCCTGGGGCACATATAGTGTAGGATTGTGACATATCACACCAGGTTAAGTCAAACTCAAAATGTTATGTGATATGACAAGATGTAAAGCACATGATTAACGCATCCACTGGGAAGCTTGCCTTTATATAAAAAAAACTATGTAGCAAAGAAGCTCTGAACTCTCTGAAATAAACATGGATATATATATATTTTTAAGAGAAGAGAAGGAGAAAGAAAAGGCTAGGTTAGGTCACAATCCTCAACATAGCTGCAGGGAATCCAAATGCCAGCACTTTCCCTAGAATTGTGCTAGTCAGCTAGGAGAAGGCAACATGTGCCACTTTGGAGGGAGTCAATGTGGTATAGATCTTTTTTAAAATAACAATACTAGGGCTGATCAGACAAATGAGTTTGATATATTTATTGCATTTGAACCCCAGCTTTCCCCCAAGAAACTCAAATTGCATATAGGGTTCTCCCCCACCCATTTTATCCTAACAACAACCTTGTATAGTAGGCTATTATTTATTATAAAGGAGCCAAGGACAGCAAACCACATCAGTGATAAAACGATATAATGAAAAGTAAAAAAACAAGAATACACATAGCACTTATCAATCTCATTCTGACAGGTACTGTCAGCCAACAGGAATCGAGATTGCCTCAGCCAATATGAAGCGAGAACAGCCTTCTACATCCTGCCTCCTAGCCCCATCTCTTTTGATATTAATATAAAATTATAGCCCCCACCCCTTTTTATACAAAATTATAGACCCACCCTTTTATATCAAATGATAGGCCCCGCCCTATAATTTTATATTCTGTAATATTATAGGTCCTGCCCTTTTGATATCAAGGTATTAATTTAATATCAAGTTATAGGCACCGCCCCTTTTATATCAACTTAATATTGATTTATCGACCCTTCCCAATTTTTAGTTCCCCTTTTCCCCATTCACCCACCCACCATGAACCTCGTGTGGTGTTCATCAAGAACCTGAGGCTGTATTCTGACCTCCCCCTCCCCCTGGATTTCCCTCTCCCCACCCTGGAGCATCTATGTGCGGTGTATTCAACAAGGCTATGTCCAGGCTGTTCTGAGCTCCCTCTGGGAGAAGTGTGTGCTTTGAGCACCCCATTTCATCCCTCCCCCAGCTATCTTTATGTTGTGGGGATGGCTCTGACACATGTGGGAAGAAGGGTTTTGTGAAAGCTACCCAGAATTTCAGCAACTATTCCTTCCAGCAAACCTCACAGGGGGCAAAAACGAACATGTGTCACAAAACCTCTGGGGTTGTGTGTGTCTGTTTCTGCATTGCTTTGCAGCACTTAACTGTAAGGGAATATTCATCATCATCATAAAAGTTGCCTCTGAGTATGTGTGGAGTTTTGAATCCTCCTGGCCAAGAAACAGAATTACTTTACCTCAGAGGATTAAAAAGGTGGACTCTGTGAAGAATTAAGACATGCAGGGCCCTGGCTAGTTTGACCTGCAATGACAGATCAGCTGCAGCAGTCCCTTGCATTGTCAGCTTAGAGACTGGGCAAGCAGAGGACTCGGGTTCCTAGCCCTGCATGAAGGTGCAGCTGAGAGGTCACAACACACACTATCTCTTCAAGTGGGAATGGGGTGGGAGGGTGTGTTTTTTTAATCTCCTTGTGAGTGTACGTTTTAATGGCCGCAACATCTGCAAGAGGAAAACAGTTAGACCATTTTTGGTGGCAAATAAAGTTGTGCACCCCAAGAAAAAAGTTATCAGATGATTTGTTAGGGCTGGAGTTAATGGTGATCTCAATAGCTGTAACACCTTAAAAAGTATGCCATTTATATTATTGGTGTAGTGGTTAAGGTGCTGGACTACAACCTGGGAGACCAGGGTTCAAATCCCCACACAGCCATGAAGCTCACTGGGCGACCTTGGGCCAGTCACTGCCTCTCAGCCTCAGAGGAAGGCAATGGTAAACCCCCTCTGAATACCGCTTACCATGAAAACCCTATTCATAGGGTCGCCTATAAATCAGAATCGACTTGAAGGCAGTACATTTCATTTTTAGTCATAATTGCCACCACAGTTTTCAACACAAGGAACTCCCATCGTTTCCAGTGTCTCTGGGGCAACTGCTAATGAATTTTTACCAAACTCTGCTGTCTGTGGCAATACAAAATTAACACTAAATGAACCTGAGTATTTTATTGCATCATAAATACCAATAATAACCCCAATAAATCCTAAACACATGCAAACACACACACACAAAACATGCCATGCAAAACTCAGAAGAGATCTATAGTCTCTCTCTCTAAGCCATCCTAAATCTAAAACAGAAAGATATAGAAATGTGTTAAGAACTGTAAATTATATGGTATGCAGAAAAGATCTGTAGATGTAAATAAATAAGCATTGGTTGATTGAATGAATGATATCACCAGACCTGGCACTAGTGGGTGGCCATATTGGGCCCTGGCCAAGGACCCCTGCAGGCCAGAGGGGCCCTTGAGGGACCTCTCCTTAGGCTGGGAGTGTGGAGCTCCCATTTGGCAATCCGTGCCAGCATCAGCTTGTGGGACCCAGTGACCTGATGCTGCTGCAGATTGCAGACCCCCTGATACAGGCAACACCCTCCAGTACAGGTGACATGGGCTTAAATAAGCCCATCCATCCCACCTACCTGCCGAGTCAGCACATCTGTGCACATGCCCTCACTCAAGATGGCGGTGGGGGTTTCCCTAATATGTTGATGCCCCTGCCAACATCTTGGGTGATGGCAGGTGTGCGCATTCAGCATGCAGGATGTGCATAGTGGCCTGCTGACACAGGAAGTAGGTGGGGCGGGCAGGCCTATTTAAGCCCCACACCACCTGCATCAGGAGAAAGTGTTGGGGAGTATGGTGCTGTGGGCCCAGGGCAGGCTAGTGCTCAAGGCCCAGTCATGCACGGTGTTCACTCTGGATACAACTATTCCTAAGTATGCAAGTATATGGGCAAATGTATTTATTTATTTATATCCCATCCTTCCACCCAGAAGGAGCCCAGGGCAGCAAAAAAGCACTAAAAACACTCTAAAACATCTTAAAAACAAAAGACCTTAAAACATATTAAAACAAAACATCTTTAAAACATAATAAAACAAAGCATCTTTAAGAACATCTTTTTTTAAAAAAACTTTAAAAACGTATTTGTTTTTTTTAAAAAAACACCTTTAAAAAATCGTAAAAAGGAATTCCAATACAGATGCAGTCTGGGATAAGGTCTCTGTTTAAAAGGCTTGTTGAAAGAGGAAAGTCTTCAATAGGCTTCAAAAAGATAACACAGATGGCGCCTGTCTAATATTTAAGGGGAGGGAATTCCAAAGGGTAGGTGCCACAACACTAAACTTCCACTTCCCATGTTGTGTGGAATGGGCCTCCTGATAAGATGGTATCTGAAGGAGGCCCTCACCTGCAGAGCACAGTGATTGACTGGGTAAACATAATATATAACCTCTGTTTTGAAACAGCTGCATTGATTGCCAATTGTTTTCATGTGCAATTTCAAGGTGCTCATGTTAGTGTTTAAAGCCCTCAATGACATAGGCCCCAAATAGCTGAGAACCTCCCTTCTTCCCTACAGACGTTCTCAGGTGTTGAGATCACCAGAGGGGATCCTCTTGTTAGCTCCACTGCCTTCGGACGCTTCAGTGGTGGTGGCATTTTCTGTGGTAGGCTGCAAGTTGTAGAATTTCCTCCTCACAGAGGTATGTCTGGCACCTTCACTATAAAGTGTTCATTATATATTGAGGATGCACCTCTTTGCCCTGGCCTTTGACACTTGAGATGTTTATTTTGGAGACCCATCCTATTTTTGTGTTTGTAATTTGTTTTAAACAGTTTTTAATGTTGTGTTTTAAATTGATGTGACCCACCCTGAGCCTTTAGGATGAAGGGTGGGTAGTAATATTAGTATTAGTATTATAGTAATAGTAATACAGTAGGGCTCTGCTTTACAGTGCTTTGCTTTACAGCGCTTCACTAATACAGCGGTCTCAATTAGATGCAATTAGACTAAAGCCCCACTCATATGGCACTTGTTCCACTTTTACAGCATTTTTTGGGCATCCCGCCCCATTCTATTCAATGAGTTCTGCTTTACAACGGTTTTCGCTTTACAGCGGGGGTCCGGAACATAACCTGCCATATGAGTGGGGCCCTACTGTAATAATAAAAATAAAAATAATTGGGTGACCACCAATATGGAACAGGATCCAGAGAGCCCCACTGGCAAACGTACATAGATATATATATGGGTGGATGGGGAGGTTTGATTTTTGCTGATTCCCCTTCCCATCACAGACTCTCATGCAACATCAAATGCTTCTCCAGCGAGTCTCTCAGCTTTCAGGAATAGTTGTTTGTGGGTTACAAAAGGCAATGGTTGGAGGGAGGGCCTGAAATCGCCCTGTGAAATACTATGCATCATGACCACAACCAACAGTATTCAGATGATTACAACAGCCTGGAAATGTGCCACTGCAATCAAAGGAACCACTACTGATTGCTGTTGCCTGAACTCATATAATCAATTTGTCAAGGTGAGCATCCACCTAGAGACAGTGTTGCATGCTTGCATGGCCAAACGTACAAAAGGTTATTCGGATGTGCAGCCCTGTGTGAGCAGGATCGGGATTACCCGATCCTAAACTAAGCTGAGGATTACCAATTTGGTGCTAAATGGGGTACATCTGTCCCTGAGCAACCAAGTCTGGAGTTTGGGGTCATCCTAGACTCCCAATTAACTAGGGAGGTGCAGGTGGCGGCCGTTAGTCGGGCGGCGCTTTATCACCTTCACCTCATACGAAAGATACGCCCTTATCTCCCGAGCCATTTGTTCCCTTCGGTGGTGTATGCTCTGGTTCTGTCTCGTTTAGACTATTGTAATGCTCTATACATGGGTCTTCCATTGAAGACGGTCCATAAGCTACAGCTAGTGCAGAATGTGGTGGCTCGCCTGATTAAAGGCAGCTGCCGCCGAGATCATATTACTCCAATCCTCAGGGAGCTGCACTGGTTGCCGGTGGTCACTAGGGCCAAATTCAAGGTCCTGGCTTTAACCTTCAAGACCTTATTTGAAGCCGACCCTCTCTACTTAAAGGAGCACCTCCATTCTCACCAGGGGCACCATCGAACAAGATCATCCATGAATGGTTCACTCCTTATTCCCCCAAGAAAAGCAGCTAGACTAGAGAGGACTAGGTCAAGAGCCTTCTCTGTAGTGGCTCCTTCGCTATGGAATGCCTTGCTAACTGACCTCCGCCAGGCTCCCTCCTTGCTGTGCTTTCGACGGGGCTTGAAGACTTGGTTCTTCAACCAGGCTGGGGAGGGGGTTTAGGTTGTTAGATTGCAGTTCTAGGGTTGGTTTTAATCTTTTGCTTCTGTCTTTATGGAATGTATTCGTATTTTATTGTACATCGCCCAGAGTGGCAGGATAACCCCTGCCAGATGAGCGTTTAATAAATTTAATAATAATAATAATCGACCCATTCCCTTCAATAATAGGGACAACACCACACGCACAACAAGGATAGATGAAGAGAGGTGATTCCCAGAGCAAACAACATGGGGAAGTCCTCACTTCTGTGGAGCTCTGAATACCCTTTGAAGATCTGGGGAACTTTGGGTTGTTAGCCTATGAAGTAGTCTTGCCAATCAATCTTTCTGAGTTACTTGCACTCCCACTTTATGGACTTTTTCACATGGAACTTCAGACACAAGCCTTCTTTAGGCCATGGGGGAATTAAATATGTGTAGGGGGCTGGGCATGCATGCACCCCTTCCACCCCTTGACCTTTGTGTGTTTAGAACAAGGGTCTGAAGGGGCTTTTATCTGCACCCTTCAGCTGAGTATAGCAAGAAGCCTTTGTGTGATCAGAAACACTGGATGTTGTCAGGGGTCCCAGTCTTGAAAAGGCATTGAAAACATGATTAGAAGCCATCTTCACACCCTCTTCACACCCTCATGCTAAACATGCAAAAGCTGGTGGGAGTAGGGGGTACAGTGTGCAGGGAGCATTGGGGAGGGTGCCATCCCCTACATGTGTTTAGCATCCAGGCTGAATACTTAAATGCAGCTGCAGAAGAGGCAGTTTACTTATGGCAGTTTTGCTTTTAGAAATCAAAACCCATCCATTGCGCTTGGGTGTGGCATTGATATTCTCTGTCCACTTTGGCCTGCTTAGAAATGATGTACTCAGCGCAATGGGTTACTTTGATTCCCCAAACAAGGGGATCGAGTATCTTTTGACAGCTGGTGGAGTTGGAAGTCACTGTAGAGCATGGAGGAGAATTAATATCAAACCCATAACGTCAGCTGGAATGTACAGGAACTGAGCAGACTTCTATAAATCCAGGACTATTGGGTTTCCCACTTATTAAGGCACCTTCAGCAATTTTGGCCTCTTTCCTGCCTTTAAGCTACACTGTTTACATGAGCCTGACGCTTACTGAATTGGTGAGAAATTAGGGGAAGTATCAAGCAAAGGGGATTTCTGTAAAGGATCTGGAACACACAAATGACAGCCTAACGAAGGAGAGCTCTTCTGCAAGCAGCCCTGGAAAATGACACCATTAGAGCGTGATTTAAACGGCACCATAAAATATTAACATATTCTGTATCAGACTTATAGCTAATTTCCCCATACTAGGAATGCATCCCGTTAGTTGTGTAGAGGTCTAAAATATTGCATTATTAGATTCCCCCCCCCCCAGTCTTATTAGTGTGTTTGCATGCAAATTGCTATTGGAGTTAATGCCTCCTAATAAGACAGAGGAAATGATTACATTATTAATTTTTAATCATACACGCAATTTACAAAACTTAATCTATGTCTCCCTTTTAAAGTCTGTAATAAGAGATGGTTTGTTTTTGATTTTGCGCCGCTACCACATTGCTGTCACCGTGGTTCCTTTTCATTGCAGCTAATATATCTCACTTACTTTATCCCAGTGTTTAGTTTGGTGATGTAGTGGAGACTTTATATCTGTTGCCGGTGTGTTTGGCTTTGTGATCTACCAAGCCCAGTGCAATACAAGATCACCAGAGATGTGGGAAGTCTCCTTGTTTTGCCAAAATATGGACTTGGCAAGCACTTGGCAAGCCACAGGTCATGACTGGTGAGTAGGGATGGAGAAGAAATTTGATTCAGTTTGCATTTAAAGCTGAGTTGATCAAATTCACATTTTCCGGAACAATATAAAGAACCAAAACATGGCCATGCTTCAGAATGTGCACATATCTAAATTTGGTGATGCAGTTCTTCAACCACTGTTTACAAAAATGCATATATTAGGAGAAAGCATGGACAAAAACAAATATGTTAAAATAACACAAAAATACATCCTATTAGAAGAAATTGCTTGCAAAAATGTGTACATTAGTCAGAAAACTGCATACAAAAATGAATTTAGCTGGACTAAAAATGGACTAAAATGCTGAAGGGTTTTCATAAGGATTTTTTTAAAAAAATTGCAAATTGCAGAAGAACCAAATTTAAGACAGGAAAAATGAGAAACTGAAAGAACCAAAACTGACAGATCTTTTCATCGCCACTGCTGGGTCTTACTTGACTTGATTGCATAGAGTAGTGATCTAACTCACCTAGTGACACTAATTTTTAATTAGGCTTATGGTAACTAATGGCAAAAATGTTGTTAAATTCCAGGGTTAATGAACATTATGTCTTTCAGATGTTGTTGGACTTCAGTTCCCATCAGCCCCAGCCAGCATGGCCACTGGTCAGAGATGATGGGAGTTGTAGTCCAGCAACTACTCTGAGGTAGTATGCTTCCAGTTGCTTGAAACCAAAGGAGAGGAGAGTGCTCTTGCACTCTGGTCCTACTTGCAGACTTCCCATGGACACCCTTTTGGCCACTGTGAGAACAGAATGCTGGACTAGATGGGCCTGATCCATCAGGCTCTTCTTACATTCTTAATGTGGAAGGCACCATATTGTCTACCCTTGTTATATTTTGTCACCTTGATTCTGTGATTTCTTTCATGCCAGAGGTGTTTCTGTATAAACACATCCCACCTGCTATTTCCCCATTCAATACAGGAAACAGAGCCATTTTATGAAAGGAGGTAATGAAACTGTCCAGCTATTGAACTAAACAGAGAATATCTCCTTATGCAGGAATTAGTCTTATATACGTGAGTGCTTGTGGGGCTTTGGACTAGAGCTTTTTAACTCCATAGAAAGAGGGAAGCAAACAAGATTGGTGTGTGAGAACCAGCTTCTGATGGTTAGACCTGCTGGCAAGTGAGCTTCTTTCCATTGTCAGTCCCAAACATGTGTCCTGTGGATAGATTCTTTGATCCATTTCCATCAAGTGGACTGAGTGTAGAGAAGCTGGATAGGGATCCTATGGTGTGAAAAGAAAATATTTGTAAGCACCTAGAGATGGAAAGAGCTGCTTTTCGGCAACAATTTGCATTTTTTTTAAAAAAAAATCTCATGAAAAGTCTTCAGCATTTTAGTGTGAATTAATTTTTTTTTAAAAAAATTGTCTACAGCTTTGACTAACGTACACATTTTTGCAAGCCATTTCTCCTAATGTATTTTAATATGCTATTTTCACTATATTCATTTTTATGAACATTCCCCCCTAATATATGCATTTTTTAAAAAAAACATCGGTTGGAGAACTGCATTGCAAAAATTGGATGAGTGCAAATTTTGAAGGATGGCTGCATTTCGGTTCTCATATTGTTTTGGTTCATTCAAATGCAAACTGAATTCCCCAGCACTGTAAGCACCCCACTCCGGATAAGGAGATCCATGTAGCATGTATAGAAGCAGGCTTCCCTATCTGCATCGCTTGCTGAATCGAGAATCCAACATTGGTAGACTTGCTGGAGAAGCGGGAGAGCTGGCATTGTTGCGTATGTGCTGCACAACACTTCCACCCTGCTACAGGTGATCATTAGACTCTGTTGTTCCACTAAGCTAAGAATGGGACTCTTGCTAGTGGAATGACTAGTGGGCTGCCACAGTTGGATCTCACCCCTTGAGTGTAAATGGGGTCAATCCAAATACATACCTGAATGCAGATGAGCTATATATCTGCACAGCATTACTTTCAACGGAACATGCAGTCCATATAAATACACATTCCTATTTACATTCTGGCACCAATAGTCATGTGTAAATTACTGCTCTTATGCACGGACTAAAGCTGGATGAAGACAAGTGTTATTAACATCTCCTGGGCAAGATAGCACTCTGTTCAAAAGTGTATCTTTTGAATTGCCAAATCACAGTAACAATTTCAAAATATAATGGAAACAATATGGTGTGACTCTTGATGTTCACTTTGACAGCTGGTGTGTTATTAATTAAAAGTTTGAGTAATAGAATAGCTTAACTGTGGGGTCTTCTCAATGCATTTAAAATATATGCACAGTGCCACAGATTGCCCTAAATGGAAAGTATAAGAACATAAGAACATAAGAAGAGCCTGCTGGATCAGGCCAGTGGCCCATCTAGTCCAGCATCCTGTTCTCACAGTGGCCAACCAGGTGCCTGGGGGAAGCCCGCAAGCAGGACCCGAGTGCAAGAACACTCTCCCCTCCTGAGGCTTCCGGCAACTGGTTTTCAGAAGCATGCTGCCTCTGACTAGGGAGGCAGAGCACAGCCATCATGGCTAGTAGCCATTGATAGCCCTGTCCTCCATGAATTTGTCTAATCTTCTTTTAAAGCCATCCAAGCTGGTGGCCATTACTGCATCTTGTGGGAGCAAATTCCATAGTTTATCTATGCGCTGAGTAAAGAAGTACTTCCTTTTGTCTGTCCTGAATCTTCCAACATTCAGCTTCTTTGAATGTCCACGAGTTCTAGTATTATGAGAGAGGGAGAAGAACTTTTCTCTATCCACTTTCTCAATGCCATGCATAATTTTATACACTTCTAACATGTCTCCTCTGACCCGCCTTTTCTCTAAACTAAAAAGCGCCAAATGCTGCAACCTTTCCTCGTAAGGGAGTCGCTCCATCCCCTTGATCATTCTGGTTGCCCTCTTCTGAACCTTTTCCAACTCTATAATATCATTTTTGAGATGAGGCGACCAGAACTGTACACAGTATTCCAAATGCGGCCGCACCATAGATTTATACAACGGCATTATGATATTGGCTGTTTTATTTTCAATACCTTTCCTAATTATTGCTAGCATGGAATTTGCCTTTTTCACAGCTGCTGCACACTGGGTCGACATTTTCATCGTGCTGTCCACTACAACCCCGAGGTCTCTCTCCTGGTCGGTCACCGCCAGTTCAGACCC
Organism: Rhineura floridana; assembly: GCF_030035675.1. Lineage (NCBI taxonomy): Eukaryota > Metazoa > Chordata > Lepidosauria > Squamata > Rhineuridae > Rhineura > Rhineura floridana. Next base: position 212,417,185 of record NC_084481.1, read on the forward strand.
CATGAGCGTATATGTGAAATTAAGATTTTTTGCTCCAATATGCATAATTTTACACTTGTTTATATTGAATTGCATTTGCCATTTTTCCGCCCATTCACTCAGTTTGGAGAGGTCTTTTTGGAGCTCTTCGCAATCCCTTTTTGTTTTAACAACCCTGAACAATTTAGTGTCGTCAGCAAACTTGGCCACTTCACTGCTCACTCCTAATTCTAGGTCATTAATGAACAAGTTGAAAAGTACAGGTCCCAATACCGATCCTTGAGGGACTCCACTTTCTACAGCCCTCCATTGGGAGAACTGTCCGTTTATTCCTACTCTCTGCTTTCTGCTTCTTAACCAATTCCTTATCCACAAGAGGACCTCTCCTCTTATTCCATGACTGCTAAGCTTCCTCAGAAGCCTTTGGTGAGGTACCTTGTCAAACGCTTTTTGAAAGTCTAAGTACACTATGTCCACTGGATCACCTCTATCTATATGCTTGTTGACACTCTCAAAGAATTCTAATAGGTTACTGAGACAGGACTTTCCCTTGCAGAAGCCATGCTGGCTCTGCTTCAGCAAGGCTTGTTCTTCTATGTGCTTGGTTAATCTAGCTTTAATAATACTTTCTACCAGTTTTCCAGGGACAGAAGTTAAGCTAACTGGCCTGTAATTTCCGGGATCCCCTCTGGATCCCTTTTTGAAGATTGGCGTTACATTTGCCACTTTCCAGTCCTCAGGCATGGAGGAGGACCTGAGGGACAAGTTACATATTTTAGTTAGCAGATCAGCAATTTCACCTTTGAGTTCTTTGAGAACTCTCAGGTGGATGCCATCCGGGCCTGGTGATCTGTCAGTTTTTATATTGTCCATTAAGCCTAGAACTTCCTCTCTCGTTACCACTATTTGTCTCAGTTCCTCAGAATCCCTTCCTGCAAATGTTGGTTCAGGTTCAGGGATCTGCCCTATATCTTCCACTGTGGAGACAGATGCAAAGAATTCATTTAGCTTCTCTGCAATCTCCTTATCGTTCTTTAGTACACCTTTGACTCCCTTATCATCCAAGGGTCCAATTGTCTCCCTAGATGGTCTCCTGCTTTGAATGTATTTATAGAATTTTTTGTTGTTGGTTTTTATGTTCTTAGCAATGTGCTCCTCAAATTCTTTTTTAGCATCCCTTATTGTCTTCTTGCATTTCTTTTGCCAGAGTTTGTGTTCTTTTTTATTTTCTTCATTCGGACAAGACTTCCATTTTCTGAAGGAAGACTTTTTGCCTCTAAGAGCTTCCTTGACTTTGCTTGTTAACCATGCTGGCATCTTCTTGGCCCTGGCGGTACCTTTTCTGATCTGCGGTATGCACTCCAGTTGAGCTTCTAATATAGCGTTTTTAAACAACTTCCAAGCATTTTCGAGTGATGTGACCCTCTGGACTTTGTTTTTCAGCTTTCTTTTTACCAATCCCCTCATTTTTGTGAAGTTTCCTCTTTTGAAGTCAAATGTGACCGTGTTGGATTTTCTTGGCAATTGGCCAGTTACATGTATGTTTAATTTAATAGCACTGTGGTCACTGCTCCCAATCGGTTCAACAACACTTACATCTCGCACCAGGTCCCGGTCCCCACTGAGGATTAAGTCCAGGGTTGCCATCCCTCTGGTCGGTTCCATGACCAACTGATCTAGGGAATAGTCATTTAGAATATCTAGAAACTTTGCTTCTTTGTCATGACTGGAACACATATGCAGCCAGTCTATGTCCGGGTAGTTGAAGTCACCCATTACTACCACATTTCCTAGTTTGGATGCTTCCTCAATTTCATATCTCATCTCAAGGTCTCCCTGAGCATTTTGATCAGGGGGACGATAGATCGTTCCCAGTATTAAGTCCCTCCTGGGGCACGGTATCACCACCCACAACGATTCTGTGGAGGAGTCTGCCTCTTTTGGGGTTTCGAGCTTGCTGGATTCAATGCCTTCTTTCACGTATAGAGCGACTCCGCCACCAATACGTCCTTCCCTGTCCTTCCGATATAGTTTATATCCAGGGATAACCGTATCCCACTAGTTTTCTCCATTCCACCAGGTCTCGGTTATGCTCACTATATCAATGCTCTTCTCTAAGACCAAGCACTCCAGTTCTCCCATCTTGGTTCGGAGGCTCCTAGCATTAGCGTACAGGCACTTGTAAGCAGTGTCTCTCTTCAAGTGTCTTTGGCACTTGTGGTTAGGCCTGTGGTAATTTTGCTCTTCTGAATTTATATCCTGTGCCCCTGCTCTCACAATGCCTATTTCTAGGCCTACCCCTTTTAAAATTTCATCATTTCTTTGGTTTTTATTATCTTTGTCCTATGCTTGAACATATTAAACTTCTTTAATAGTAGCACTTATATAGTGCTTTTGACTACTCAATGAGCCTTAAAGACATAATCCCAGTAATCTTTGCAACATCTCTGCATGGTAGGTCAAAATCATTATGCCCACACTGCTGCTAGGGATTTGCTGTGTTTCAGGCCCACTAGCACTCAATCATAGATCGAGTATTGTGCAGATATTTTGAAAGAACGCTTGAAAAGTCCACATTTTGTATGCATTTTTAATACAAAATATGTACCGTTGAACGTCAAATTCTTTGCAATGTATTCATAAAATGTGCATTTTGTATGGATCTTTTACATGTAATACATATTTTTGTGCACACTTTTTTTGCACACCAAAACTGCACCACAGCAAAGTGCATAAACTGACTAGGGGCTCCTTTCTGATCCACAAGCAAGTTTGGGACTAGGTTGGATCAAGTGAATTCCTGCCTCATCTCTAATTGTTGTTAGGGAGCCCTGATGCATAAGGGTTAAATTCAAGAACAAAGAGGAAGTGCAAAGCAATTCTCTCTTTCGTGTCAGCGAATCCACTTGCTAAACAGCTACAGAGTTACAGTTAGCTGTCCTCCTTATGGAACAATATGGGAAGTAACCATTCCTAAATGCTGAATGTATGTGGATCTTGGCCTTGGAGATTTCTTGAGCAATGTTATGAGCCCTGCAAGCTTTACTCAGTAATTGAGGATCCTCTTTACACACCCCAAGTCATGTGGGGCCATTTCCCTGTGGTATACCTCATACTTTTCTTGTCTCAGATTAACTCAGAAAACATCCAAAAAAGGATCATGAAAGTTAGCTATTATGCAAATTAATTAAAATTTATTTCCACAGTAGTTAAACTTGCATAGTTTCAAGCTGCAAGAGCTACACAATAGTTCAAGTTAATTATTTAAATTAACCAATTAATTGATGCTTCAGACAAAAAGCACTTTGGTAACTTGATTTAAAAGTTCTTTGCTTGACAATTTTAGTAGTTGTAGTAATAATAACAACAATCATTTTTCATATCAAGGATAAATTGGGTCATGAACTGGATATCCATTTAATTCTTTATATTTTTGCATTTCAGCATTTTTCAGTGCAGAGGTTCCAGATAATGAACCAATGTGCATTTAAAAATATTCACTGTTATTAGGCTCCATAACTATCTGTATGGCTAATTTGACTGGTCCCTGGATTAACAGCTCACCGGGGAAAAGAGTTAAGTAACATGAAAGCAGAGCCAAGAAAGTTGCAGAAAAATAATTTAATGAAGAGCCAGTGTGCTAGAAGATGTCACAAGGATAAAAGTCACTTAATGAAGGGATAATCTCTCCTGCTTTGTAGTGTATGAAGCACTAAACGTCTACTGATGCAAAAAAAAATCAACAAATCAAGATGGAGTCCTTCAAGAACTCCTCACCCCCGGCACATCACCAAAATGAAATCCTGTATGAAGCTTGGCAAACTGTTTGACAAGGCAATGGGTCTTTTTAACCATGACCCTGGTTTCTGTATCAGTATAGGGAGCTGCCTTATACTGGGTTGGACTATTGGTCCATCCATATTGCCTACACCGAGTGGTATTAGCGTTCCAGGGTCTCTCCCAGCCCTACCTGGAAATGCTGAGGATTGAACCTGGGACCTTCTGCATGCAAAACTGATGCTCTATCATTGAGGTACAGCCCTTCCCCAGCAGTCACTCTGATCCAGCAAGGGGCTATATGCATGAGGAAGCAGGTTGGTCTCTCTGTCTCTCTCATACGCACACATCTTTGCTAGATGGTGAAGAACAAGCACAAACAACTCATGTGCATGTAATTTCTTTCCTGATCTACCAGCCAGAGCTGCATGTGTTTAGCTAGGAATGGGTATATCTGCCTAGTTCCAATCTATGTCTCTTTTTCACATTTAAAAAAAATGAAATTAAAAAGAGATCAGTTTTGTACAAAGAAAACAATCATAGTGTGATTCTATGTACATATATTCAGACAGCTGTATTCAACTAATTTTTTGTGCTAGTGCAAGGGGATTTCCCTCTCCCAATATGGAACCTTAGCCTTAGTACTACAGTGAATACAACCCAGAAGTATGTCCAATTCAGTTCAATGCGGCTTACTCTCAAGCAAGTGCGCATATTGTGTGCCTTAATGCATCAATCAAAAACAATGAATGATGACACAATATAGATTGTTTTCTATATTCACATTAAAATGCTTAATAAAGAGCATTGGCTATGTGGTGCGCTTGAAAATATTGACACACAGTTATTTGATGCATGATTGAGTTAAACTGGTGCCTCAGACTGATTTCCAGCTGAAAATCACCCCTCTCCAAAATTGTGATTTGGTTCCAAAGGTGCTGTTTGATGCATATAGCACCTTCGGGAGCAAATAGCATTATAGTGATGGGACCTGACAGACCTTGCCCAACAAGGCATTCCATAGGGTAGGTGCCACTTCAGAAAAGGCACCAGACTCACCTACTGAGCTTGATGGATTTGGATCAAGGTGACAATGGCAGCATGCAGGGAGGAACATAGGGAAAAGAGAATCCTAAGGTGCCCAGGTCTCAAGCCCTTAAGAATTTTAAAGCTTAAGACCAGAACCTTGAACTGAGCCCAGAAATTAGCAGCCAGATCCAACATGATAAAATGATGGTCAATATATGGTGCTAACTATTATCAGAACACCTGGAATAACCCTCCATCCATCTGCAATTATATCAGAATCTCATGAACCTACTCTTTTCCTTTAGGTAATTAATGTGGTGCCCTCTAGATATTGTTTGACTACAACTCCTTCCATCTCTGACAATTGAGTCATGCTTGCTGGACATCTTGCTCCAATATCTGGAGGGCACCATGTTGGTAAGCCCTACTTTAGACATCTTTTCAGTTCATTTTAATGATGGCATTGTTGGGCATTCTCTTGAACAGAAAAAGGGGGGGAAGAAACCTTTATCTTAAAGGGATCATTTTTATAATGAATGTGTATGACAATGAAAAGTTGAATCCTTTCTAATCATGCGCTAGGAGGTGCATTTTTGCTCTCTCTCTCCTGCTCAATATATATTTACCTTAAACCTAACCTCAAGGTAGAAAATGAATTCTCTTGGAAAGAGTAAAGAAGTTAAACCCTCTCTCGGCTCTCCTTTAATGTTCGGCATCCTTTAAGCAAGCACCACTCCATGTGCCAAATTATGTGTGTTTAGTTGATGGTGTGAATAAAGGTGATGTGACTTGGAGCTGTGATCAGCAAATTCATTTAAACAGTGCTCGGACTAATACTAAACTCCTCTGTTAATAGGGGAGAAATGCACTCCTAGAGACTCATTCGACTGAATGAACCAGTAATGCAGAGTAAACGGCATTTGGGCTATCGAACGTTTACATGGGAACATGGGTATAGAAGAGGAGTTTAATTAAAAACAAATAATTCCCTTGCCATTTGTACTCGGGTATGATGTTTTTGGGGTGTGGATTAAAACTAGGATAGAGATGAGAGAATCACCCTCATTTCATGTCTGTGTGCACCTCTGGTTTGCGTTCCTGTTTTCCGCTCCTCTTTAATTATTCTGGTTTGTTCCCTCTTTACAACAAATGCACACTTTGAACTGTAAAACACACACTTTTCAGCGCATTCACCAATAAAATATGCATTTTGTAAGCATGTTTTGTGTGAAATTCCAAGAAGTGCATCATCAGAGCTGCATTCCAGTCCCCAAGCAAGTTCAGGAACTTCAGGAAAGTGGTCCAAATTACTTGCTCCCCCATCTCTAATGGTAAGCCAGCCCTGGGCATTTCATGCTCATTCTGCTCAGTGGGGCCCTGGTCCTCTGCCCCAAAGTCCTGCCCTGATGGCCCCACTGCATCCTCCACTCTGCAGCTTTCCAGTTGTCCTCTCCAAGTGCAAACGGAGCCTGGTATGCAACTCAGTGTTACACCGGGGAGTCATGGGAATGGGCTGTAGTAAAACGTGAACTGGGAATAGCAAGTGCCGACTCTACCCCTGGAACGGGATACTAAGATCTGAGTAAAAAACAGTTCCCAGGAAGGAAGGGGAGCTGCTTATTCAGCCCAGGCAAAATATTTTTCAGCCAGAGGGCCACATTCCCTTTTGGGCAACTTTCTGAGGACCACATGCTGTCGTGGGCAGAGGGTGGAGCAACACATGTACATTTTACCTTTGTTCAATAGCCTAGTTTCTACACACACTCACACACCCTTTCCTGTCATCTATCCAGTCAAGCAACAGGCATTATCACCCTTCAAGGCAACATTCCAGCCAAGCAAAAACACTTGGGGTGTGAAGTAGGGCCACTGACAGATGTGGCCTAGGGGGAGCTTGGGCCCTTGGTTTCCCCCACCCTCACAAAGTAATTGCATTCTAAGCATGCACCAAAAGCTATCCATAGCACAAGGACAAAAGTGGGGCATGGACTGTTTATTAATGCTGAACGGTGCCCAACCTGTAATAAATATGAGTCTCCCAAACAGGGAAAATTTGTAAGCATCACTGCTTGCATCCAGGCCCGGCTCTAGCATGGGCCAGGTTGGGCACTGGCCAAGAGCCCAGAAGCTCAGAAGGGCCCCTCACTGGCCCCAGCCCAACTCCTCTGGGCGATCCAGCTTACGGATGTTGCTATAATATCAAATATTATTTATTTATGTATGTTGCCTGTATAAAAATGTGATCTCCCCCCAAAAAAGAAGTCTGAAATGAGATCACAGTAGAGAGAGACTCGAGGGTTAATGTTAGATGCGTGGGAGTGGTGTATCGAATGACAGCACTCATCATTTCAAAAGTTAAAAATGTTGAATTGTTTTTCTTTGACAATAGCAGGTTGCCATATTGGTCAAGATTTGTTGTCCTTGAAAGGGGTGAGGCCAAGAGGGAGGAAGAGTGTGGTTTGAGGAGGAAAGCAAGGAGGCAAGGGGCCCACCAATAGCCTGTGCCCAAGGGCCCCCAGAACCTCGAGCCAGCCTTGCTTACATCCAGGTCTGGGGAGTGGTCCCACTGGATCCAGTATGGTTCCTATTTGCCATGCACCAGGCATTCCACATTGTGTCTCTCTGTGTGTTTCAAGTTATTTTGTCAATGCCTACCACCATCAGCTGAAAAATGTTAATTATAGATGGCTTCTGAAAAGAAAATGTAATTTTTATTGGAAATGTAAAGATAAATAAATACAGCTGGAGGAGAAATGCCATTAGAACTGCTGAGAAGAGCCCCACAATGTTCCACTTAAGAGTAAACATTCCTCTTTTCTGCCTTTTAAGCACTCCAGCCTGCTGCATTCAAGTCAGCCTTTCTTTCATGTGGGACAAGAAAAGTTGGAGAGGGAATTTAGTTAAAACTCTTGAGTTGAAATCGAAGCTTATAGGAGATTAGAGGCAGTGGAGCTCCAAAAAGCCTGTGCTGTTTCGGTAATGCAAAGTTCCTGACTTGCGATTTCCATATCTCTTTTATGTAGCCATCTAATTGGCACTCTTGAAATGATGCAAACGTATTTTGTTACTCTCTCTCTTAGTAGACACTCAGTATGCCAAATATTTTTGCAGTATTGGTCCTCCAAATGGAACGGTTCTTCTTTCAGAGAGACTGGATTCCAGGAAGAAGCCGGGGGTTGCCTCATCTATTGGAGGCAATTTTAAATGACAGAAGTTGCCTTTAAGCTTGATGGGAGTGGTATACATGAACTCTTTCAATAGTACTTTAATTGGCTTTAAGTATGGGTGGAAAGGCCACTTCACTCGGTTATTTATGGGTGGTGAGAGTCACTTGAGTGAATATAAATTTGAATACACTTCTTTCCCCCACCCCGCCTTCGTTATTTGATGAAATGGTTGTGTAGTAGTTGCTGGACCATATACTCAGCTCTAGGTTTACTGGTGAATTGCAAATCATGATGCCATGGAACAACTTTGTTGTTGTTATGTGCCTTCAAGTCGATTATGACTTATGGGGACCCTATGAATCAGTGACCTCCAATAGCATCTGTCATGAACCACCCTGGTCAGATCTTGTAAGTTCAGGTCTGTAGCTTCCTTTATGGAATCAATCCATCTCTTGTTTGGCCTTCCTCTTTTTCTACTCCCTTCTGTTTTCCCCAGCATTATTATCTTTTCTAATGAATCATGTCTTCTTATGATGTGTCCAAAGTATGATAACCTCAGTTTCATCATTTTAGCTTCTAGTGACAGTTCTGGTTTAATTTGTTCTAACACCCAATTATTTGTCTTTTTTGCAGTCCATGGTATGCGCAAAGCTCTCCTCCAACACCACATTTCAAATGCGTTGATTTTTCTCTTATCCACTTTTTTCACTGTCCAACTTTCACATCCATACATAGAGATCAGAAATACCATAGTCAGAATGATCCTCACTTTGGTGTTCAGTGATACATCTTTGCATTTGAGGACCTTTTCTAGTTATCCCATAGCTGCCCTCCCCAGTCCTAGCCTTCTTCTGATTTCTTGACTATTGTCTCCATATGACTGTGCCAAGGTATTGATAATCCTTGACAAGTTCAGTATGTTCCCCTGTTGATTATTCAACATCCCTACTCGTGGTTTAAATTTCCCTTTCATTTCTCTACTCTTTTGGAATAGGGCTCTTGTTCTTCCCTTTTTGTTGTTCTTTTCTATTTCTATACAATAACTATTGTAATCGTTCTCTTTGACCTTGCGTACTAGTCGCTGTATTGTTGCATTTAGGGTTCTGACCGTGTTTCTATCTCCTTTTGCTTTTGCTTTCCTTCTCTCTTTAACCATTTTAAGAGTTTCTTCAGTCATCCATTGAGGTCTTTCTCTCTTTTTAACTAGAGGTATTGTCTTTTTGCATTATTCCCTGATAATGTCTCTGACTTCATAGTTCTTCTGGTTCTTTGTTAACTAAGTTTAAAGCCTCAAACCTGTTTCTTATTTGATTATTATATTCTTCTGGGATGTTATTTAAATTGTATTTTGGCATTATGATTGCTTTGTTCTTCTTTAGCTTTACTCTGATTTTCGATACGACCAGCTCATGATCTGTACTGCAATCTGCTCCTGGTCTTGTTTTTGCAGAAAGTATGGAACTTCTCCATCTTCTGTTACCAATTATGTAATCAATTTGATTCCTATATTGACCATTTGGTGATGTCCACATGTACAGCTGTCTTTTCAGTTGCTCAAAAAATGTGTTTGCAAGAAACAAATTACTGGCTTCACAGAATTCAATAAGTCTTTCTCCTGCTTCATTTCTGTCTCCTAAGCCCCATTTCCTCACAATTCCTAGTTCTCCTCTGTTCCCTACTTTTGCATTCCAGTCCCCCATGATTATCATCATATCTTGTTTTGGTGTGTGATCAATTTCTTCCTGTACTTCTGTGTAAAATCTCTCCAATTCTTCTTTTTCTGCGTTTGCTGTTGGAGCGTAGACTTGGATGATGGTTATGTTAATAGGTATCCTGTTTAATCTCATTGATATTACTCGCTCAGGCCTTGCATTGTAGCTCCTAACTGCTTTTGCTGCATCACTTCTCACTATTAAAGCAACCCCATTTCTTCTTTGATTCCTCATTTCCTGCATAAAATATTTTGTAGTTGCCTGATTGAAAATGTCCCATTCCCGTCCATTTTAATTCACTCACGCCAAGTATTGTAATGTTGATACGTTCCATTTCTTGCTTGACAATTTCTGACTTTCCCTGGTTCATGCTTCTCACATTCCATGTTCCTATTGTGTACGTCGTACAACTCCGGACTCTCCTTTTGCATCTGTACACATCAGCCTCTGGGTTTCCTTTTGGCTTTGACCCAGCTGTGTCATTAGTCACAGCGCTACTCATATTTGTCCTTTGTTCACAACTTTGTGCTCAACTTTAGACCTCATATTTTGCAGGCAGAAGGTCCTAGGTGCAATCCCTGCATTTCCATTTTTTAAAAAGCACCTCAGTAGCCGGGCAGATGCTCCCAGGCTGTTTTCAATGCTCTGAAACTCTCCACATAGTTATACCTGACCTAATATAACTATACTGGGTTGTATTCAACGAAATCCTACTCAGGGCAGACCCACTGAAATTAAGGAACCAAAATTAATCATGTCTATTAACATCAACGGACCTACTCTGAGTAGGGATTGGTCAGAATTTATCAAATTTGCCATTTCTAAAACAATATGAGAACCGAAACACAGCCATCCTTCAAAATTTGCACTTATTAGAATTTTAGGATGCATTTTGCCAACTAAGCAACATTTACAAAGATGCATATATTAGGGGAAAGTGTGCATAAAATTGAATACATGAGTAAAAATAACATGCAAAAACATGTACCTTTGTCAAAACTGCATACAAAAATGTGTTTATTTGGAGAAATTTGCACTAAGATGGTGGAGAATTTTCATGAGGATTTTTTTTTAAAGCGCTATAGAAATGTAGAGGACTGAATTTAACATTGGAAAAATGAGAAACTGAGACTGAAACAGACAGATCTTTCCATCTCTAACTCTGAGTAGGACTAACATTAAATACCATTCATTGACAGGCATCCCATCAGCTGTTTATGTCCATGCGGAGCAAGGAAGAGTCCAGTGCACTCATATGCATCCCTGGTCAGGAAGTGGCGCCTGCCAACTTAGTAGCACCTAATCAGGTGTTTCTCCATATGACTGAACCTGTGTTGTATTCAGAAACAGTGAATTCACTATGCAATTTTTAACTATAAACAAGGCTCCAAATTTCCCTTCCCTGTCTTTCTGCAGGCCTGTACCAAGAGCCTTGCCAGGGAGCAGAGCTTGGAAGATTACTTTTAAAAAGTAATAAATTACAGTTACAGTTACATGGACCCGCAAAAGTAGTAATTACTGTTACAATTACAATTGCTCTGAAATTAACTGATTACTTTACTTTTACTCAAAAGTAATTGCTACAATTACATTTTAGGTACTTTTTTTTTTAACTGCCTTCAAGTGCTGGCCTTGGCTGCTGCACATCTAAGTAGCCTAAAACAACATTAAAAATAAGCACACAGAGACAGAAGGTAGTAGAATTTTTTCCCATAAGATTAACAGAATGGCATAACAGAATCTCACATCCCCTCACCCCACCCCCAGCAATGATGATACCCCAACACACATATTTTGTACATATATATTGCCTCCAGCTCTTTTCTCCTTCCACTCCTGTCAATTTTTAAACAATTGTTTTCTCCACCCTGTCTCGCTCTCCACCTCCTCCCTCGTTGCCTCCTAAGCACCCATAGAGCATGAAGGAAGAACAACGCTGCACAGGAGCCCAATTTGAAGCACATGGTTTTTATTCACAAATCAGAGGAGCAGAAGACTTCCCCTGCTCCCCCCCCCAAGTAATGCACAAAAGTAATGCTGGAAACATTACAATTACTCCTCAAAAGTAATGAAGTTACTACTCATTCTATTACCAGCAAAATGTAATGAAGTTACCCACTTGTTACTCAAAATAATAAATTATAAGTAATTTGTTACTTGTAACTAGTTACTTCCAAGCTCTGCCAGGGAGTTGTATATAACCCTGTTAAATAAAGCAGTCAAGTTACCAGGATCTGAGTAGAGCCTGAGCCAGTAGTCAAGGTTCAACAGTTAACCCACCACCCATGGAGAATGGTCCATGGAGAGGGATTAAGTTCCTGGACTGGGCATCAGTGAATTAGACTCAGGATGCATGGATACACAGCTGGTTTACTCCATTCCCAGAGGATGAAAGCACTCAAAGCATGTTGAATTAACATTATTGAAAAAATGTGGATCAACCCTTTACATTTGTATTCCTTAGATATGAAGGCCAAAGATGGTTATACAGCAAAGAGAAATTGAGGGAGGGGATGTAGCACTCTTTGCCAACTTCCCTCTAGTTGGAAACTGCACATGGTTTTTCTGGAGCTCACCAAAGAATTCTCATTCAATTGGGAGGAAGGTCTGCATAAAAAGAGGGAGAGTTGTGCACATCTGGTTGATTTGACTCACAGTGCATCAATTGGATTATGCTCAGGAAAAGAGTTCCAGGTAGAGATGGGTATACTTTCCCTTGCTTTCCTTAGATTAACTCAGAAACTGGAAATCTCAGATCATTTTATAAAGCAACCAAAAGCTTGGAAAATGTAACCCCTCATTGCCAGCCCTCCATGCACTACAACCCTCTCCCCACTTGTCCCTATCCCCAAATCATCCCTCTCTTTCCTTTAACTTACCCCAAAATAGTGGGTTGAACAACAGTTGTGGCACATGAGGAGATCATCATCACTTTATTTGTATGCCACCTTCACAGATACACACACAGAGTTCTCAAAGCTGATTGCAACAATGAGAAAAATATATCACAAAATCAATCGTTTCAAGAAAAAAACCGGCAACAGCAATAATAATATAGCAAATGTTACACTGTCACAGGGATGGGCAAGGCATTCAGTTCAGTTTGCATTTCAAGCCAAATCTATCAAATTTGCACTTTCCAAAGCAATATGAGAACCAAAACACAGCCGTCCGTCGAAATTCACACTTACTAGAATTTTGCAATGCAGTTCACCAAGCAAAAATGTTTACAAAAATGCATGTGTTAGGGGAAGGTCTGCAAAAAAAAAAAAAAAAAGGAATATATGAGGGGAAATTGCATGCAAAATTGCATTATATGATGAGAATTGGCTTGCAAAAATGTGTACGTTAGTCAAAACTGGCTACAAAAATGTGTTTATTAGGGGAAATGCACACTAAAACATTGAAGAATTTTCACAAGTTTTTTTTAAAAAATGCAAATTGCTGCAAAAATGTGAAGAAGTGAGTTTAAGAGTGGAAAAATGAGAAAATGAGAGAACCAAAAGTTCCATCCCTAAACAGTACAGACACACAAAAATCAAGCAGCATTACACCTGGCAGTTACAACAGTTTCCCCTGGGTCCTAGATATTCTAGCCACTGTTGTTACGTTTGCTACAAATCAGCCAAGAATTAAGTCAGTCTGATGAAATGTCTAAGGTTCAGCTTCCCCAAAGGAGCGCAATCCCTTTGGCATCACCCTTCAGGCAGAAGCTTATCCCAGTTACTCACAGTCTCTCTCCCTGCAGCAGTTTCTTCATCATTCATTCATTGGCGATCACTCGTGACCGAGTAAGATTGTCTTCCAAGACAAGGTCTTTAACAGTGGGTCTGCAAGTGACTGTGGAGGCCAATTCTGGATCCACACAGCCTCCCACAGTGAGGACATACGTTTCCAGATGGAAGATGGTCGCGCTGAGGATCTGTTTGACGTGCCTTCTGCTTAGCTTGTTTGTCCCATTCGCCCTGAATTCGTGCTTCTTCGAAGTCCATAGCACCTTTGGTAATAGCCAACCTCCATTTGGGACGTTAATGGACCAAGACTGCCCAGTTCTCAATGCTCATGTTACATGTTTTTAGATTCGCTTTAAGAACATATTTAAACCTCTTTTGCTGTCCACTGATATTCCGTTTTCCATCCTTAAGTTGGGAGTAAAGTAGCTACTTTGGAAGACAGTGATCAGGCATTCGAACAACATGGCCGGTCCAGCGAAGTTGATGTTGAAGCATCATTGTTTCAACACTTTGTTTCTTCCAAAATGCTGACATTGGTCCGTCTGTCTTCCCAAGTAATTTGCAGAATTTTCCAGAGGCAGTGTTGGTGGAATCTTTCAAGAAGTTGGGTGTGGCGTTTAAAAATGTCCATTTTTCACAGGCGTACAGCAAGGTTGGTAGTACAATGGCTTTGTAAATAAGCATTTTGGTCTCCCTGCGAATATCCCGATCCTCGAACACTCTACACTTCATTTGGGAGAATGCAGCATTCGCAGAGCTCAGACGATGTTGAATATAAGGCTTACAAAGAGAGAAGATGGAGTAGCTGGAAAAAGAGATGGAAGGAAGGAAGCTTTGATTTCTTGGTCAGGCCTTCAACCTGTGGATGGCATGTAACAGTGGTAGGTTTCTTGGGTTGGGGTAGGGGTGTCAGTCTCCTAGCTGTGGAAAACATGGTATAGCTGGATCTGATGTTTCAGCTTGCAGCACAGGATGAGAAGCAGTTTGCAAAATGAAATTAAAATGTCAAAGCTCTCTTTTAGCCTACGTTGGCAGGGCATACCTATGAGCCACTTATTTTAACAAATAAGCAGCATATCATTCACCACATTGGGACTTACTGCTTTGCGATCAAAAACACTGATAATTGCAATACAATAAAACAAAGTTTAAATAGACAGAAAAATCTGTGTTTGGCAAAAACTGTAAACCGTTCTCAAGAAAATATATGTGTAAACAAGTGTTATTTCTGCAATTTTCAAAACTACCTGTAATGCATATTGCAAAACACAAACAAACAGCTGAACACAGTGGGGTGCCAAATCTGTGATCACCATCTTGATATCCAAAGCCTGCTCCTAACCGAGCAGGCTCCAGAACATCCTTAAACTCAGGTGGTGGGATGAAGGTTGAAACTGCCTGATGTAGCAAGGAAGAACAGCACAAGGGGAAAACATAGAAAACAAAGTGGGAGGAAAAGGAGAAAATGGTTCTTGGTTTTATATTGATACAAGTTTTTTTTCCATTTCCCAATGGAATGAGACAGTGCTGACGAAAGTGATGGGGTATACAAGGTCTGCAAGGTGATGGGTATAGGGTTGCCAGGTCAGAAGCATCCCAAACCCTGAGATTTCAGGAGTGGGCCTGAGTGACATCACAGGGGTGGGCCCGAGTGATGTCATTACACATGATACATTAAACATCAACCACAGTTGCTTGGCACATACAATCCAAACAAAAACATTTCTCTGATTGGAAATTAAGATAGAAATCCTAGCTAAAAGATGGAGCCTAATCTAATCTAGCCTACTTGCATCTGGCAAGAAGGGTTTAAGTTCCCTCAGGCCAGGCCAGGCCTGAGAAGGCCATTGTAGGAAGAAAGGAGCCTAGTGTTGTGGAGATGTTAGATGGGAGCACTCAGGAGTAAAGATGGATGCCCCTGAAGGCTGCAATTCTCAACACACTTACTAAGGGACTAAGCCCCCATAGAACTCAACAGGATTTACTTCTGAGTAGATATAGTCTGGATTGTGCTGTTGGTAAACCTTGACTAGGGGTACTCTGCAAATATATCCATATCCAAGCAGGGTTGTCAACACCCTGTTTGGAATGCCCTGCTGCTATCTTTTAACATGGCTGCTCCAAACTTCTTTACAGATTTGACCCTTCACTTCAGAAAGAGGTCTGAGAAATGAGTAAAAGTAAGAAGATTCTCTCCCTTTTTCTGTCTACCCTGTGGGTTGCTATAAACTCACTTTGACAGCCAATCCAGTTTCGGTGAATAATAATTGACAGAAAGAAAACACACATGGTTTGGTCTACCTTCATAGGTATCAGCTTGGGAACAACAATTGCAACCACACTTCCAAATATGTGAATTCTCTTTTACCACTATTGGGCAAGAAACAAAGCGTCATGCAAACAACAAGGTGCATCATCAGTGGGTTTAAGGGGGATCAGCCAACTGCATGGAACCATACTTGTTGCTTCTAAGGATGTAAGGGAGTGAGGTTAAAGATAACGGAAATGCAAACAGAAAAGAAAAACAAAAGACAGTGATGATTTCCTAAGTGTAATGCCATACCAACAACAACAAGATTCCTATGAGTAAGACAGAAAACTCAGCATCCCACAACCAGTCAAGATTCCTAACCAAAAACCAAAACTAAAAGAAATTCCTGGCAGCCAGTCAGCCAAGGTCACAGAAATCCCCAAGCAGCACAACCTGACCCAGGGGCTGCAGTTATTGCAGAATGCTGTGTCACAATTGCTGACATGAGTGAAACTCTATCAGCACATAATACCTTTGCTCTGAAATCTGCACTGGTTGCTGATTTGCTACCAGGCCAAGTTTCAAGGTGTGCATTCCATGTTACGGGTTCCACAAAGTTCTGCTCTTGTAAGAAATCAGTCCTTTAGAGTGGCAGCAGCTATGCTTTGGAACTCCCTGTCTATTGCCATTAGGAATATACCTTCATTGTACTCTTTTCAGCACCTGCTAAAACAGGTAAACCTATCCAGGCATGTAGATGTTATGTTTTTATCTGTTTTAACTCATTATTTTTATTATTTTGAATGTTTTAAATACCTGTCTTTAACTGTTTTTGACAAAATTTTGTCTTAATTCCTTCTGTAAACTGCTTTGAGATTTTTTTTACAATAAAGCAATATATAGATGTTTTAAATAAAATACAGAAATAAATTTTGGAGTCACTTTCTACGTTTAGGAACAAAGGAATCTGTCTTATACTGTCCCAGGCCATTTGGTACCATCTAGCTCAGTACTGATGACATGGTCTAGCATTGGCTCTTCAGGATTCCAGGCAATAGTATTTTCCAGAAATTTTCCTGAAAGTTTCCAGAATATGCAAAGCATATGCCCTACCACTGAGCTACAACCATTCCCCTGTTTGATAAGATATCTTTTAAAAATTGATCTTTTCAGTTCACTAATAAATGAACATCATACCAAGGGCGTTTACACACCATTCATTTAAAGCACATTCAACATACATTTGAAGCACATGAATCCCACCACAGAATTAAGGGAACTGTCATTTGTTAACACATCATTGGGTGTTAGAACAAATTAAACCAGAACTGTCACTAGAAGCTAAAATGATGAAACAGAGGTTATCATACTTTGGACACATAATGAAAAGACATGATTCACTAGAAAAGACCATAATGCTGGGAAAAACAGAAGGGAGTAGAAAAAGAGGAAGGCCAAACAAGAGATGGATTGATTCCATAAAGGAAGCCACAGACCTGAACTTACAAGATCTGAACAGGGTGGTTCATGACAGATGCTCTTGGAGGTCACTGATTCATAGGGTCGCCATAAGTCATGGTCGACTTGAAGGCACATAACTACAACAACAAAGGGGATGAACAAAATGTAAAATTGGAATCTTGTTCTCACAATAGCCATGGAGGTCAAACTTAGCCATCAGGGTTAGTAGCCATTGATAGCTTAATCTTCCATGAATTGATGCATTTTTACAAGCAATTTTCCTTAACATTATGCATTTTCATATGTCACTTTCATGAATGTATGAATTTTTGTGCACACATTCACCTTATACCCTTTACACACATTTTTTGCTTGGTAAACTACATTTTCGAGGGATGTCTGTGTTTTGATTTCCATAATGATTCAGGAGTGTGAACTGGGGTGGTTTGCAAAAACGTGGACTGTGCAAAGTACTCCCTCCAACCCTAGCTCAGCCTACCTGGGCCTACACTGAAATTACCAACATCATTTCCCTGGCTCTGGAGTGGCAGGCCCAGGCTCCAGGAGAGATGGAGTTCTCCTGAGTGCTCCTGCAATTCTCTAGAATTTTATTGAAGCTGCAGGAGAATTTTGGGACTTGCAAAGCTCACCTCTCATTTGAGCAGGGTTTTAACGAAATTCTTCTCTGGGTCCAAAGGAACTTTCTCTTTAAGTGGATTATAAATTGAGAGAGAGAGATGGCAGGAAATAGAAGGGTTTCCCCCATTTCATTTCTTTATTGTTCCTCTGGTTTACTGTGCTCTGCATGCCACTATTTCATTCAAATTCCAGTTTGACTGAGAGAATTTTTAAAATTAATTCCAGAAGTAATAATAATAATAATAATTTTTTATTTTTAGGCCGCCTATCTGGCCGAATGAACGGCCACTCTAGGCGGCGTACATAATTAAAAATACAACATATAATACAGTTTTAACATATAAAACAATTATAATCTACCAACCTACATCTATACACTATAAACTAAAATTATCTAGGAGACTTGTATGCCCGCTGAAACAACCAAGTTTTCAATCCTTGACGGAAACCTACCAGGGAGGGGGCATGGCAAAGGTCCTATGGCAGAGAGTTCCAGAGGGTGGGGGCCACAACTGAGAATGCCCTCTCTCTGGTCCGCACCAGCCTAGCTGTCTTAACTGGTGGGACCGAGAGAAGGTCTTGTGAGGCAGATCTCGTCAGGCGGCATATTTGGTGATGCTGGAGGCGCTCCTTTAGATAAAATGGACAGACACCGTATAGGGCTTTAAAGGTTAACACCAACACCTTGAATTGGGCTCGGTACACAACTGGTAGCCAGTGCAGATCTTCCAGCACTGGGGTGATATGATCCCGGCGGCGGCTGTTTTTAATCAACCGTGCCGCCGCATTCTGTACCAGTTGTAATTTCCGGACCGTCTTCAAGGGTAGCCCCACGTAGAGCGCATTACAGTAGTCTAAGCGAGAGGAGACCAGGGCATGCACTTATAAAATGCTGCAACAAAAGAGATGGGGGGGAGAGAGAGCAATCGATCTTGGGGCCACACACAGTAAGGGAGATATCCAACTAGCTTGTTCTGCCTGCACAAGGATTTCCGCTTGAGCAATGGAACTTCCCCCCTCCTCTCCCTGCACACATGATTGAATGGAGATGCCTTTTTGTGCAGTGTTTCATTGTTTTATCAATGTAATCAATACATTTATAATTCAGATGGAAGAGGGGAGACATGAATGATGGAATGGGGTTTTCTGCTGCAACAAACTGCACGTGCAGAGAACCTTTCACAAAACTGGACCAACTTTGGAAACACAGAACCACAAAATCTGGAGTAGGATGGGGGACCTAGTGGAGGCGTTTTTGGAATCATTCATCTGATCATTTTTTCCCACCCTGGAACTACAGCTCCCATCATCCAACCCACATGCGGCCCTTGGCCTAATTTCATGTGGCCCTTGGTCTAATTTCCTGGGGGTGGCAAGAATGGGAAAAACAGGAGGAAGGGGAGTAGCCAGGAGAAAGGGTGCCCTACTCACAGCACAGCTGTGCTGGTTGGGAATGACGGGAGTTGTAGTCCAAGATATCTGGAGGGCAACAGGTTGGGGGAGGCCTAGAGAGATATTGAATAAATGCTAGCTAGATAGACAGGTACATACAAGTGTCTTCCTTGAGTTGCCCCTGTCCTTCATTCCAGGAAGCGGCTTCTGTATTTTCTTGCTGGATTTATAAATATGATCCGCTTTCTGCAGAGTCAAAACGGGGCTGCCATCTTTGCATCCCTTTGAAGGGTGATCAGCAAGCCACCGTCTGCTCAGCAGTGAAACCAAGTGTCACTAACAGATGGAAAAAGGGGAGAGAAATGAGGTTCCTCGTTAACCAAACAGGGTCAGGATGGAAAGCCAGTGTTACCAGGCCCACTGGCGAGATGGGTTCTTCATATGACCAGCATACGAACACTGACCTTGACATGCCGCTCCTTGATTAAATCTTATAGACTTCTTTTTTTCAAAAAAGGATGATGATGGTGATGATTTGCAACCCCAAATATGAGAAAGCTGGGTTATTCATGCCAAAGGGGAAATGAAAAAAAGAGTCAGGGAAATTGGTCTGTGGTTAATGCCACTTATTTATTTATATCGGGCTGGAGTTTCTCACACGAGAGGAAGAAAAGAAGGGCTTGTTTCTTTTGTCATCTTCTCTCCTCCCCCCCCCCTTTTTTTTGAAAAAAAAATGTGTTTGCCTTCACGGCTTTGGAGAGCTCGCTAATTCCATCTGTCCACAACAGAGCCATCAGAACGGTGAGAAAAAGCATTTCCATATGTGCAAATTACCACGCAGGCTCTTAATCTGTGCTGTGCTTCTCTGAAGTAGATGGCGCGGATGGCTGCCAAGCCCCACTAATGGCATTCAAATAAAAGACTTTATTGGTTTTAACTGCCACTATCCCCCCCAATAGATTTAGAACATCTCCCCTCCCCCTGCTTTTCATCCTCTTCTGTTTCTCAATAGTGTCAATTTGCATTTATACCAAGTCATCGAATGGAAAATGGCTATTGATGTCAATAGCCTTTACCCTGAAGCAGAGGTCTCAAAGGAAGAGAGCGTGAGGTCTGCCTGGGAAGCATGTTGAGCAGCTAGAAGAGGTCCAAGCTCCTTGCTGCTCTTTCCCCAGTATATATTTTGTCTGCTCCGGAAATCAGAAATGTGCCTTTCTCTCTCGATTGTTTGGAAATCAATAGGCCAACTATTCTTTTCTTTTTTTAAATGCCCAAAATGGTTGTGAAGGGCTGGATGTGGGCGAAGAAACTGAAAGTTAATCCAGATAAGACGGAAGTGCTGCTGGCCAAGGGGAAAACTGTGCCAGGGATGGGGTTGCAACCTGTTCTGGATGGGGTTGCACTCCCCTTGAAGGAACAGGTTCGCTGCAAAAGGAATATGGGTTGCCCTAGCAAGGAGAATGAACAGAGGGAAAAGGAAGCGTGATAGCACAGAAGTGTCTAAGGTTGTCATCCCTAGTGGTGAGCCAGAAAAAGGGCGAAGGATGAAAAAGCAGACAGGAGAGAACACAGTGTATATGGACAAAATATATATAGTGGAGTCTGGTGAGGAAATTTGAAAACAGAACGCATTGAGTCAGTTTTCCCCCATGGGGTGCTCTGAGCACAAGAGACCACATGGGGTTCTGAGGACTCCTAGGACCAGAAGTGGGGATATGAGTGGACAGCATCTTTCCAGAGCCCTTTGCCAGGTGTGACAGCTTTGAAAGTGTAACTGATGTACTTCCAGTTGAGCAGGAACAGAGGAAGCTGCCTTATCCTGAGTCAGACCATTAGTCCATCTAGCTTAGTATTGTCTACACTGACTGGCAACAGCACCCCAGGGTTTCAGAGTGGGGCCTCTCCCAGCCCTACCTGGAGATGCCTGGGACTGAACCTGGAACCTTCTGCATGCAAAGCAGTTGCTCTAACACATCAATGACAAAACATTTTTTTTAAAAAACAAGTAAATCTAAAAATACTTAAAAACAGTTTAAAACGTTCTCTCAGCCAGTGATCTCACGGTTGCCAGGAACAATGTCTTTCAGTAATGAAATGCCTGGGTAAACAGGAATATTTTAAACTTTCTCCTGGAAGTCAATAATGAGGGAGATAGACGTGCCTCACCAAAGAGGGCATTCCACAAATGGGGAACCACCAGTGGGAAGGTCATGCCCTGGGCCAATGCCAACTGAGCAGTCCACAGTGGCGACACCACCAAGAAGACCTTGCCTGCTAAAAATAGGAAAAGCAGCAATATGCCACTGATATAAACAACAGGCTCATTCGCCAATGACCTGGCAAATAAAACTGTTCTGATTTGCCTCATAGATTAGATGCAGTCCAATGGATCTCTCTGTGACAGGTTCCACACATTTTACTTCAGCCTTTGTGTTCCCCATTTCCAGAACTCTAGTACATTTATGGCTGCAACAATAGGACTAGGTGAAATGCTTTTAGATTAGGTTCAAAAAACGGGAACCAGAACGATCAAGGGGATGGAGTGGCTCTCTTATGAGGAAAGGTTGCAGCATTTGGGCTTTTTAGTTTGGAGAAAAGGCGAGTCAGAGGCAACATGATAGAAGGGTATAAAATTAGGCATGGCACGGAGAAAGTGGGTAGAGAAAAGCTTTGCTCCCTGTTTCATAACACTGGAAATGAAGCCCCACTTACCTGCGCAGCATGGATAAGCGGGGCATAGTTGCGAGGAGGGAGCGATGCTGCCGTGGCCATCTTTGTTAAGGGCAATGTTGTGTGTCGCAGCGTTATGTGTGCGTGACGTGCGGCAGGGAGGGGAGGGGCCATGGGCCTATTTAAGGCCAGGCCGCCCCTGCTACCTCCTCTTTCAACGAGTGACGAGAGGACGATGAGGGACATAGCAGAGAAAGCTGCAGGACAGTCGGTGTTGGTTGGGCCTATTAGGCCTAATTGGTTACCCCCAGAGGGGGTTTTGGGAGCCCCAACAGCTGTGGGTGGTAGTGTTGTGGCGTAGCTGCGACTGGGGCAGGCCTCGTAAAGGAGCCTGACCAGTGGGCCTCATAGTGGGGCCTAGCAGCGGCATGTCCAATACCCCCCCCACCTAGCAGTTGTGGAGGGGTTGATTGAGGCTTTTTATTGAGCAGCGCCACGTTAGTGCTGCTGCTGGTTAAAAGAAAGACACAGGAAGTTTAAAAATAAATGAGACTATACTGGATATACAAACAAAATTAAATATAGTCATGCTAATACACTGGTTAAAGACAGACTCATGCACATAAAGAGAAATTAAAAATAAATCAGAATAAAAGGGATGAACAAAAGAAATTGTGTCTAATCCTTCTAGTTTAAGTTCCCTCTGAGCACTCTCCCCCCAACAGGTTCAGCTTAGCCCCTCCTGATGATATACACAGGTTGGTTCTTTATTATATTATTACAGGGTGGATGCATGATGTGATGGCAGAGACCTTTCGTGAGGCTTATGACTTCTTGCTAGGCCCAGGCATAGGTACAACTTCTTGCTAGGCCCGGGCATGTATGAGGTTTGAAGTACTTAATTATATGATTATTATACTACATACTAGTATATTGGTGGGGCCTAGTGAGCCTTTTTAGCCTTTGGGCCTTTCATAGTTATATGATAATAAGGGCGGAGATAACAGTTTGCTAGAAAATGTCTAAATGGCTGTATCTTAAGTGAGCGGTCCTTTTGCATTCCAAGTGTTAATTTCAGGCTATTTGTTCACTCTGAGACAGAAGAGGCATTTACCTGAATTTAGTTAGGAATGGAAAGTTTAGCAGATGGTAATCATATTGATTGGGGAATAGGAATAAAGAGGAAAGCCCAATTTGCCTAATAGAGATCCCTCATATTACAGGATCTTAGACTCTTATTGACATAGGGCTGCCTTTTAAGGTCCAGGCAGACTCTTCCCCCCTTTACTGAGGATTGTGGCACCAACAACGAAACATCATTACCTGAAATTACATTTTAGTTAGGACTTCTGATATCATTACCTGGAATTACATATAGCGTGCAACTGTTGCATTGGCTCATCTATTTAGATATGTGTTGGAAAACCTGCTATAGTGCAGCCACATATTGGTGACAGCAACACATCCTCAGCATCTGCTGCTCTTGGATTTATGATATCATTTACTAGAAAGGGATACAGGATGTTAATTTTGCATTTTGGACATCTATTATGATAGGTGTTTGGAAGCCTACAAGGGGGAGGCCGCTGCAGTGGGCCAAATATGGGTGGCAGCGCCATATCCCCAGTATCTGTGCTTTGGGGAACTGGGTTAGCTGCACTAAAATGGTGGCTGGGAAAGTGTGCTTACTCAAATTATTTCCTTTCTTTATGTGAAACAGGGAAATATGAGGCCAGTGGCCCTCACAGCAGTGAGGAGAAGCACCCAGCAGTAGCTGCTCAAGGAAAGCGTTCCTCCCTTGTTAAGCTCGAGGTACTGGGACCTTGCTTGCAGACTGCCCAGTTTCTGGGGAGGTTTGTTTTGTTATGGGGTTTTCTTTCAGTTTCTGGATCCCATATTGTAGTCTCAGGGCTTGCGTTAAGGGCCTGCACTCTTAAATTTGTCTTGGGCATAGACGCAATGGCAATCAGTAATGGCTTCTTACCAGTTAGTTAATGCACTGCCTATGGGAAAGTATGACATCTAATCTGTTTTTTCATCTACTGTGGGGATACTAGGGGATTTATAGCTGCTGGGTTTTTGCCTTTTCAGTCAATTCTATGAGGTAGAGCATTACATATAGGCTGCTCTATTCTCGCATGCAGCACTTCAGCTCCTTCCTTGAAGGGGCTGTTGGGATGAGAGGGTAAAAAAAAAAAAAATTGGATGCATGTTAACACCTGATGTCACAGATTATGGAATGGCTATGTAACTGGTTCATCTTAATGGCTGTGTCAATGGACCATCCTGCCCGGTGTTAACCTTCCTGGGCATACCACCTAATTCACCACCAGTCATACTCATGTGGTCAGTCAGTAAGGGTTTCATGACAGTTAGGCCAAGAAAGTGTTTCTTGTCTGCCCTCCAGGTATTAGAGGTCTTTTCCGGTGGTTTATGAGGTCGTAGCAGGGCTTCCACAGCCTTACTACAGGTTCAGGTTTGTGGCTGTATAATAATTTAATGCTTGTTGTGATCAAATATTGATCAAGAAATTAGAGCCAAACTGCAGGTTACATTTTATATTCTTGCCCAAATCATTTGGTCTAGTTTTCCCACACTCCTGGAGAAGAACTAACTAACTTGCTGTAGAATTACGTGACATAGCTCAGGGCTAGAGCCTCTGAACTGCAAGCTGAAAGTCCATAGCATCTCTAGGTAGGGCTGGGAGGTTGAACTGGAAGTCCGTGGATGCATCGGGGTTTTTGTGCTGGCTGCAGACTTGGACTTATAGGCAGTGAGGCTTGGGAACTCTCCCGTCCATTTTAGGTAGGGTTATGGCCCTTGTCTGTTCCTTTGTTCTCTAGTGCCCAGATTTTAATGTTTTCTTTTGGGGCATGGTAAGGTAGACTCAGGTGGAGCGGTTCAGCTGTGCTGTGCAACTGCACATTGGGAGATTGGGGAGCAGAGTCAAAGATGGCCATAAGCCGGTCTGTTGCCCCAGCATGCTCAACAGCTATCAGAATGCAGGAGGGGGTTCCCCCAGGACTTCTGGGCCGGCAAGGGCTATGTGCCAGAGTGGCCTATTCGGTGAGTCACCTGCTGGGATTGCCTAGTCCCAGCTGGAGACTGGGCCTCTCAGTCCAAGCACTTCCAGGTAAAGGCTGATGCTTTTCCCACTTATTCCAGGGACTTTAGAGTCCGCCGTATGTTAGCTGGGTGGGCTAGAGAACACCCTGCCACCCTCGATCCCCGTTGCCCTTTTTCACGGGATATTTTATTGAGTATGGTGGGCCAGTGAAAAACAGTATGCTCCTTAAGCTATGAAGCCAGACTATTCCAGGCGGCAGCCCTTATGCTGGTTTTTGGAGCTTTTAGGATAGGTGAGGTGGTGGCCGGATAGGTGAGGTGGTGGCCGGATCCAAGGGAAATTTGTCTCGATGGGCCCTCCAGCAATCAGATGTCTCCATGGAAGGGAGTTGTACCTGTATAACATTGATGGACCAGCATGTTGCTGGACAGGGATGGAGCAGCTGCGCACCCTATCCTGGGCTTACAGTTAGGCCTCAGTCAATGGGCTGCAGTGTGGTGGCTTGGCTGGCGAGGAATACTTTGGGACGGGCTCCTACCCACTTTGTCCCAGCTTGGTTCAGTGCAGACATCTCCGCATGTGGTGGTCATTCCCAACTCAGTATTTGAGGCAAGGCCCTCAGGTGGCGGGCATGTGCAGACATGCAATTCGGGACGCAATGATGGCCTCGGTTACCTGAGGGCATGGCCCTCAGTTTGGCAGGCATGTGCGGACATGCAGTTCAGGAGGCAACAGAAGGGCATGGCCCTCAGTTTGGCAGGCATGTGCGGACATGCAGTTCAGGAGGCAACGATGGCCTCGGTTACTTAAGGGCATGGCCCTCAGTTTGGCAGGCATGTGCGGACATGCAGTTGGCGAGGCAATGGAAGGGCATGGCCCTCAGTTTGGCAGGCATGTGCGGACATGCAGTTCAGGAGGCAACGGAAGGGCATGGCCCTCAGTTTGGCAGGCATGTGTGGACATGCAATTCAGGAGGCAACGATGGCCTTGGTTACTTAAGGGCATGGCCCTCAGTTGCAACGAAAGGGCATGGCCCTCAGTTTGGCAGGCATGCATGGCATGCAGTTAATAAGGCAATGTTGGCCTTGGGTATGTCTGCTTTGGTCAGACATACTCCCGCGAAGGGTTTGGCGTGGTGTCTGGAGCCTGATAGGGATGGACCAAGCGTGAAAGAAGGTCAACCGGCAAATTCGGTTGGCTATTCTGGGGCAGGGGGGGTTGGCTATTTCACACCCTGCATTCAGCATTGGATGGGTGAACTGTACAGGGCCGATGGCGTTCACCTGTCTGATGCAGGTAACGTCTTTTTGGCAGACCTGCAGAGGTGTCTGCGAGAGTTGCTTCTCAGCAGTGGGTAAAAGGGGACTAAATAGAGATTTGTCCCCTTTTTGTGGCAGGAAGGTGTGGAAAAGGAAATAGGTAAGGACAGCTCGGTGGCCCCCTTAGGCACCTTTGGAGGTGATTGGCGGTTCCAGAGGCCTGTCTGTCAGAGCTTTGCGGCTTGAGGGCAGGATATGGGCTGCTTTTGGGGCCAACTTAACTCATCCACCCAAGGGTTGTGCGGCCCCGGGGGGTGGTGACCTGAGAAGGCCCCCCTACTCACCTACTGGGTGTGGCTGGCAGAAGGGGTAAGCAGATGGGGCTTGCCCTTGTCCCAAGCAGGGGCTGGTCGCCCGCGAGCTGTATGGCAAGATGCTTGCTTATAGATAGTTCCGCACCTAGGTTTCCCTCTGCAGGTCACTTTAAAAGGTGTTTTTGTATAGTTTAATAAAGTGGCCTTTGTTCAACCCAAACTGATGTGTCCTTGTCTTATTTCGCCCCTTCACTCGCAACTCGTGGACATTCAACGAAGCTGAATGTTGGAAGCTTCAGGACAGACAAAAGAAAGTACTTATTCACACAGCACAGAGTTAAACTATGGAATTCACTCCCACAAGAGGCAGTGATGGCCACCAACTTGGATGGCTTTAAAAGAAGATTAGACAAATTCATGGAAAAAGCCATCAGTGGCTACATGATGGCTGTGCTCTGCTGCCATAGTCAGGTGCATATACTTCTGAAAACCAGCAGCTGGTATCTTGTTGTACACCGCCCTGAGAGCCTGTTGCTATAGGGCGGTCTAAAAGTGCAATAAATAAATAAATAAATAAAAATAAGAGTGCTCTTGCACTCAGGTTGTGCTTGTGGGCTTCCCTTCCCATGAGTGTCTGGTTGGCCACAGTGAGAACAGGATGCTGGACTAGATGGGCAATAGCCTGATCCAGCAGGCTCTTCTTATGTTCATCAGTTCTTGCTGCAGGGGACTCGTTAGTGCACTAGAGAACAGCCTAGTGCAGCCAATCCCAGTGGGGCTGCTGACTGACACTGTCACTGAGCCCCAGTTGCGAATGAACAACCCAAAGCTCACTTTTAACTCCCAATTGTTCCTTTGGAGCCATGTCCTTACCTGCCCTCATCTGACATCATATAATTAGACCTGCAGGCAAGAGGTTTCCCACTCCTGCTTTAGAGGCCCTTTCATGGACTGGGGGCAATGTGGTCCCATCAAGTATCAGGGCCCAGAGTGATCATGCCTGAATCAGGTCCCTGACGTTCCCGTGGTTAATAGCCTGAGGTTTTTGTTGTTATTATATGTCTTGCCTTGTTTCCTGGTCTAGTTCCTGATATTTGTACCAGGGATTAGCCAATCTAGAGGTTCTATAGTGCCTGCCAGTCATAAGGACTGATACTGCATATCTGTATCCTTCTCTATTCTTCAAGAGGGCTTTGAGATCTAAACCCACACAGGCAGGTCCAGATCCTGAGATTTGGGCAAGGCCTGTAGCTTAGTGGTCCCATATTCAGTCCCCAGTATCTCTGGGTAGGCCAGGGAGAGACACTTGTCTAAAGCTCTGGAGCAGGGCTGGCTCCAGGCATGCCAGGGCCCTTGGGCATCAGCTTGCCCTGGGCCCCGGCGTGTGTGCACATTCACGCATGCATGCCCCCCCACACCCCCACCTACCTGTCTCCTATCTTTTACTATTGCCATTAACTAAGATGGCAGCTGCGGTTTCCCTAAGGGGATGAAGCCTCCGGCACCATCTTTGTTGATGGCACACGTGCATGCTACGCATATGCATCTCTGCCATCAACTAAGATGGCGGCAGAGGCTTCAGTACTTTAGGAAAACCGCGGCCGCCATCTTCATTAAGGGCAATACTAAAAGGCAGGAGACAGGTAAGTAGGGGGGGCGTGGATCACCGTGGATCACGGAAGGGGAGCAGAGGGGCAGCTGAGGTCCCCTCTGTTACCCTGTAACTCCAGGGGCCCTCAGGCCAGTGCCCCACCTGGCCACCCTTTAGAACCGGCCCTGCCATGGAGACCTGCAGCAAGTCAGTGTTGGCCAGGAATGGAGAATCTGTGGCCTTCTAGATGTTGTTGGACTCTAATCCCATCAGCCCCAGCCAGTATGGCCAATGATCAGGGATCATGGGAGATGGAATCTAGCAACATCAGGAGAGCCACAGGTTCCCCATCTCTGGTATAGACAATATGGACAAGTGGCCTGGCTTGGTATGAGGCAGTTTCCTATGTTCCATGTTTGAGCCCCCGACAGACAGCAAAGAGGGCCTTTAAAAAAAAAGATTGCAAAAGGCATACAACTCAAGAAGCCAATGGGAAAAGTGTATTTACTTGCATAGTATTATAATGACTGATGTGGAGCCTCCACACAATACAGTTTCACTATATTTGGCATTATTCTTTAACTTGCTGGCAAGATTTAGGTAAAACTACATGACCCTCGTGCACTCTTGTTGCAAACCCATGACTGATCATCCTGCATTGTCTGCCATGTCCAGCAGTAATACCAGCCTCTGGCAAATAGCAGACTCCATATATTAGCCGCCTTTAGCCTTCCGACGTCACCACATTAGTCTATCTTTGAAAAAGCATATCTGCATTACGTGTTCTACAGTGTTGTAATAATGTTTGTGCAATATAACGAGGCTGAGTTACTTGGAGCTAGATTTAACCAATCAACCTCATATCGAAAGGAGGGTCCTGATGGTTGCAGTGGTGACACAGACAGTAAAAATCACAATCAAGACTGTAAATGGGAAACATTAGCTTTATGGGCCAGGAGGTGGGAGAGAGCCAAGCTACTAGGGAACAAATAGCCCTCCTGAGGGGGGAAAACAACAACACCCAGCATAACCCATGCTGTGAACACATCTAACTTAATGAAAGGACTTCTAATTACTAAATTGCTTGTTTTTTAAAAAAAATACAGAGAGAAGAAGGGGAGCAGGAATGGACACTGTGAATTTAAAGGAAAACTAGCATTGCTTTAACGAAGAAGAAATCCTCCCTAAAAGCAGAACATTCTTCAAAAGAGATGCTGGTCAAGTCAACGGAAAAGATGGCCAATTCAGAGAAGATGTGCACACCACGAGCTTGATCAGTGCAGACAAATCCAGCAATGCCCCCCACGGTACGTGAACTCGCCCTGTTCCTTGTTAATGGAAGAAATGATGTTTTATCATTGGGCCCGGCATTACAAAGGTTTGATTCAAAGGGACTAGCTATACAGAGACAGATTGTGCAGGAAGCAAGGAGCTGAATTTGAACCGTGAGTCCAGTGGCAGAATCTCTTACTTTGGATTCGACCTGCAGAGGGATGAAGGATGGGGAAGGAATTCCATTCAGTTCCCATTTGAAGGTGAATCCACCGAACTGGCACTTTCCAAGACAATATGCAAACCGAAACACAGCCATCTTTCAAAATTTGCCCTTCCCTGCATGTCACAGTGCAGCTCTTCAGCCAAGTAATGGGTACAAAAATGCATACAAGAGTAAGGTGTGCATGGAAATGTATGTGTTAGTGAAAAAACATTATATGTGTATATTAGGCAAAATACAAACAGGTATATTAGGAGAAATTTGCTTGTGAATTTTCCTTAGGCCTTAAAAGAAATCACAAGCTGATATGGAAATGTTGATCATTGTACTGAAGGGTGAAAAAAAGGAGATACTGAGAGAAACCGAAATGAACAGATTCTTCTAGCATAGATTTAAAAAACTATTCAGATTTATTCCTGGATTTTGTTTCCAAAGCACAACAGATACATTAGGCGTTCTCCATTCTTCATAGACTCATGGAAGTGAAAGTGACCCCAGGGGGCATCCAGTCCAACCCCTTGCCAATATGCTACATAGAATCATGGAGTTGGAAGGACTGTTGTTCTAATTTCTGTACTTTGTACAACACACATTGAGTGCACATTTTTCTACCACTTCTACTTCCTACAGCTAATTCATGTCTTTGGCCTTTCTCCAATGCTCATGTGCACATTTATTTATTTATTTAGCATATTTATGAATCTCCCTTTCTTCAAAGGCACTCAGGGCAATATACAAAAAAAAAGTACATCAGCCACCAATTAAAAAGTATATAGTATAAAAATCTAAATAAAATCAATTCAAACACAAATCCAGGATTCATTGCAGGAACAAAACAGCGTCTGCTCACTTAACAGAACTTCCCCTCTCTCTCCTCCCCAAACCTTCTGGAGAAGATTTGGGCGGAGGGGTTCAGGGAGTCTGTAGTGGAAGGACAGAGAGGGGAAGTTCTATGGCAGAAGTGGAATGACTTTGTTAGATTCAACTCACAATATTGCTGCTAAGGGTTCAACCTCTCATTTTTAAACTGTATAGCATTGCTTTCAGATGTCTGAAAGCCAATAAAGTGGGAGGCAGATGTAATTCTAAGGGGAGATTGTTCCAAAGTCAGTGCCCCACCATGGAGAAGAACATTCTATGCATCTCCTCACCACGAATCTAAGTGGGGATTGCCAAGCAGAGCCCCCACCTTAATCTTAAAGGATGTTGGTGCTGAACGAGGTGTTCCTGCAGATATTTAGGATCCAAGCCACAATCATCACCTTGGCAGCACACAGGCAGCCAGTACAGAGCTTTGAAGACCAGTGTTTCATGATCCCATCACTCTGCCCCAGATGAAAACCTGGGGACCCCATTGATAAAATAATCTTGGTGTGATTTTACTAATGCAACACAAAACTTGCAGTTATTGTACATATGGCTGTATTAAAATTATTTTCTGTGGTATTTTACCAACATGTAGGAGCATTGAATGTTTTCATTGATAAAGAAACACCACACAAAAAGAATCTTATTACAACAATGCGTATGGTCACATCAAGTTTGCTGTATAGGTAGAGCAGCAGTGGAGGAAAACAGGTTTCCTGTTACTTCTTCACACAGCACATAGTGAAACTATGGAGTTTGCTCCCACAAGAGGTTGTGATGGTCACTAACTTGGAGGGCTTTAAAAGACGATTAGATAAATTCTTGGAGGATAAAGCTACCAATGGCTACTAGCTACAACAGCTATGTTCTACCTCCACTGTTGGAGGCTGTATGCCTATGAATACCAGTTTTGGGGGATCACAAGTGAGGAGAGTGCTATTACACACTGGTTCACTTGAGGGCTTCCCAGAGGCATCTAGTAGGCCATTGTGAGAACACTGTGCTGGACTAGATGGGTCTTTGGTCTGATCCAGCATGGCTCTTCTTATGTTCTTATTACACAGAAGGCAACAAACACACTACCCTCTACATCAAAGTTTGAAGCAGAGATAATGCCTCTCAGGGTGCTTCCAGAGCTTGAAGCTAGATCTCTTACTTTCTGTCTCCAACTGCCATGTCTTTCTCACCAACCCCCAAACTGCTGTTGTTATTACACCCACCCGCCCCATTTCCTCATTAGCACCTTCCTGAAACTGATGGCTTTCTTCATTAAAATCCTTCCAGAGAAAACTCCAACTATTTCCTAGGCATTAGCTCCGACTGAGGGACATTAACATATATATGTTATCCATATTCTGGGTTGAGGCAGCATTCAGGCAGCACTTTATTCCATTCTCCCAACATTTCCTTACCTGTAAATTTTTGTATTTTATGTGATCTTTCACATGACTTAAAAGGCACTTCCAGAAATCTAGCAGAATCCAGTGGAAGTTTAGCACTCATTTCCATCTTAATTGCTTCTAGAAAAAAAATCTGTTTGCAACCCTGTTAACCCGAAAATCACAGGAGTTTGGCATTTTGTTTTTCCTGCAGTTTTCTTGAGATCACACCACCACCACTTACATAATGAAATTTGGGTCAGTATTCCAGCATAGAGAGGCACACGTGCACACAAGGGGTGTGCATTACATGTCCAATGACATCCACTCTTGCATCACAGCACACTTATTAGTGTGACTGAATTTTAATGTGACATGGCAGTATATTGATAAAAAAACACAGTTCCATAACTCAACAGGCACTGCAGTGTGAAAGGAACATTAGAAATGGAGACAGAAGAGCTAGCATTATAATCAGGAAAAGTAATGCAATAAACCTACATTTGAATGCAACCATAAACTAGCTATTGCTTTAAGGAAGGAATGGAGAAGCTGTGGCCTTCCATGTGCTGTTGGACTCCCATCAGTCCCAGCTAGCATGGCCAATGGTCAGGAATGATGGAAGCTGGAGCTGTACAACACCCAAAGACCAAAGATTCCCCATCCCTAAAAGCCTCACCCACAGTAATTAAGCAGCAATCTCTGGAATTAATTTTAGGAATTCTACCAATTAAATAAGAACTCAGGAAGGGAACTATGGGAAGAGCAAACCAAATCAGAGAAGCAATAAAGGAAGTGAACAGAATTCCTCTCATCCTAAATTTGCTGAAAAAAAGTTGTCCTTCACTGCAGATGCCCATATTGCAGTGCCTACTACAGAGCTTGGAAAAGTTACTTTTTTGAAGTACAACTCCCATCAGCCCAATCCAGTGGCCATACTGGCTGGGGCTGATGGGAGTTGTAGTTCAAAAAAGTAACTTTTCCAAGCTCTGGCCTACTATAAGGATGAAGGGATCCGTTCATTTTCTCAGTTTCACATTTTTCTGATCAATTTCTGTGTGCTCCATTTCCACATCCGTTGGTGATTTTTTAAAAAAGATAAAGGTCCTCTTATAAATATGTAAACATTTTTTTCTGTGCATTTCTCCTACTATACATATTTGGGTATGCAGTTTTGCCTAATATATTCTCAAATATAGTGTGTGGTATTCAACAAATCTTTTGCATCAGTGCAAAGATTAGCAGTAGTGCAACAGAATTCCCCCTGCTCTCCTGTGTGGCCCCCACACCATCCTCAGATTTGCTCAGGAGGGTTGGGAGAACCCACAAAGTAGATTTAGGGGGCATGTGGGTAGAGGTGGAGGGAAAACATTCTGTCGCGCAAGGAGAAATCCTTGTGCTTGATGGAAAGCTCACCTTAGTACTACATTGAATTAGGGATGGGAGAGAAATTTGATTCAGTTCACATTTAAAGCCAAATTTATCCATTTTTGTAGTTTCCAAAACAATATGAGAACCAAAACACAGATATCCTTAAAGATTTGCACTTCTCCAAATTTTGCGATGCAGTTCTCCAACCAAGTAATGCTTACAAAGATGCATATATTAGGGGACAGTGTGCATAAAATGAATATACTGGTGAAACTAAGATACAAAAATGCATTATACTAGGATAAATGGACAGATCATTCTAACCCTAAATTGAGTACAACCCAATGAATTTTTGTATACTATTTTCAGTAATATTTCTGCATTTCTATAAAAGCATTTCCCTAAGGTATACATTTTTATGATATTTTTGAGGGGGGGTTACAGTGCTGCATCACAAAATTAGGAGAAGAGTGAATAGCACAGGATAGCTGCATTTCAGTTTGCATATTGGACCACATCCACACCAGACTTTTTTTCCACTTTAAACAGCCATGGCTTCTCCCCTAAGAATCCTGGGAAGAGTAGTTCATGAAGGGTGTTGAGAGTTGTTAGGAGACTCCGATTCCCCTTCTTAGAGCTACAGTTCTCAGAATTGGTTTAACAGTCAGTCCCTGTTCCCAGAGAACTCTGGAAATTGTAGCTCTGTAAGGGGAATCGGGGTCCCCTAGCAATTCTTAGCACCCTTTACAAACTACACTTCCCAAGATTCTTTGGGGAAGCCATGACTATTTAAAGTGGAATAAAAGTCTGGTGTGGATGTGGCCTTGGTTTCGGAAGTGCAAATAGGTAGGTTCGCATTCAAAGACGAACCAAACAAATGTGTCCTTCCTCCCTGCTACAAGCACATAGTTCCATATGCTCAGCGGAGCCTTAAATTGTTTACGAGCTTTGCCCTATGGCTAAATCTTTTAGACAATTGTATTTTCAAATAGATGCTCTGATTTAAATGTTAATATTATTATAGTCTTGGGGGAGGGGGACACACATAATTGAGAGGCCTCTGACTGTGTTTGCATTCGAAAAGATGAAGCAGTTAAGAGCCAGGGATCTTAAGTCTGTCACTTTGGACTCAAGTACAGAATAATAATAACAGCAACAAAAACAACAATAATAATATAAAATCAATTACTCATAAACACTTGTGATAAGATTAATTTAATCCCCCCTTAAACAAAGAGGGTAAATTAAAAGAATCAGCTTATTCCTTCCTACTTCTGTAGTGACAAGATTAAAAATTAAATTTATACATATTTCATTTCTACATAATAAAGCCTTTTTTAAAAAAAAAGAGAGAAGGAAAAAATACCACAGTTCATCTAATTAGATCAAAGAAAATTGCCTGCAGCGTAGTTACAGTATTACAATTAGACGTCTGCCAAAACCAGCCATTTAAATTCTTAAACACCACTCCAGTCTTAAGACGTGGTTTTCATCATTTTGCATGATATCATGGAATGTCACTTTGCATTCCTCCACTGTTACGTCAGCTGGGCTGACCTTGCCAGATTCAGTACATAATCTGCTCAATTTATTGAAATGGTGGTAAAACATAAAGTCCTATGTGTGCTTGGCAAATCTATATATGAAAACCTGAATATGAAAAAGAATGAAAACATGGAATGGATAAATACTGTATGTTGTAATGAGAATACTATTGCATCGTGTCAACTGAAAAAAATGACCAGCTTTTGTTTAATGGAGCTGGGCTCATCTTGGTGGATCACATGCGGTGCAGAAATGTTTTATGATGTTTGTTATCAGAATTTATAGCACTACATTATGGATGGGGGTTGAGACCAGGAGATTACGCAGTAAGCTAATAGCCAAAGTGTGATTTAAACCAGGGACTTTCAGCTCATGCTGTTAACCTAAGACAATGCTGGCTGAGGCTGATGGGAGTTGTGGTCCAACAACATCTGGAGGCACACTGGTTGGGAAAGGCTGCTCTAAGACAACACCGACTCCCTACAATCCACCCTAGGGATGGAAGGACCTGTCAGTTTGGGTTCTTTCAGATTCTCATTTTTCCAATCATAACTTTGGTTGTCCACATTTCTGCAGTAATTTGCAGTTTTCATCTTTAAAAATTCCTCATGAAAATTCTCCTGCATTTTAGTGAGAATTTCTCCTGCTAAACACATTTTTGTATGGAGTTTTAACTAATATACAGGCAATGTTTGCAAGCCATTTCTCCTAATATAATTTTTTTGTATGTTATATTCACTAATATATGAATTTTTATGTATACTTTCCCCTAACATATGCATTTGTGCAAGCACTGCTTCATTGATGAACTGCATCGCAAAATTCAGATAAGTGCACATTTCAAAGGATGGCTGTGTTTCAGTTGTTATGTTGTTTTGGAAAGTGTGCATTTGATAAATTTGGCTTTAAAAATGAATTAAATCTAACTTCTCCCCCACCCTTAATCCACCCATGCATCCGTTTTTGGTTCACTCATTCTCCCAACAGCATGTACATTCCAGAAGTGGAAGCTTTTAAGATTTTGATTGAAAATATCCCTCTGGGCTTTCCCATATTTAACTTATATTCCCTGTGAGATGTTTGCAGGGACTCAACTGAGTATGGTCAGTTTAAAAAAGAAAGAAAGGGGGAACCTAACCCTCTAGAGGAAAGAAATCAGTGACCAACCAATTGCTGCACTTGCACTCAGTCAGACATATTTATCAAAAGTATCAAGTTTACATTTTGTGTTCTTGCTGATTCTCTCTCTCTCTCTCTCTCACACACACACACACATACACACACACACACATACACACACACACACACACAAAGCCAGGTACAGCCTCAAGATCATGAGAGGGTTTTCATTTCTCTCCCCTCCCCCCCATTTTTTGCAATCCACTTAGTACAAACACATATGTTCCCAAAGCCTTTTACTAGATAGGAGACAGATGTTCTCATCTTCCTCTATCCCCAGTGCAATCAAGACTTTGCAAGAAGAAATGGAACAAATTCAGGTAAAGGAGCATGTAGGAAAATGAATTTCAGATATTCTGGAATGGGAAACATAGCCTGGCCGTTTGAAACTCCAATTCTGCATCTCACCCTCATTCTCTTTTGTAAAGGTCACTGTCAGATGGAGGCCTCTGCTCTGTCCTCTGCTACTAACTCACATGGACCAACTTGCACACAGATGGCTCGGGGAATTCTGCACTCAGGTTTCCAAAGCAAACAGAATGCTCTTTATGGAAATGATGCACTCAAGCTACTGTATAAAATATGACCCACGAACAGAATTTGCTACTGATGGTAGCTAAAGTTGAAGCCTTGTTTTCCAAAGTCAGGAATCCTTCACAATCAAGTAGAGGGGACATTTTGTTCATATCTCAAAGGTGAGCAACAGTGAGTGAAAGCATTTGGAAGGCTCATTGTTTCTTCTTCTTCTTCTTCATCATCATCATTACCACTTTTATATCCCACCTTTCCTCCACAAAGCTCAGTATGGTGCACATGGTCCTCCTCCCTCTCCATTTTATCCTCACAACAACCCTGTGAGGAATGTTATGGTGAGAAATTGTGACTGGCCCAAGGTCACCCAGTGAGGTACATGCAGGGCCAGATTATCCATTAGGCTTAGTAGCCTGAAGCCTAGGGGTCCAGAGCTCTTGGGGGCCCGTGTAAGAGCTTCCGAACCGCCCTCCATCCCCCCGCTTCACTTACCTTTTTCTCTGCTGTTTTTTGTGGTTTGCCCTCAATCAAGATGGCGGCCGAGGTTTCCCTAAGGGGCTGAAGCCTCTGCTGCCATCTTGGTTGAAGTCACACATGTGTGCTACACGCGCACATTGCTGCCATCAACCAAGATGGCGGCAGAAGCTTCAGCCCCTTAAGGAAACCTAAGCCGCTATCTTGATTGATGGAAAACCTGTGTGAGCAGTGTGTGCAGCCGCAAAAAAAGTGGAAAGGTATGTGAAGCGGGGGGGATGGGATGGGACAGGACGGCGGGCGGCTCAGAAGCTCCTGTCCTGTGATCCCTCCTGCGGCTGTTACCGCGGATCTGCCTAAGAGGAGAAGGGGGGCCCAAACACCAATCAGCCTAGGGGCCCACCTCAGCTTAATCTGGCCCTGGGTACATGGCTGAGTGGGGATTTGAACCCTGGTCTCTCAGGTCCTAGCTCTACTCCAGGTGAAAGAGAAGACATGGGTTCACATCCCATTACAGCCAAAGACTGGACATGCAGGTTCTTTGTATGTTATGTGCCATCTTGAATAAAGGATGAAAAGATGGCTTTCCTCCATGAGTCTTTGGGATGTGAGAGTCGGGAGGGAAATGCCACAGTCCCCAAACCAGCTTATTTATCAGAATATCAAGGAAGGGATTCAGACAACCCTGGCCTCAACTGTACCTTAAAGCAGTATCATACCAGTCATAGCTTCCCCCAAATAATCCTGGGAATTGTAGTTTGTTAAGGGCACTGAGAGTTGTTGTTGTTGTTGTTGTTACGTGCCTTCAAGTCGACCACGACTTATGGCGACCCTTTATGGAATCAATCCATCTCTTGTTTGGCCTTCCTCTTTTTTTACTCCCTTCTGTTTTTCCCAGCATTATGGTCTCCAGTTGTTAGGAGAGCTCTATTCACCTCAGAGAGCTACAGTTTTTAGATCCCATTTATCTTTTTTCATTCTTGACAAAGGAATGCCTGGCCGCTTAAGGATACTGTCTTCAACATCTCCACGGGACAGATTGATTCTCTTGCAATAATTGTCAGTTCTTAATACACAGAAGAATTCAGCAATAATTAGCATATCTTCAAAAGCAGTTTGATGCACAGTGTACAAATTTGCTACAAATGGACTACCATGTCACCAGTAAAATGACATCTAAATCTGATATCTGTTGCGTTGGCTGCTTATCCGTTCTCAAAATGCACAGTGTTTGGTAGGGTGAAGAAGTCATTTTTAAACCTGCAGTTCCGTTCAGGTAGAATTAACACACATCTCAAATGGCTTCCAGAACTCATGTCTTGAATTCATCTTGACTGCGACATGTAACATATGCTGCTCAAGACAGTGCAATGAACAAAAGGGCCTTATTTCCCCTCCTCTTTCCTATCCTTTGCCCTCAGATTCTCTTTCCATCCTTTAGGGAAGAAATAAATGGGAACAGTTAAAATGCAAAGATCACTCTTAAGTTGATTCATCCTTGCACTTCATGTGAGACACTGATGGGGATGGGGAAACGGGAAGGAAATATAGCCAGAGGGCAGTAAGCCCCTGGAAAAAAAGGGGGCAGCTTTGCTCTTCCAATATAGCAGGGGTGGGGAACCTTAAGCCCATGGGTAAATGCAGCCCCCAGACCTCTTTATCTGGCCCTCAGGACTCTCCCAAAGCCATGTGTCCTCCCAAGACCACGCCTCTCATCACCCTGCTCTGTGCCATCCTCGAGTGCTTTTGTCTGTTTGGAAATGTGTCCTCAAACTGTGACCATTCCCATTGCTTGCATGGATGGAGGTGTGCATAGAACCCCCTGACGTGTGCCTGGCTGGTGTGTCCCCCACTATACAAAGAGTAAGAATCATATCCATTGCTCCACCCACTTTTGATTCTGGCCCCACCCACCACTGGCATGAGGCCCCTGGAAGATTGCCCACAAGGGAGTGCGGCTCACAGACTGAAGAAGGCTCCCCATCCCTTCAAGATAAGAACCAAGAATTAGGGCTGCTCCACACTGAGTATTTGCAGTGGAACAGCCACACTTTTTGCAGTATGTCTGAATGTCGTCATAACAAAACATCCTCCTCTCATGTTTTTCCTATTTATCTTCCTTCTTTTTTTTTTTTTTTGGCCTTTTCCAAAGCTCAGAAAATCCAGCAATTTAAAGACTCAGTGGAATAGCTGCACAATTTCACCAGGTGTTGATTTATTTATTTATTTCATGGGATTTATATATTGTTTTTCACCAGAGGTCTCAAAGTGGTGTGCCACAAATATATGGATTGAGTGAGCTAGTGTATTGTTGTTATTGTTTGTTAGTTTCATTTTTGGTCTCATTTTTGGTTCATTGTTTCATTTCAACGGTCTCTAGGCAACTTACAACAGATTTTAAAACATACAATATAAAACCTTAAAACCCAAACCCAAATAAAATTAAAACCCAAATGAAGGAAAGTAACTAAGAGAGCAGACCTCAAGGGCCAAAGGCCTGAGTGAAACGCAAGGTCTTTGCCTGGTGCCTAAAGATGGATAAAGATGGTGCCAGGTGAACCTTCCTTGGGAGAGCATTTCACAGCCAGGGCGCCACCACTGAAAAGGCCTGTTCTGATATTGCCACCCTCCAAGCCTCCACAGAGGAGGCACATGTAAAAGGGCCTCTGATGACAAGAACAGGGCCCAGGTTGGTTCATACAGGGAGAGGCGGTCCTTGAGATATTGAGGTCTTGAGATGCATAAGGCTTTATAAGTCAAAACCAGCAAATTTAATTGAGCC
Source organism: Rhineura floridana (assembly GCF_030035675.1). Taxonomy (NCBI): domain Eukaryota; kingdom Metazoa; phylum Chordata; class Lepidosauria; order Squamata; family Rhineuridae; genus Rhineura; species Rhineura floridana. The sequence continues at coordinate 212,456,850 of NC_084481.1, forward strand.
TGGAAATTAATTGGTAACCAATGCAGCCATGCCAGAATTGGTGCTATATTTACCAGCTGACTTACCCTGGTCAGCAATCTGGCCACTGAATTCTGTACTAGCTGGAGTTTGCAAAATAATGCCTTCTTTGCCCCCTTCGCTGCTACTGAGTAGGCTTGATAATAGCACTCACGGGTGTTTGATGCATTTCTTTGGAGCTTTTCTCCACTTACGTTCTCCCAGCTTGTTTCATTGCCCTAAGCTCTGATGTATACCAAGGAGCCAAATGGGCTCTATTAAGCGGGAGAGGGGGCTTAGGAGCTATTGTGTCAACAGCCCGGCCCATCTGCATATTCCACAGATCCAGGGCTTTGACAGGAGTGTCAGGCATATCAGCCTCTGTGGACAGACCCTCCTAATAGGTCCTCTGCCTCTCCAGAGGGGGAAAGCCTAAACCTAAGCAGTGTAGTGTAGCCGTTAGAGTGCTGGATTTGGACCTGGGAGGCAATCCACTCTGTCATGAAACTCGCTGAGTGATCTTGGGCCAGTCACTGTCTCTCAATGTAGCCTAACTCACAGGATTGCTGTGAGGATAAAATGGAAAGGGGGGAGAACCATTTATGCTGCTTTGAGCTCCTTGCAGGAAAGGCGGAATATAAATCTATTAATAAATAATAATTACAAATAAAATAAAACAAAACATTTAATTTATGTGCACATGTGTATAACCTACCCTTCAACAAATGCTCCCATGGTGTTACAGAAAATATCACAATTCAAAAGAATATATAGTGTATTAAAACCAAACATTGGGCAGTATCCAGCAAAGTCCTTCCACTAGCACAAGGATTTCCACATGCTCAGTGGAACTTTCCCTTCTTCTCCTCCTCTCACTGCATACTCCTCCTTGCGCCTCTCCATATCTCTTTGAGGGGAATGGGGAGAAAACCCAGAATATATTTAGGGAGGCACAGGGGGCATGCGAGGAGGGGAAGTTCCATTGAGCAGCCCAAAGTCCTTGCCTTGGCACTTCCTTGCACGGGTACGCCCAAAGTAATTCACTGGATGCTGCCCATGTAAACCACAAGGTAAACAAAAATTACGGGAGCAGCAAAATGGTGCCACGATGCACAGGTACATTTTTTACACACGCACCCTCATTTTTGCATTTTAAAATTATTATTACAATGTGAGAGCCTATGCAGATAACCCATTACCAGCATTCTGAAATCCAAAATTCCAGCTGGGATTCAAGCAGAACAGAACCCAAGGGATAACAGAATGCCTGAACAATAATGGAATTATTGCACCTAGGAGCGTTCGCATCCCTGAAATTTATTTTCAAATATTTCCAGTGACAAAAGGTTGGTGCAACCCTAACTTCAGTGGGATTTGAGTACATTTAGTTTTCCCTCATTTGCACCTGTTTTGTTCATTTGATTATACTTTTTTAAAAGGCTATAAAAAAGATGCAATGGTTTTCCTGCAGAGATGTCCACAAGTATCACAGTTCAGATACCATTTACGCATGCTCTTCAGTAGTGTAGTTGCTGCTGGTTCTATAGGTGCTCCCAAACCATTCAAAATCCTCAGACAAACAAGCAATGCACTTCCCTAATCATACTGTCAGAGGAACCAGATGAGTGGAAATCTTTACATGGACTCCTGCTAATTAGGGATGGGTGAGAATTTCAATTCAGTTCACATTTTAAAGCCGGACCTATCAAATTTGCACTTCCAGAAACAATATGAGAATCAAAACACAGCCATCCATCCAAATTCTCACTTATCAGAATTTTGCAGTGTACTTCTCCAACCAAACAATGCTTACAAAAGTGTATATATTTGGGTAAAGTGTGCCTAAAATGCATATATTAGAGAAAACAGCATATAAAAATGCATTAAATTAAAAGAAGCTTGTTGCAAAGATGTGTACATTAGTCAAAACTGCATGCAAAAATGTGTTTATTAGGAGAAATTCACACTAAATTGCTGAAGATTTTTCATGAGGACTTTTTTTTAAAAAAATTGCTAATTGCTGCAGAAATGTGGAGAACTGAATTTAAGATGGAAAAATGAGAAACTGAGAGAACCTAAACTGGCAGATCCTGCCATCCCTGCTTCCAGTGTAGGGCATCCACAGATGACGTACACGTAAACATATTATAAATTATGTTTAAGGGAGCAATCCAACCCTGAGATCTGTCACGGTGTGCATATTAGGATCTAACAGATCTCCAGCTCAGATGGGGCTATGCTAAATTCCCAACTCTGGCTGAGCTGGAAATATGCTGGCAAAAGTCCCTCATCCCAGCTCATCCTGCCAGCTTAGGTGAAGCCAGTCCTCAAAAACTGGCATTCCAGGGACATGGTTGTGCCAGGGAGGACTTATGCTGAATCCTAACTCCATTCAGCTTATTCACATGATCTGGCAACCTGGTGGAACCTAAACCGGCAAAAAGGGTGATGTAACTCAAACTCTATTTCAAAGGCTTGTTTTTCCTCTGCCAGGCTTGGGCTGGCTCAGCTTGATGTAGCCTCACTGCTGAACAGGGTTTGGATGGGGCATACTTTACGCCAGCTTAAATTAACCTAGCACAAATTATTTTGGCTTCCCATAGTTAGGATTACTCCCTAATACTCCCTAATACTCCCTAATACTACACTTGGGTGACATGGGGACACTGCCCCCAAAGCCATCCCCCCTGTCGAGTTTAGGGATGAACACATCTGTCAGTTTCACCATCTCTCAATTTCTCATTCTTCTAGTCTTAAATTCAGTTTTTCACCTTTTGCTTAAAGTCATCATGACAATTCATCAGTATTTTATAGCACATTTTCCTAATATACACCTTTCTGCAAGCAACATTCCTGAACATAATGTATTGTTCTATGTTATTTTCACTAATATATGCATTTCAGGCACATTTCTCCCTAATATGTTGGAGAGTTGCATCACAATATTCCAAGATGTGCAAATTTTGAAGGATAGCTGTGCTTTCATGGTGAAGCCACATCACAAGGTAGGTCACTTCCAGATGACCTGCTTATTGAGCCTTTATCCTGATTTATTTGCCCAAAGTTTGTGGGGAGGTTAGATGACGTTTGCATCAAGTAATTGTCATCCCTCACTTTCCAGTTCATTTTCTTGTCTCTTTATTGAACAAATGGGGGGGGGAGAGCAGGTTTGTTGCACAACAGCACCAAATCACCATTAATTGTACAACCTGAATTTGCCCTGTATGTGATTGAATCCCATCCAAAATGGCAACCTTCTGGAAGTGCCCACACATTTTACAGTGCAAAGGGGAAGAAATCCACTCTGGGATACTGTGTTTGGCACCATTCCACTGTCGCTCAGAGAGTTCCACCTGGAGAATCTCAGGTACGTGATATTATTAAGCTGTCACTGTACATTTCGAGGAAGAATGGTGTGAGCTGTAAGAGCTGAAGAAGAAAGCGAACCAAGTTGAAGAGGCTTATCCCCATACCTCTTTAAAAGGAAAATCATGGAGCTAATAGCAAAAATGTATCGTTTCTGTCAGCAGAGAGAAGTGGACAGGTGGCTTTTATGCATAATGTATGAATTGTGGCAGGGTCAGGGTATTTGGTAACCACATGTATGAAGGCTTGTCTGTGATCAGGTCACTTGCAAGTGCATGCCACGTGAGTCTATGAACCTTCTATATATCACTTGCCTTGTAAGTCCTGCCCACACAATGTTGCACACAGAGGATCAAAGCCAGCCCAGAGTCAACCTCGACCTCTTCCATCTGTGTATGAATCTGATGGCAAAAATATATAACCCCCTTTGTTATTTCATTGTGTGTGCGTGTGTGTGTGCGCGCGCACGCATGTGTGTGCGCCTTCAGATGCTGGACCTGAAACTGATTGCTGTGAATCACAGAAGGCTATATGCTTTCAGTCTCCTGGCTACACTAGCACAAAATTGCTTTAGCATATTACTCCTCATTCTGGGCCTTATGGTAGGTTTGCCAATTAAATCTCACATCAGATATTAAATGGCAATGTTGACCTATAAAACAATACATCATCATATAAGACTTGTCTGTATTAGAGGCCTTCCATTTAATTACCTCCCTAGTTGCACCCTGAGGTCCTGTTCTGTCAGATCCCATGTTAACCCATTTTTGAACTGAAAACATTTGCAGATCACGCATGCTGCTGCTATTCACCAGAATTGTTTGACTCTGACTGCTCTGTTGCTCCACTGAGAAGCTGAGGGATGAATCACTAGGACAGGGGAAAAAGAAAAGAAAATCCCTGTATAATTGAGTGAAATGCACCCACAAAATAAATGGGGGGTGGGGGGGAGTTAACAAAAGCAGCACAGTCCATTTCCATAATTTATTTATTTAGTTTAAAAATCATATGGGCTATTATTTGTATCTGGTTCATCATTGTCTAAAGTCCTCCATGCTCACAGTCACACCTTCATTTATTGCCTTTCGACAACCTAGGTGGAGGTAGGCCCTGTCTGTAGATAGGCCCTGTCTGTAGAATTAAAACTAAGGCCCCATCTGCACTACAGTAGGGCCCCGCTTTATGGCGCTTCGCTTCTCGGTGCTTCGCTAATGCGGCGGTTTTGAATTGTGTCCATGTCCCATATGTTCAGCATTTGTTCCGTTTTTGTGGCAATTTTGCGGCATGATGTGAATTGATGGCGCCCAATGCCCTGAGTGCATCGTCAGAGCTTGGAAACATTCCTTTTTTTAAACTACAGTTGGGCTGATGGGAGTTTCCAAGCTCTGATGATGCATTCAGCAGCTGAGTCCGAGAAGGACGTCTGGCGCCATTTTATTGTTGGGGAAGGCAGTGGAGGGTGAGTTAGCGTGCGAGCAAACAGGCAGGGGGAGAGCGAGCGGGCAAGGGGGGATGAGCAAGGGAGGCAGTGGAGGGCAAGTGAGCACACGAACAGGCAAGGGGGAGAGCGAGTGGGCAAGGGGGGACAAGCAAGGGAGGTGGCGGAGAGCGAGTGAGTGCGCGAACAGGCAGGGGGGAGGGTGAGTGGGCAAGGGGGGATGAGCAAGTGTGCGAACAGGCAGGGGAGGGGGAGTGGGCAAGGGGGGATGAGCGAGGCAGGCGGTGGAGGGCAAGGGAGCAGGCACGGGTGGGTGGGCAGCTCCCTCCCTGTGATCCACGGCAGGGAGCCTGCCACAGAAGGGGAGCACTACTCCCCTACCATAATGAGGGCGAGCAAGTGGGAGGGGGAGAGAGCAATGCACTGAAAAGTGGAACATCGATCAGCTGTTGCCAGGGAAGCTTCAGGGGCCAAGTGCTGTCAGCTGGAGCTCCCCGCAGTACAGCTGATCGATGTTGCACTGTTCGGCAATTTTCGCTTTACGGCAGGGGTCTGGTCCCTAACCTGCCGTATAAGTGGGGCCCTACTGTATACAGTTAAAGCAGTATCATGCCCCCTTAAGCATCCGTGGCTTCCCCCAAAGAATCCTGGGAAATGTAGTTTGTGCTGAGAGTTGTGAGGAGACCCCTTTCCCCCTCACAGAACTTCAGTTCTCAGAGTGGTTTAACACAGTCAATCCCTCTTCCAAAGGGAGTGGGCAGTAGTGCCTTGAAGAGGAATATGAGGTCCACGGGAGGGCACAGTTGGCACCTTGCTCAAGGACCCCCTAAATCCTGTAACCAGCACTGGTAGCAACAAAGCCAAAGGAGTGTAGAAGGAGAGACAGAAGAGAAAAAGAGGAAAGTGAAACCTAGGAGCATGCTTGTGTGGGGTTAACGATTAGCTAATTAATGTGGAAGAATTGGAGAGAGATGCAAGGTAAGGCAGAGAAAAGGGGTCAAACAGGATCAGAATGACTTGTGTAATATATCAAATGAGCGATGAGATCAAGAAATAATATAGGCTGCTCCAGGCATCCTCTTTATTGTGTGTTCGTGATGACTTGTGCTCATGATAGTATCAGGGTGGGCATACATGATCCCACTTTCAATTCCAAAAGTTTTGGGGAGGACACTATACTTTGTTTCCAATCAGTGCACATCCCCTAGCTTCCTCCTGAAATCCTATACCTTTTTATACCATAAATGTTTGGGGGGGGTTGTGTGTGTGTGACCCCATTTTGTTGTAATATAGTGAAAAAGTGCTCCTCTACTCCACAATAAAGTACCCTTAGGAGCAGGTACATAGCTTGGGGGTACTCCTGGATACTTCTTTGTCATTGGTGGCTAAGAGTGCCTTTTACCAGCTTTGTCTGGTATGCCAGCTACAACCATATCTGGATCAGGATATCTAAGCCACTCTCATAGGTAACCTCAAGATTGGATTCTTGCAATGCATCCTATGTGGGGCTATACTTGGGCCTAGTCTGGAAATTCCAGCTGGTGCAGCATAGAGTGGCTAGACTGCTGATGGGGGCAACAGCCAACAGCATGTGACATCTCTGCTAGAACATCTGCATTGATTGCCCATATGCTACCAGGCCAGGCTCAAGGTCCTTGTGTTGATATCCAAAACCCTGAACAACTTGGGTCCAGCATACCTTAAGGACTGCTTGAGTTCTTATATCCCAGCCCAATCACTGAGATCATCCAAAGGACCACTGTTAGTAGCTCCGTGTTACAGAGTCCCAAGTAAACTCAACCAGAAGTTGGTAATTTAGTGTCACTGTTATACTCTTCCAGTAAAGATTCGGCAGGCATCTTCAGTTTTGACTTTCAGGTGTCTCTTGAAGCCTTTTTTGTGCTGACAGATCTATGCAAATAGAAGATTGGTAAACATATACACAAGGTGTGAGCAGGAAGTGGGAGAAACAGTAACACCATCAACTACAGGGCAAGGTGGAAAGGCCTTGGCTTGGAGAGCTTCGGCTCAAGCTAAGGAGAAGACTCACTGAGAAATTAAGAGTCAAGCAGATACATCAGCAAGGGAAGAGGAGGGACACACAAACATTAATTTTAGTTTAATGCATCTTGATAACATCATCTGACTTCTGTTCTCTGGGAAAGAAGAGTGGGACTGAGCAGGAAGGAAGGAAAAAATGGTCCCCTTCTGCACTGTCTTGCTGAGAATTGATATGGGCTGGAGGTCGACTCTCCATAAATGAGGTGCTTGAAGATGTCCTAAGGCCAATCCAGATGAAGAAGGCATCTTCCTCTCTCCCAAGACCAACCCTCCCATCGTTGCTTTCCCATCTATTGCAATGGAATTGGAGTCCAAAGGCACAAGTTGGTTGTTCACAAGAGCACACACACACAAGATTTTTGAAAATACATCATGCTCAGTCAACTGATTTCTGTGCACCTGGAGTCTTCCTTCCTCTTGCCTCCCCCCACTTTTCCCATTGCCACTCCATCCATGTGGCACAATGCTGCCAAACATTTAAGGAAATAGTCTGAACTGAAGCCCAATTGTCATGTTTATCTTCCACATTGCAATGTGATTTTACCCCATCCCTTTTGCATGTTCAGCATTTCTCCTTAATACACCCCTGTGGAGTGAGATGTGAGATACACCACAACTTGGAGAAAGATCAAAACTTAAGAGCCAGTTCATAGTATGTTTTTATGCAGATAGAGAAAGAAGAACTGCAACTGGTTCACGTTTCCTCTGTCTTTGATTCTGCTATAATGACCTGTGGAAAGATTTCTGAACCCAGATCTCCTGCTGTTATGTCTGTTGTCATGACGAACTGGAATCCTGATCAAGGGTTGCTTTTGCCTAGTGAACATGGCAGCTCTCTAAACAGATTATAGGAAGATAGGAAGCTGCCTTATACCAAATCCAATGGGGCTCAATATCACAGTGGTTCCAAAACTTTTCCCCCCCATGGACCACTTGTCCAACTGTCCATTCCCAATGTATTGGATAGCAAATTTCTTTCCCATTTTCCCCCTACTAATCTGTATGTCTGCTTGAGGGATTTGCCATTGCCTGATCTAATTTCTTTAAGCTGCAGTCCTATACAGACTTACATGCAACTGAACTCATTTGTGAGTACACATAACTAGAATTGCACTGTTAATTTACTGGATGTAATGGGTAAGAAATGTTCCTTCACGTTAGAAGAAAAAATATTTGTATATGAAAAGCCCCTCTCCAAGAGGTTGTAATCGAAATGATGTTCTTCATTCAACAATCCATGTGTGGATAAAATGGAAATGGAACAAAAAGATGCTTGGAATTGATTTATTAAAATGAGTTAAGCTGCTATTCTCCCTCCCTTCTGCCCATGTCCCTGTAAATGCCTTGAGTTTACAAATGCACACCAATTGATTCAAGGGTGTCTACAGGACACTTGTGTTATATTTCTCTCTGCATGGCCAAACAAGTGCATTTTTACCCATGTACCTTTAGGCAGACGTTCAACTTCTCTGCCCAGGCAATCCAGATTCTATAGCAAGATATCCCGAATCCTGCAACTTTATTTGCTCCATTATGCAAACTGAGAAAATATATATGATTTCTATTATTTTTGCATAATGCATTCTACTTTTTGCTATTTTGCATAATGTTTTTTCGGTTTTACTCATCATGGAATGATTACAGAAGAATCACCCCGAGCTACTAAAAATCTTATTCCACCACCTCTCTAGCTCTGGAGTTTTCAGCAGGCACTGCTTACACAATTTGAAGTGCATGATTTCAGGCAGAAGGGCTAGAAGATGGGGGGGGCAGTTACATGGACATTTGAGTTTCTGATTTGTTTCACTGAATATAAGCAAGCACCCATAGAATATTTTGCCATGTGTCCCCTTCACACTTTCATAGCACTCGCGTTGTAACGGGGTTGGTTGTGAAGGGGCAGGGGGACACTCAGACAGCATAAGAAGGCACGAAATCCCACGTCAAGCTGGGGCAAGGCTAGGCATGAGCAAATCTGTCAATGTTGGTTTCTCCCAGGTTCTTGTTTTCCCAAACTTAAATTCAGTTCTCTACATTTCCACATCAGTTTGCATTTTTTTGGGGGGGAGGGGGAAGTCCTCATGAAAATTCATTAGCAGACTTCTTCAAATATATGCATTTTTGCAAAGCAATTTTCCCTAAGAGAACACCTTTCTATATGGTTATTTTCACTAATATATACCTGCATTTTTATGCCCACTTTGCCTTAGTATATGCATTTTTGTATGCATTACCTGGCTGGAGAACTACATTGCAAAATTCAGAGATGTGTGAATTTCAAAGGATGGCTGGGTCTTGGGAATTGCTAACTAGGACGGTCTGCCTTTAAATGCAAACTGAATTGAATTTCTTCCTCCATACCTATTTAGGACCTCATAGTTTGGGCCCAACTCAAAATTAGGTATCCTTTTTGGATAGGGGGAGTTTTTATTTTGAGTTCCCCCCTATTCGGTTGTTAGCATCACTAGTTTTCTCAGTTAAGTCATCACATTTGCGGGGGAAACTAGTGATGCCAGCAAAGTTCTAGTATGGGAGAGTTGGGCACATGAACTTCCCCCTCTCAAAAGAGATGCCCTACTCTATGCAAGGCTCAGCCTTATCAAGCTCAACATGGTGTTTCCTCCTAGGGATGGGTGAATCTATCAGTTTCTCCCTGGGCAACAGATGTTGGGGTGGGGGTGACAGCACACACACACAGCTAGGCCTGCTGAATCCTCCCTAGCTATTCCCCTTGAACCTTGTGTCTCTTACCATCTCCCTAAGCAAGCATCCCAAAGGTGGTGAAGCTTGCCTGTGGTTAGCCTTGATCCCTGACCTGAGGCTCCTAAGCTAGTCTGCTGCCCTCAGGTGAAGTGGAGGATGCTGTACTGTTGCTAGTGCTAAAGAGTCTACTGCCAGTCCAGTGAGCTTCTGTACATGGAATTGGGTGGTGGCGAAGGTGGTATCCTTCACCCCAGATAGCAAGTTGGCTTGGGCTGGCCCCGCTTGCTAGGAAGCCTGGCCTGCTACTTCCCTTTGTCCTGCATATGCAAAGAAAAATCTTGGGACCATCAGAAGCTGTCTTACACTGAATTAGACCATTGGTCAATGTAGCTCAGCATTGTCAACACTGACCAGCAGCAGCCTCCCAGGATTTCAGATAGGATGTCTCTTTCTCCTTTAAGTTGAATTCCTGCACTGAGCAGGGAGTTAGACTTGATGACCTTATAGGCCCCTTCCAACCCTACTATTCTATTATTCTACCTGGAGATGCTAGGGTTTGAACCAGGGACCTTCTGCATGCAAAGCAAATGCTCTACCACTGAGCTATGGCCCTTCCTCCTACCTTTAACTTTGCAGAGAGAAGAAGAAGAAGAAGAAGAAGAAGAAGAAGAAGAAGAAGAAGAAGAAGGGTACCCATGACAGGAAAGACTCACTACACAGGGCTGTCTGCTTGCCTTATGCCTGAGCTTTGAAAGGACACAGGAGCATGATTTCTTGGGAAGATAATGGGATTTGTAGTTTTCTCTGCCCAGAGAAAATGAAACAGTCCATGTCCCCTGTAGAAAAGTATGCTCTTTAACAATGTAATTTCAAGCTCAGGAGCCAGAGATGCAGGAAGCCCTTTGGAAGGAGGTGTTTGCTTGTGAAGGAGGACACTAGCAGGGGACAAGGGTTTGCATGCAAAAGGTCCCAGGTTCAATCCCTGACATCTCCAAGTAGGGCTGGGAAAGACTCTTGTCTGAAAGCCTGGAGATCCATTGCCATTCAGTGCAGACAATATTAAGCTAGGTGGACCAGTGGTCTGATTTGACAACATAAGGCAGCTTCCTATGTTCCTAAGTAAACCACTGATATTTTTGAGAACATCCCTGTCAATATCCATAAAACCCCATCATGAGTTTTTCATGTGTTCAACAGGGAGACTCATAAAATCCAGACTTTTTAAAATGAGCAAATGGGGGGGATGTTTGTTCATCATTAGGAGGAAAATGGTTCTCACGTCCATGACTACTACTTGCAGAAAAGAAGGGGGGACATCCAATATTAGACAGGTGCCATCTCTGTTATCTTTTTGGCTCCTATTGAAGAACTTCCTCTTTCAACAAGCCTTTTAAGTTGAGACCTTATCCCAGTCTGTTTCTGTGTTGGAATTGCTTTGTAATATTTTTTTAAACCTTAAAAAAAAACAAAAAAAAACAATATGTTTTTTAATCTTTTTTTTAAGATGGCTCCAAAGCTTTTTAAAAAAATGTTTTTAAAGTTGTTTTGTTTTAATGTATTTAGAGTCTGTTTTTATGTTTTAAAGAGTTTTTAGTGCTTTTGTTTGCTGCCCTGGGCTCCTGCTGGGAGGAAGGGTGGGATATAAATCAAATAATAAAAAATAAAATAAATAATATTAGTAGCTTGGAGGGAATCTACTGGTTCCATTACAGCTCCAAAGTTGTCTTCTCCACCAGTTATATCACTGATAGGGATGGGGGAGAATATCTGCTAAATTGGACTTAGTACCAGACTCCAACTGAATTCGACAGTGAATTCAGACTGACACTAATTTCTTGCGGCAAGCTGCAGCTGTGATTGTCACAGATTTTTTCTCTGAATTTTTTTCCTGATTTTACGTAATTATCTTCGTAATTTCCTCTAACTTGATGCATTCATAACAGTGTATATGTGTGATAAATAGGAAAAAATAAACCATGTGGAACATTGCAATCATTTACATAGGCATTTACCTTAAAAATTATGCAACTTTTTCCCACAACAACAAAATAAACAGTGGATCGAACTGGCAAGTGCCAAAGCAAGTGGGAACAAAAAAAAGGGTGGATTGGGATCGAACAACGGACTATCAGAATTCAAGCAAATGGGAACTAGACAGCGAATTCCATCCCTAGTCATTGGCAGGCAAAAGCGAACCTGTGGGGAGCTGTTCCCTCCCTCCTCTGAAGATAACAAAGAAAATCACTTCAATAAGTGAAAAAAGCTCCTCCCCTTCAGGTAAACACAGGAGACTAATAATAGGGATTTATCTTTACTTTATTCATTTAGTGAAACATTATTATACTTCCCTTAATTGAAAATTCCAGGTCAGTTGGCAACAATTTCTATGAAAGCAACAAAATAAAATCAGAAAAATACAAGGTTTGACACTAGAAAATATAAATAGTAAAATCTGGATAATAAGAGTAGCAAGTGCTTGAGTAAATAAAATGCATCTTCAGTGAGCGCCTAACCCAGTGAAGTTTGGAGCATGCCTGATAACAAGCGGAGGAGTTGATTCCAAAGGGTGGGTGCCACCACAGAGAAGGTCCTCCCTCCGATTGTTGCCAGATGAATTTGTGCAGGCTGCGACGCAACCACCATTTTATTTTTTTATTTAAAGCATTTATATACTGCTTAATCATTTGCATTGCTAAGTGGTGTACATGAAAACAAGCCATACATTAAAAGAAAATCATAAAATGAAACACTACCTTAAAATGCCTGCTGGAACAAGAATGTTTTAGTAGTTCAACAAGGAGAGTGCCTGTCTAATATCAGTCAGGAGGGAGTTCCACAGGCTTGGACCCACTACACTGAAAGCATGGGACCACCAAGAGAGACACCCCCAAGATCTCAGTTATCGGGCTGGGATATATGGGACCAGGCTGTGCTTAAGATATCCTGGACCAAAGTTGTTAAGGGCCTTGTAAATTAATACAAGAACCTTGAACCTGTTTTCTTCTGGCACCAACCATGCCCACAAGAAGGCAATCTTGTTATGATTGTATGTGTGGTTATGTCATGATTCTTTTTGTGTGGTGTTTGACTAATGCACAGGAGTAAAGGTGTGCATTAGTAAAACACCATACAAAAACAATTTCAAGTTGGTTCATTTTTCTCAGTGTCCATGTGCATATCAGTAACACAGAAGGGGTGGACGAAGCATACAGACAAGCTAAAGAGTTTGTAAGTTGTGGCAAACTGTGCATGGTCTGAATTGGAATTAGTTTCAGAAATTCTCCTAGTTAAAGCTGAAATCAGGAGGGGTGGGACATTGAGCATAATGAAACCACTGAACAACAAAGAAACAAAATGGGGGAAATCCATTGATCTTACCCTGAATGTTGTTCACAAATAATAAGGGCAAAACGCAAGCCTAAAATAAATATACATGTGGGGTATGCATGCCTTCTCCCAGAATCCATCTGTGAAAAACAACTCATTGCAAAATTTGAATTCTTTAGCAATACTTGGTTTGAGTATTGATATGCAAAATTAGATTTTTTTTAAAAAAATGCCATTTGTTTGGAGGTTTTGTTTTTATAATTTTGATTAAAATGCTTTTCTTTTCTTCCTTTTTTGTTTTTGGTTGATGTTTCAACTCCAGAAATAGCGTGGTGGACCTTGTATTCTGCACTTCCACCAAATAGCAGCTAACAACATTACAGTCCTCATCCAAGCAGGAGGAAGCAGCAGTGTATGATGGGCCATTGCGCCGACTGGGCTGTTTCTGGAAAACTTCAGCAAAGAGATCCCCTCATTTGCCATTCCTCTTGAGCCTTCAACTGAGTAAACCAATTCCTAAAGTCACCTAGTATAAAAAGTGATCTCTCTCTCTTTAAAAAGTTGCAATTCCAGTGGTGGCTTGCGCGGCTCATTATATAGTGTGAGATCACAAATAGAAATTTTCACACTTGCCCATCTGCCACCAGCTGACTCTAAAGAGCTGGTGAATCATATAATCAAAAGAGGGTGGGTTTGTGAATAATTTCCCCCCTTTTGTATTGCCATTGGAATGCTTCTTGAAACTGCACATGAACACCACAAGAAGCTGAATAACAGGCTTGTATTGGCTGCTCCAGACAGTATGCATAATGCTTCACACAAGGAGGTCATGAGGTCTGGGTCAGGGACCATGGTCTGCAGACACAGGGAGCCAGTTCCCACCCTCCTGTCCTCCCTCGTGCATCTGCTGTAAACACTGAAGAAAAGGCATTCAGATTCAGCTCACAAATATATTGGGAAGATATATGAGTACTTAACAGACCTCCTATCCCTTTCGCCTTTTCTCCCTTTCCACCTCTTTTCTTTTATATGCATGTATATATAATATGAATATATTTTACACAAGCGATTTGCAATTATGGCATCAGTGACAGTGTCATCTTTTTGTTCTGCTGCATATTAAAATGCTTTGGAAGAAGGATGCGGAAGGTCTTAGGTTTCCAGGAAGGAACATAATGAGGGTAATGCATGGCAAGAACACTCTCTGCTGTCTGCAAAACAGGCATAAATAAAGAGCTACAGCATAACGGGGATCTATGGCAAAGTGTGAGAAATTCATGATGTTCCACCACTGTTGTTTTGCTTTTGTTTTTAATTATCTTTCAATATGAATTTCAAAATGGGGTATTGTTGTCATGTGCCTTCAAGTCGATTACTACTTATGGCGACCCTATGAATCAGCGACCTCCAATAGCACCTGTCGTGAACCACCCTGTTCAGATCTTGTAAGTTCAGGTCTGTGGCTTCCTTTATGGAATCAATCCATCTCTTGTTTGGCCTTCCTCTTTTTCTACTCTCTTCTGTTTTCCCCAGCATTATGGTCTTTTCTAGTGAATCATGTCTTCTCATTATGTGTCCAAAATATGATAACCTCAGTTTCATCATTTTAGCTTCTAGTGATAGTTCTGGTTAAATTTGTTCTAATATCTAATTATTTGTGTTTTTTGCAGTCCATGGTATGCACAAAGTCATCTTCCAACACCACATTTCAACAGTACATCAGGACAATCAGATGTTGTGGCACCCCCATTTCTTTTAAAGCACTCCATAGTTTTTCATGATATACACAATCAAAGGCTTTGCTGTAATCTATAAAGCACAGGGTGATTTCCTCCTGAAATTCCTTGGGCCGTTCCATTATCCAACATATGTTTGTGATATGATTTCTGGTACCTCTTCCCTTTCTAAATCCAGCTTGGACATGTGGCATTTCTCTCTGCATATATGGTAAGAGCCTTTGTTGTAGAATCTTGAGCATTACTTTACTTGCATGGGATATTAAGGCAATAGTTCGATAATGACTGCATTCCCTGGGATCCCCTTTCTTTGGAATTGGGATGTATATGGAACGCTTCCAGTCTGTGGGCAATTGTTTAGTTTTCCATATTTGTTGACAATTTTTTGTCAAAATTTGGACAGATTTAGTCTCAGTAACTTGTAGCAACTCTATTGGCATGCCATCTGTTCCTGCTAATTTGTTTCTTCCAAGTATTTTAAGAGCAGCTTTCACCTCACATTCTAAAATCTCTGCTCTGGTTCTTCATCATATGGTTCCTCCGTGAATGAATCTGTCATCCTGGCATCTCTTTTATAGAGTACTTCAGTGTATCTTCCTTTTATTTCATCTCTGTCAGTCACTGTGTTCCCCTGCTTATTATTCAACATTGCTACCCTTGGTTTAAATTTCCCTTTAATTTCTCTAATCTTTTGGAATAGGGCTCTTGTTCTTCCCTTTTTGTTGTCCTTTTCTATTTCTATACAATAATCATTGCAATAATTCTCTTTGTCCCTATGTACTAGTCGCTGTATTGTTGCATTTAGGGTTCTAACCATGTTTCTATCTCCTTTTGCTTTTGCTTTCCTTCTCTCTTTAACCATTTTATTTATTATTATTTATTTATTATTTTATTTATATCCCGCCCTTCCTTCCAGCAGGAGCCCAGGGCAGCAAACAGAAACATTAAAAACACTTTAAAACAACATAAAAAGACCTTAAAATACATTAAAACAAAACAACGTTATAAACATTAAAAAAATATTAAAAATATCTTTTAAAAAAGGGTTAAAGATATTAAAAGACATATTAAAAGCAATTCCAACACAGACGCAGACTGGGATAGGTCTCAACTGCAAAGGCTTGTTGGAAGAGGAAAGTCTTCAAAAGGCACCGAAAAGATAGCAGAGATGGCACCTGCCTAATATTTAAGGGGAGGGAATTCCACAGGGTAGGTGCCGCCACACTAAAGGTCCGTTTCCTACATTGTACAGAATGAACCTCCTGATAAGATGGTATCTGCAGGAGGCCCTCCCCTGCAGAGCGCAGTGATCAACTGGGTATATAAGGGGTAAGACGGTCTTTCAGGTATTCTGGTCCCAAGCTGTAAAGGGCTTTGTACACCAAAACTAGAACCTTGCACTTGGCCCGGTGGCAAATGGGCAGCCAGTGCAGTTCTTTCAGCAGCGGGGTAACATGTTGGTGATACCCTACCTCAGTGAGCAGTCTTGCCGCTGCATTTTGCACTAGATGCAGTTTCCGGACAAACCTCAAGGGCAGCCTCACATAGAGCACATTACAGTAATCCAGCCTAGAGTTTCTTTAAGAGTTTCTTCAGTTTCCTATGGCAAGCTCTAGTTACATCTAGTACCCTTGAGGTTGGTCCAGAAGCTGCAGCTGGAGCAAAATGTGGTGGCAAGACTGCTCACTGGGGCAGGGTATCACCAACATGTCACCCCGTTCCCCATTTGCTACCAGGCTAAGTTACAGGTTCTAGTTTTGGTGTACAAAGCCCTTTACAGCGTGGGATCAGGATACCTGAAAGACCATCTTACCCCTTATATACCCAGCCGATCACTGCGCTCTGCAGATGAGGGCCTCCTGCAGATACCATCTTATCAGGAGGTTCTTTCTGCATGATATTGGAAATGGACCTTTAGTGTAGCGGCACCTACTCTGTGGAATTCTCTCCCCTTAAATACTAGACAGGTGCCATCTCTGTTATCTTTTTGGCGCCTGTTGAAGACTTTCCTCTTCCAACAAGCCTTTTAAGTTGAGACCTATCCCAGTCTGCGTCTGTGTTGGAATTGCTTTTTTAATATGTTTTTTAAACCTTTTTTTTCTAAACAATATGTTTTTTTTACCCATTTTTATTTAAAATGTTTTTAAAGTTGTTTTGTTTTAATGTATTTTAAGGTCTGTTTTTATGATGTTTTACAGTGTTTTTAGTGTTTTTGTTTGCCGCCCTGGGCTCCTACTGGGAGGAAGGGTGGGATATAAATCAAATAATAAATAAATAAACTCCTATCAGATCCAGTCAGCATGGCCAGTGGACAGGGATAATGGGAGTTGTAGTTCAGCAACATCTGGAGGGCCAAAGGTTCCCCATCCGTGCATTTAACCATTACTTGCCATGAAATCCTGACATTGTATAGAATATTGTATAAAACCTGCTCATGTTATCCTTGTGCTGGCTTGTTAAAGCTAGCCAGAGTGGGGTAATTGAATGGGTGACTGTGAGGCATCCTTCCCTGGCTCTCCCTGTCAGGTTCCTACCTGCACATGGCTACTGCCTGTCACTAGGCACCACCAGGGACTCCACCAGTCCGGACCGCTCTCTCTTATGGGTTCTCTCCCCGCTCTAGCACAGATCTCAACAGATCCCCCTGCTAGGCAACCACCAGTAACGTCCCAATACTAGTATTCCCAGAGACTCTGAATACTGGTATTGTTATTCTCTTCACCGCTGCCACCATTTGTTACAGTTCCCCTTCAGCCTTGGTCATTACCTTACCCTCCCTTCTGGTCTGTGAAACCCCAGCCAAGGATCAGGCCTTTGGTAAACCAAATTAAGTATTTATTAAAGATAACAAAGCTAACAAGATTAACAAGATTTCTTCTTAAGGCACATAAGCATATGGTTTTACTCAATACTAATCCGAACTCCACCTCCCTCCTTCTCCACTCTCTCCTGGTAAAACACTCTCTCCAACCCCACCAAGCAACCCACTCAGTTCTCTTCTCCCCCCCAGATTCCACTCTCACTCTTCCTTTTATACATTCAGCCATTTTAAACACTCAGCCAATCATCTCGCATTCTACTGCCCATTCACTCCTCCTCTTTCACTCCACTTACCATGTATCTTCTAAACAACCAACACTTACCATATATACATTAATATAGGAACATCATAGTGACTGGTGTAGTAAATTTATCTTTGTGTGATGGTGTGATGCCCACTACTCTTAAAGAGGCGGTGCTGTTTCTACTTCTTAAAAAGCCCACCCTGGACCCGCTGGAGTGTAACAACTATAGACCAGTTGCCAACACACCTTTCTTGGCAAAAGTGGTAGAGAAGGTGGTTGTACAGCAACTGCAGGTATTTCTGGATCAGACTCATTATTTAGATCTAATGCAATCTGGATTCAGACCTGGTTTCAGAACAGAATCAGTCTTGGTCACCCTGTTGGATGACCTTTATTGTGAGAGAGACAGGAGGAGTGTGACCTTGCTACTTCTGCTCAGTGTCTCAGCAACATTCGATACCATTGTCGATTGTATCCTCCTGGACTGACTCAGTGGAATGGGTATCAGAGGCACTGTATTACAGTTCTGCTCTTACCTTAAGGCTGTGTCCGGAAAGTAGCACTGAGTGTGTGTTCCTCAGGCCCCTGGCACTTGTGCTATGGGGTTCCACAGGGTACTATTATCTCCCCAGTGCTATTCAACATCTATATGAAGCTGTTGGGAGTGGTCATTAGGAGTTTTGGAGCAAGGTGTCAGCAGTATGCTGGTAACATGCAGCTCTATATCTCCATAACATCTGAATCAAGAGAGGCTTTGAACTCTCTTGATTGGTGTCTGAATGCTGTAGTGGACTGGATGAGGACCAATAAACTGTGATTGAATCCTAGAAAGACAGAGGCTCTTTGGGTAGGTGGTTCCCATATCCAGGAGATAGGCAAATCACCTGTTCTGGGTGGGGTCATGCTCCCTCTGAGGGAGCAGGTCCGTAGCTTAGGGGTACTCCTGGATTTGGATTTGTCACTAGAGGCCCAAGTATCTTCTGTGACTAGGAGTGCTTTTTACCAGCTCTGTCTGGTTCATTAGTTCTTGCTGGTCAGGGACAGCCTGACCAATGTAGTCCATGTGTTTGTAACCTTGAGGCTGGATTACTGCAATGAGCTTTATGTGGGGGTACCCTTGACTCTGGTTCAGAAGCTTCAGCTAGTGCTAAATGTGGTGGCCAGATTGCTGATGGGAGCACAAGGCCGACAATATATGACAGCACTCTTAAGACAACTGCACTGGCTGCCTAACCACCAAGCCAGGTTCAAGGTCTTTGTACCAATTTACAAAGCCCTGAAGAAATTAGATCCAGAGTATCTTTGGGACCACCTGAACCTTTATATCTTAGTTCAGTTATCTGTAGGAGTGGCTTTTTTCATCCTGCAGTATTTATTTATTTATTTATTTTATATCCCGCCCTTCCTCCCAGTAGGAGCCAAGTTGGTGAGACTCATTTAACATTGTCACAAAATCTAGCTTTCAGTGTCATCAGCCCAGTTCTCTGGAATGCTCTGCCAACAGAGATTCAACACGTGCCTTCTGTTTTAACTTTTAAATGCCTGCTGAAAACCTTGCTCTTCCGCCAGGCTTATGCAGGAACTAAGATGTCTTTTTGCAAGAATTGACCTTTGTTTTTACTGTATTTTTAATTGTTTTTACTGTACAGTTTACGTTTTGTTTTGTTTTTACTTGTTGTAAACTGCTTTGATGTTTTTATATGAAATAGCGGTATACAAGAAATAAATAAACTGCAACTAACCAGACATAAATGGGCAGAAGCAAGAGTTTCATGCTAAGAGCCACTGTTGGTACAAGCTTTAAAAGAAAGAGAATGAAACGTGTGGATTTGAGGGAGATTTTTTTTTCAACTTTAAAAAAGCCATCAAAATGTTCAACACCTTTTTTAAAGGCAGTTTCAGAAGCTTTTGTATTATTTATCTTTAGTTGGTTGAACACATGCTATTTGCTTCAAAAATGGGGGGGGGAACTGTTTCATGTATCTTTAAAGCTTTTTTTTATGTCCACCCTGAATGTTATCTCTTTTAGCTTTGTAAAACAATTACAATATTTAATGTGCACAGTTTTCCTTTTTTGCATGTGTGAGAAAACAATTCTGACTTGATGCCATAATTTGATGAATTCCTGGGGTAGTACAGCCCTCCTCCCACAAAACAAACACAGACACACACACACTTCCCTTTGTGAAATATTTCAGCAGAATTTAGAATAAATATATTTCTGAAACCCACATCTTATTGCAGCTTGGAAGGGCAGATTTGTTGCCTGAATGCATTGTTCTTTTGGTGGGGGAAAAAAAGAATGCTGTGCCAGCCCTGTAAGATAGAGGTGGAGGGGAGTGGGTAGATCAGAAAGAGGGAGTTTGGAGGCTGGCTGGCTGGCTGGCTGGCTACAAGGTTGGAGCAGAATTATTCTTGGGCTCAAATTAAAAGGGGTGGGTAACAAGCAGCCCTTGGCCTGATTTCATGTGGGTGGCAAGAAGGAGAGAAAGGGGGGAAGGGGTGGCAGAGAGAGAGAGAGAGAGAGAGAGAGAGAGAGAGAGAGAGAGAGAGAGAGAGAGAGAGAGAGAGAGAGGAGTGTATCTGATCCACTTCAGACACTCACCCTGCCCATTTTGGGCTTGTACCCCATCCACTGCCAGCATGCACTCCCAACAGATTACCACTTAGGGAATGCAGTACTCAACAGAAATAAGATTCCCCACCTCTGGATTAAAATCTGAGTCAGAGAAGAATTTGTGGATTGTAATACTTATTTTTACTTGAAGTGGATATTATGGATTGTGTCCAACCAAATTCTACTCAGAGTAGAGTCAATGGACCTTAGTTAGTCATAGCCTTCATTTCAATGGGTCTACTCTGAGTAGGATTAACATTGGAAAGAAGCCGTAGAGCTCCAACAAAATCATTACAAGCCTGTATTTGTTGAGCAACATTATGAGTCTTTGGTCTTTCTGCTTATGACAATATTTGGAAAAAATGTGGAGGGAGAATTCTACCCAATTCCTCATCTCGGAGAAATAGCACTGAATAACTTTAAACATATTAGATGGTCTGTATTCATGTTATGGGTGTTCTGCAATGATATTCCATTTCCATGGGTTCCTCACCACAAAATATCTGGCTGCTGGCCTGCGCACTGTATGATGACAACATATCATGTAGTGCAGAGGCATCATGAAGAAGTGGTTGGAGCACAGGTAAAGTAACGTCTAGACCTGATGGCTCTATCTATTGCTGAGTAAATATCTCAGTCGGTCTGCACAATCCTATGCATGTTTACTCGGACGTGTCTCCTACTGAGTGCAATGTAGTCTATTCTCCAGTAAGTATATTTAGGGTGCAACCTAAATGTCTCAGATCCAAGTCTAATGATCCTCCATGAAGCCACATTCCCCTCATTTCCAATTCAAAAAGGGGAGAGATGAACCCTTGCCAAAAGAATCACCCATGTTTTGAAAACCAAGTGACTAGCAAGAAGAGGTGGGTTTAAATTGTTTTTGAAACTTCTCTCACGGATGCCAGCAGGTTGGAAACATGTTTTATAAAAATCTTCAAAACTATGGATTCTTTAAAGCTTCACACATGTGCACAAAAAACGTATAAAAGTCCTATTCAAGCATTCAAAAAATGTGGGG
Organism: Rhineura floridana; assembly: GCF_030035675.1. Classification (NCBI taxonomy): domain Eukaryota; kingdom Metazoa; phylum Chordata; class Lepidosauria; order Squamata; family Rhineuridae; genus Rhineura; species Rhineura floridana. Next base: position 212,478,181 of record NC_084481.1, read on the forward strand.
GCTTAAACTGGGGAGGGGGAGCATGTGCCAAGTATGCCCACTGCATCCCTGACCTTTTCACACTGTGCAAGAAGATCTGAAAAGAGCTTGTAAGAAGGGATGGGGTAGAAATTTGATTCAGTTTGCATTTAAAAGCAAACCTACCAAATCTGCACTTTCCAAAACAATTAGCAAACTGAAACAAAGCCATCCTTTGAAATTCACACATCTCTGAATTTTGCCATGCAGTTCTCCAGCCAAGTAACATGCACAAAATGAATAAACTAGACTACACTGTGCATAGAAATGCACAAATTAGTGACAATAACATGCAAAAAGGCATTATATTAGAGAAAATTGCTTTGCAAAATTGTGCCCATTAGGGAAAATTGCACACAAACATGTGTTTATTAGGAGAAATTTGTACTAAAATGCAGACAGATTTTCATGACAATTTTTTTTAAAAAAAATCACAAATTACTGCAGAAATGTGGAAAACTGAGTAAGACTGGGAAAAAGAAATGGAGGGAACCAAAATGGACAGAATAACCCATCCATCTCTACCTGTAAGGCATGAATGTATTTGGAAGCCTCCCTATGATTGGGAACGCTGCCTTATTGGAGTTCTTGATTGTGACCAGGCTTGCAGCCGCATTCATACAAGCTCCCTTCAGACCATTGATAAAGGTCAGGCATGTCTTGCATGCACAACACTGATGTAGAAACTTTGGTGGTGGGATCAGCATGCACATGGCTGCTAAGCCTCTCCAATTTAAACCAACACACATTCTTTTGAATGCTTGGAGAGGGCTAAAAGATTCTTTTAGGTGACTTCTAGGTTCACATCCTTATGTTTATTTATTTATTTATTATATTTCTATACCGCCCAATAGCCGAAGCTCTCTGGGCGGTTTACAGCATAAAAACATCCAGTATACAATTAAAAACATATATCAAACACATTGAAACAATATAACAAAATAACTAAACATAGTTAAACACATGGACGACAGACACAATCCTAAAATGTTAAGTATAAAAATGTATTAAATCAGTTAAGATATTAAGCTGTTTAAGATGTTAATGTTAAAATTACTAAAATTAAGATTGTGAGTGATAGATGTAGGTGTTAAAAGTAGATATTAAAATGTTAAAATGCCTGGGAGAACAAGAAGGTTTTTACCTGGCGCCGAAAGGATAACAATGTTGGTGCCAGGCGTACCTCATCAGGGAGAGAATTCCATAATTCAGGGGCCACCACAGAGAGAGCCCGTTTCCTTGTTGTCACCTTCCAGGCTTCTCTCTGGGTGGGTCCCCGAAGGAGAGCCTTTGATGTTGAACGTAGTGTACGGGTAGGTTCATATCGGGAGAGGCGCTCCATCAGGTATTGTGGTCCCAAGCCGTGTTTATATCAGCAATGCTGGCATGAAGAAGTGAAGGTTTTAAATCAAATTTCCTCATCCATCTCGTGTGTTAGGGTTGCCAGGCTCAGGGCCTGAGACTGATTCTGTATCGTTAAGAGAAGAGAAAATTCAGCCAAGGGCAGGTTTTCTTGCAACACTGTAATGGGACAAGGTGAAACTATCCCTTCCCCCTGCACAACTTTTAAAGGTACAGAAGACCTCTTGGTTGCCAGGCCCAGCCTCCAAGAGGTCTTCTGTATCTTTAAAAGTTGTGCAGAGGGAAGGGATAGTTTCACCTTGTGGTTTTTCCCATTACAGTGTTGCAAGAACACCTGCCCTTGGCTGAATTTTCTCTTCTCTTAAAGATACAGAATCAGTCTCAGGCCTTGAGCCTGGCAACCCTATCGTGTGTGTGTTTGTGCGCACACACAAAAGGGGAAATGAAAGGAACTGCAGAAATATAAATGTCATTTATGTCCACTGAGAGGTTTAGCTTTAAAGAAGAAGCTGATGAACATGGAGACATGGTGATAGAGATAAGTGTGTTGTTAACATAATACACAGGAAGCAAACTTTAAGTTAGCCCTGATTATTGCACTGCAAATGACTGGAAAATATGCAGTAGTGAAATATGAAAATGAAGCAGTGTGACTTTAAAAATCACAAAGGCATTAGCATATCGCAGTTCTGATAAAGTAGAGTAGAACAAATCTGATTGGACACTGGTCAGTTTATGGCTGAAGCCTAATCGAAACCATTATTTATTTATTTATTTATTTATAGTTTTGCACAAGTCCTGTGGGTGCAGTTTTATCTTCAAAGCTTGAGCCAAAAAAATTCACCTCTTCCAGTTGTCTTCAGGCTGTTTTCCTCTCTCCCACCTCCTTTAGCTTTCCATCCTGGCTCACTTGAACAATCCTATTAATCCCCAGTCAAGTGCATACATGCTAAACCCCAACGAAAGAAGGCAAACGTGACATGAAAGGCGCAGAGCTTTGCCAGATTGACACCCACAGTGCTGCTTTCCAGCTAGCCCCTTCTGTGTCCTTGGCAGCAGTTTGTTCACCCTCTAAGTTTGCAGCAGAACCATGAAGTATGGTACTTTATCAGGGTAGCAAGCCAACAACAAAAAGCCCTGTGCTTGCTTTCCCATATGACTGTAGTAAAAGTTATTTACATATCTTTGGGGTAATAAGCTCTCAATGGCTACTAGCTGCATGCACATCACTTACAGCAGGGGTGCTTGAATGCATGGTTTGACACAGTTCTGTTATCAATATGCCTTACCACTGAAACTTGCTCTGCCCTTGAGGATGCACAAGAATGGGCAAATCACAGAGATGGTGGTTCAAGGGTGGAAAACTAAAACAATATGCTCTCTCCACACACACATACAGAGAGTGAAAGGATTATGCCCTGCACTGCAGAGATCCCCAACTCTCAAAAGGCAAGAGGCATGACTTCCAGCCACCATGCACCTTCTGGGATCAGGTCTCCACTGGAAATGGATGTGTAGCAGAGGAGACTGTAGCAGAGGACAGGAGGAGCAAGAAAAAAGCCTGGACCAGCATTCACTAATTTAGTACTCTTTTGGACTACAACTCCCATCATGCTCAGCTAGCATGGCTGCGCAGGCTAGGGATGGTGGGAGTTATTTTCTAAAAAATCTGGAATGCACCAGATTGGTGAAAGCTGGCCTAGGCTTTCTAGGAAGGGACTCTACATGACGTGGATACATAGGGGGAAGAGCAAGGCACATGCCACCATACCTGTCTCTGTTCTGCAGTGGCCAATGGGAGTGAGAACCCTCAAGGCTAAATCCTGAAAAAAGGAGGAAGCTGGCAGTAGTTGTGCACTAGGGTTGCCAGGTCTCCAAGAGGTCTTCTGTATGTTTAAAAGTTGTGAAGGGGGACGGGAGAAATCCACCTTGTGGTTTTTCCCATTACAGAGTTGCAAGAACACCTGCACTTGGCTGACATTCTCTTCTCCTAAAGATACAGGATCAGGCTTAGGCCATGGACCTGGCAACCCTATTGTCCACATTAACAACTTGGGGGGCGGGAGGCAGGAAAGCTCAGAGGGGTCTGTGGTCCTCCACTCAAATAACAACAGTTGTATACATAAGGAATAAGGCAGTGTTCTTTAACCCTGAACCCCCAAATGTTGTTGGACTGCAACTGCCATCATCATTGACCATTGGGTTAGCTGTCTGGAGCTGATGGGAGCTGTCGTCCAGTAACATCTGGGGACCCAAGGCTGAAGAACTCTGGGAAGGCATACCAAGGATGCATGTGTGTTAGTACTCTAATGACTCCAACAGAGTGTAACAAGTTCCCTTATCTGGGGTTCTCCATATGGGTTTACTGTCCCCAAAGCACTGGATTTTTGTTTTGTGCTTCTCTAATGTAAGGATTCATTGGTTGCACATGGAGAGCCACAGGATACTCCAAGCCATCCTCAAATGAATGGAATGTGTCTTATATCAGCTTCAGTTAAACTATTTGGTTCAAATGAGACCAGTATGAATTTCAGCTCAGATCCTCTGAAACATTTAACAAAACAGGTTTGGAACTTGCAATTTCTCTCTTAATTCTCCTTTGCAAAGATGACTACAAAAGGTGCAGAGAAATTATATGGTCCTGAAATTGCCAAAAATGCTAGTACATTTCAGGTTATATGGCTATTCTTTAGATAAAAGTTTGATACCAAATGTATCTAGAGAGAACAATTCTAATAGTCCTGAATGCCTTAATAAAAAACTAGACTGCCACTGAACTGCATCTGCCCAGAAATGTATAGTAAATGAGTGGCATGTGATGTATCATCATCATTCCCAGAGTTTCCCTGCCCCTCTTTCGTTTCATTGCCTGCTGTTGGGGTGATAGTGGTGGAAATTCTGAGTGTAATGGCATCATGTCATATGTTAGCCAGGTTCGCATAACACATTCAGCCAAACTATGGCTTACTAGGACCACACAAAGATGTGAGCTCCCAGAGGAGTTCACAGCTGTTTCAGTCCTCCCCAGTCCTTTTCATTGCTATGCCGTTTGAGCTAAGCCAAGGTTAACTTCTCACTAACCATGAGTTATAACCATGGTTTGGCTTACCAGGTTGTGTGAACCAGGCTGTTTTATCTTTTTTACCAGGCTTTAACCTTCACTGAGAATATGTGCTTCAGAGACAAAGACAGCCTTTTGTCTCCATAAAATGTGATATTCATTTCTCTAATACGCCTGGCTTCTTCAGCCTTTCTTCATATGGCTTAACATTCTGAACCTTATGCCCATGGTACATTTGACCCACATGGGGTTTAATTGTAGGTCGCTGTTCTTAATCCTGTTTGTAATGCAATCCTATGCATGTCTACTCAGAGGTAAGACCATTGAGTTTAATGGGCCTTACTCATTGGTAAGTGTGTATAGTTCCAAAAGTTGGTGTAAAGCACTGCATCTCATCATTTCAGGAATGCATCACCTTGGTATACCAATACCTTAACTCACAGGCACCTGTATCTTAATGGGATCTAGTAGAAGAGGTCAAGGTAATTCTGTTTCCATGCTCATTCATTCTGGAGGAATTTAAATAAATGTTGGCAGATGTGTTGATGTTGATTATTACCACCATCCACTTGGGAATGAATCAATGATCACCTAATGTCTATGCTGGGTTGCTTTTTTTAAAAAAATACACAGACAACTGAGAAGTCAAAGCTATTAATCAAGGCCTGCTGTGATCTCCATCAGGCAGAGTCCATCATTTCAGTAAGGAATGCATGTCTCCTCTTGTTCAGTCCTGTGTGTTTTACATTCATGCTACATCTTGTGTCTATTTGCTTGTCTGCCTGAAGGCCCTTCCAAAATGTGGCTTTGTGATGACCATGGTTGTGTTTGCTTCAAACTGGACTTTGAGTGAAAGATTAGCTCTTCTATTTTCCTTGCATACTTTACATTCTGGAAAGACTTTGTGCTGTGCAAACTTTGTAGTTGTGGGTAAGAAAGTAGGATGCCATTCCTTCAAACATAGCTTTATGCTATAAAAACACCTAAGAAGCTACTTCCTCTCCCTATTGTGCACAGTGACCTCTCGATTCAATCTCAAAGAACAGCCTCAGGATTATTCCATCCATGCACAAAGTTTGGATCCCAAGGACAGGCAAACAAAAGGGCAATCATGTTCTAACAATTCTAGAATACCTCTTTCTTGGGAAATCAACAAAGTACAGGTCTAAGCATTTTCTAGAAATGTGGGAAGATGTTTGAAATTTGCCTGGCTATAGCTGAAGTAAATGTTTATTGGCTGACCCAGGTCTGGGAACCTGGACTGCTTTTAAACCACTGCAAACTATGCATCCACAACCCTGGCTGCTTAGTTGACTAATGCAAAACATCTCTTAAATACTTAAATACACAATTTTTAAAAAACACAAGATTAATAATAAAACAATACCCCATGAGACAGAAACAGCATAATTTATGACAATCCCTCAAAAGCTGGAGAGAAGAGTTATGTCTTAACTGGTACCAAAAATTGTTAATGTTGGTGTCAGGCTGGCCTTTCTAGGGAAAGCGCTCCATAAAGGGTCAAGACTGAAAAGGTCCTCCCCCTTGTCGCCACCCTGTGAACCTCTCTCCAAGGGGCATGTGGATAAGATTCTCACATAATGATGATTTTTAATTTATTACCCATCTTTCACTCTGAGGTCCAAGGCCGGGTGTAAAATACATCCTAAAAAAATTTCTAACAACTTACAATCACAAAAACATGACGACTCCTAAAAATACACATCTCAGCTGTCAAAGGCCATCATAAGGAGGTTTGCAGTTGCTGAAAATTGTATAGTGAAGTTGCCAGATGCACCTCTGTGAGGACGAGTTCCACAACAGGGGGGGGCTGCCACAGAGAATGCCTTCTCTGGGGCCATCACCCACAAGCTTCTGGGGGTGGCAGAATTACAAAGAGGGCTCTCTCTGCTCTCTCTTCAGATATTTGGGGCCTAAGAAGTTTAGAGCTTTAAACAATAATTATGAATGCAGAGTCCAGGTAAATTCAAGTTGGGAGAGGCATTCCATTAGATATTGGGTTCCTGAGTTGTATAGGGCTTTGTAGGTTGTTGTGAGGATAAGATGGATTAACGAACTGGTCTTGCATCTAACCTTAGAAGAATGGAATGATTCCATATATATGCTTTACTCTAACTATTCTCTTGCCTCCCAGTGTACCACTCAATTATTGCAAGCTTATTACTCTTGCACAATAAACAAAAACAGAAGACTCTAACCCGGCAACTTGATAGGTGTGCAATTAAGTTAAGTAATATATTAATACACAGAGAAAGAGACTACAGGATGGGGATGAGCTAAGTATGAGATGAGCTAATTTTCCTTCAGAAGTTTTGGCATATATTATTAAAATACAGAGAGATGAAAAATTCTACTCATCTAGTAATCAGTTGTACAAACTAAGGGGAAAATGTGGATGGAACACACTTAATGGGGTGGAGAGGGTCATTGAAAAGGAACACTGCCATCACCATCCCTCTGAACTGCATCTCTACCCAAAGTTGTAATGTTGTCTGCAGAATTTTTTATAATTGATGGAAACAGGAAACTGGAGAATGTAACGGAGAAAATGGCAAGAACTTTATTTAAGCCCTGTGGACTACTTAACAATAAAATGGCTGCTGCTCTATGCTTCTTTTCCTTACTTTACAGTGTTCCTCAAAACTGTTCTCCCAGTACAATCACTCAAGGAAAACTATTATTCCTATCAGGCATTGCATCTCTCATCCCTTTTTAGAAGCTCTTCCTTTATTCAGAGCTTGGAAAAGTTACTTTTTTGAACTACAACTCCCATCAGCCCCAGCCAGCATGGCCACTGGATTGGGCTGATGGGAGCTGTAGTTCAAAAAAGTAACTTTTCCAAGCTCTCCCTTTATGTATATAATTGATTTTCCTATCACTCCGGTTCTTGATATGCCAACGATATGAATGTCAAAAGTGAAACAGATAAAAAATTTCAAATCAAGTTATATGTGCATTGCAATGATATTTTCCAGGTAAAACTAGGGAGATGTCACTGCCACTAGTATTGTGATCTTATCAATATATGTCCTCCTCCATCAAGAGGAATATAGGAAGGGAGTGGTTCACTGCTCCCAGCTTTGGTTTAGTGGCTTTTGCCAAAGCATTGAGCCAAAGTCCTCAGGAGGAGTGCCCAGAAATATTTGGCTCCAGAATCAAGATTCAGATCCGAAAAAGCCAAGCTTACAGAAGCTTCTTGGAATCTGTGTGTCCAACACCCACGGAAAATGAAATTTGCCCTTTTAGATCTAACCTTCTAAGTAGACTAAACATCTTTGACAACGAGTGTAAGATTTCATGGCAAAGCTATTTTACTCAGTAATTTGTTTGGTTCTAAATATTCTTAGTTCTTCTAAGTTCATTTCTCACTCAATTATTTTCTCAGGACACTTTGTTTGAACACATAAGGGAGTCAAAGGTGTCCTAAAGAACGATAAGGAGATTGCAGAGAAGCTAAATGAATTCTTTGCATCTGTCTTCACAGTGGAAGATATAGGGCAGATCCCTGAACCTGAACTAACATTTGCAGGAAGGGATTCTGAGGAACTAAGACAAATAGTGGTAACGAGAGAGGAAGTTCTAAGCTTAAAAACTGACAAATCACCGGGCCCGGATGGCATCCACCCGAGAGTTCTCAAAGAACTCAAAGGTGAAATTGCTGATCTGCTAACTAAAATATGTAACTTGTCCCTCGGGTCCTCCTCCGTGCCTGAGGACTGGAAAGTGGCAAATGTAACGCCAATCTTCAAAAAGGGATCCAGAGGGGATCCTGGAAATTACAGGCCAGTTAGCTTAACTTCTGTCCCTGGAAAACTGGTAGAAAGTATTATTAAAGCTAGATTAACTAAGCACATAGAAGAACAAGCCTTGCTGAAGCAGAGCCAGCATGGCTTCTGCAAGGGAAAGTCCTGTCTCAGTAACCTATTAGAATTCTTTGAGAGTGTCAACAAGCATATAGATAGAGGTGATCCAGTGGACATAGTGTCCTTAGACTTTCAAAAAGCGTTTGACAAGGTACCTCACCAAAGGCTTCTGAGGAAGCTTAGCAGTCATGGAATAAGAGGAGAGGTCCTCTTGTGGATAAGGAATTGGTTAAGAAGCAGAAAGCAGAGAGTAGGAATAAACGGACAGTTCTCCCAATGGAGGGCTGTAGAAAGTGGAGTCCCTCAAGGATCGGTATTGGGACCTGTACTTTTCAACTTGTTCATTAATGACCTAGAATTAGGAGTGAGCAGTGAAGTGGCCAAGTTTGCTGACGACACTACATTGTTCAGGGTTGTTAAAACAAAAAGGGATTGCGAAGAGCTCCAAAAAGATCTCTCCAAACTGAGTGAATGGGCGGAAAAATGGCAAATGCAATTCAATATAAACAAGTGTAAAATTATGCATATTGGAGCAAAAAATCTTAATTTCACATATATGCTCATGGGTCTGAACTGGCAGTGACCGACCAGGAGAGAGACCTCGGGGTTGTGGTGGACAGCATGATGAAAATGTTGACCCAGTGTGCGGCAGCTGTGAAAAAGGCAAATTCCATGCTAGCAATAATTAGGAAAGGTATTGAAAATAAAACAGCCGATATCATAATGCCGTTGTATAAATCTATGGTGCGGCCGCATTTGGAATACTGTGTACAGTTCTGGTCGCCTCATCTCAAAAAGGATATTATAGAGTTGGGAAAGGTTCAGAAGAGGGCAACCAGAATGATCAAGGGGATGGAGCGACTCCCTTACGAGGAAAGGTTGCAGCATTTGGGGCTTTTTAGTTTAGAGAAAAGGCGGGTCAGAGGAGACATGATAGAAGTGTATAAAATTATGCATGGCATTGAGAAAGTGGATAGAGAAAAGTTCTTCTCCCTCTCTCATAATACTAGAACTCGTGGACATTCAAAGAAGCTGAATGTTGGAAGATTCAGGACAGACAAAAGGAAGTACTTCTTTACTCAGCGCATAGTTAAACTATGGAATTTGCTCCCACAAGATGCAGTAATGGCCACCAGCTTGGATGGCTTTAAAAGAAGATTAGACAAATTCATGGAGGACAGGGCTATCAATGGCTACTAGCCATGATGGCTGTGCTCTGCCACCCTAGTCAGAGGCAGCATGCTTCTGAAAACCAGTTGCCGGAAGCCTCAGGAGGGGAGAGTGTTCTTGCACTCGGGTCCTGCTTGCGGGCTTCCCCCAGGCACCTGGGTGGCCACTGTGAGAACAGGATGCTGGACTAGATGGGCCACTGGCCTGATCCAGCAGGCTCTTCTTATGTTCTTATGTTCTTATCCACACCTTGGTTCTAACAGACCTTTGCAATACCAGCAAATGTGTTATAATGCCTTTTTGTGTGTGTTGGGGAGATTTAATCTAATTCACTAAGATGACTTGACTGTAATAGATAATTTTCAATAATGTATGTTAAAAGGATCTTTATGTAATAACATAGAACCGGAGGGATGAGAAGGTTGAGTGTGAGTTTCAAAATGTTCTGTGAAAGATTAACTAACCTATCAGGAAACTTCCCATTGGTCTCCACTAGCCGTGTACCTGAGAGCCATTATAGACTTGTTCAGTTTCTCAGATAAATGTTGCAGTTCAGGCTATTGTACATCATGCTGAAGTGCTACATGTCACCCCATTCTCTTAATAGCAGCATAAAACAACTATCAATCACAAGTGTGGCTTTCTCTTCAGAGATTTACTGTGCTATTTTGGATATGTTTTTAATGTTTGCTGCATATTATACAAATTTGCACTTGACCAAGATGTACAGAAATTATTATTGAATGCAACACACCTGCCATGCACCCCACCCCATTGGCCCCATTAACTGGGGTCTTCACATGGGGTCTTGTTCCAACTTCCTTTTGTTTCTGAGGTAAGGATACCTGAGACAGAAGGCAAGGCCTTTTCAGTGGTGATACCTTCATTATGGAACTCCCCTTTGTCCTATGTGTCTGTAATCTCTTTTATGACTTAAGTTGGTTTATGCATTTGTGTATATGTTTTAATTATTTTTTATGCATTGTTTATTGGTTTTTCAAATTTTTCTATAACAATACAAGTACCAAGCAAGAACAATAAAAGGGCAGGGAAAAGTTAGCAGCAAAACATATAAAGTGCCAATACCATTAAGAAAATCAGACATGTGTTTTTTAAAAGAGAGACAAAAGAAAGAAAAATAAATAAAAATAAGTAATTTGGGAGAGAAGGGGTTGGGCAGGGAAGGGGAAGGGAAGGGAGGGTGGCAGAGTCCCACATGGTGAACAGACCATGCAACCAGCTCCAATTTATGTAAATTTTGTAAAGGGAGAATATCAATTGTTTTAAACAAATGAATATGCCAAAACTCCATTTTTGAGAAAAATTGTGTGTGTGTGTAGGTGTTTATATTTTTAAAATATTACTGAGTAGCTGTTCATATTTTTGTTATTATGAAATTGTTTTTGTAATTGTTTGCTTTGCTGTAAGCCTCTGAGCACAAGTTTTTATGGAAAGGCAGTGTACAAATAAAAAGGATGATGATATGAAAAGTGCCATTCTTTGTTGATTTTAGGTACTGGTTTTGAACACCCAAATAAGGCTATAAAATAATAAGTATTCAATGTGCTAAATAAGCAGAGGAAGGTGCAACAAAAAGAGTGCACATTTGTTTCACAACACTATTTCAATTCCATTTCTTTTGCTTTAATATGTGGCCAAACCTTCCTCTCTTCCTGCCCTGTGTGCATGCCTCCTCCCATATGCATGTACACATCTCTCTTCTTCCTATCTTTTGTCGCTTCATCTGTCTAAAGTATTGTTGTGCACCACCCCAATCTCTGAGCAGTGAGAGATTTCCAGGAGTCCCTGTGCTCGCCCAGGGTTTGGTTTCCTTGGAATGAAGGTCAGCGGAGGCTGTGGTGTCTTTATGAAATATGGTTTATTTATATACACACATTCCAACCTGAGTTTAGGATGGAGGGGTACAAGGCATCAGCAGTCCAACAGATCTTGCATTTTCCATCAGGCTTACAAGAGGCACCCCAAAGCCATGGTGCAGAGAGCCAGTCTCTCTGCCTGCCTCCAGTGGGAAGCCTTTCTCAGACACAACTCAAACCACAAACCTCCCCTAGGCCCCAGGAGGGGAGGGAGGCTCTCTTGAAGAGTTTCCATAACAATAGGATCTCCCTGGCCCATTCACCAGTTAATGGGCCCTCGATAGACCCATTAACCCACCTGGCCACTCTATTAGATTAACAAAAGAAACTCATCTGACCAGCACAGCGGGTTTCTCACCCCCAGGCATAAGGCTCCAAATCAGAGGCTGGAAGGGACTCATAGAAATCATCCATCTCAACCCCAAACCCATAACAGTATTAAAGTGATGCTAGGTAATGAGTCACTTTTTATCTCTCCAAAGAGGAGCAAAGGAAGATCACACACTCCTTCACAGATCTTCCTAAGAAACACAGGACATGTGAAGAGTTTGGATTTCACTCAATCTTTGGTTTATCAAAACCACAGGGTGCAACTTGTTTTTGTTTGTCTTAAAGTAAAGAGTGAGAGCCAGTGTGGTGTAGTGGTTGGAGTATTTGACTACGACCTGGGAGACCAGGGTTCAAATCCCCACTCAGCCATGAAGCTCACTGGGTGACCTTGGGCCAGTCAGTGCCTCTCAGCCTCAGAGGAAGGCAATGGTAAACCCCCTCTGAATACCACTTACCAGGAAAATCCTATTCATAGGATCACCATAAGTTGGAATCGACTTGAAGGCAGTACATATCTATTTTCACAAAGTAAAGTAGATACAAGATGCTGTACAGCAACCTAATTACCAGAGCTTGGAAAAGTTACTTTTGCTGGCTGGGGCTGATGGGAGTTGTAGTTCAAAAAAGTAATTTTTCCAAGCTCTGCTAATTACAACCCTGTATACAGGGTTAAACAACATGGTTCCTCCAAGATGTTGCTGGACTCCAACTCCCATCAGCCTCAGCCAACATCGCCAATGGTCAGGGATAATGGGAGATGTAGTTCAGCAACATCAGGAGAGCACTATATTGACTAATCCTGCTTAAATGTTTTCATCACCCCCACCTTTTTTGCTCTGAAATTCAGACTCCCTGCTTTATTTGTGATCTGGACAAACCTTGGTTTAAAGAAAAAGAGATGCCACATGTAGTTTGAGTCTTCAGTCTGTTTTAGTGAGACTAATAAATGTTATGGTATACGTTTTTATGGGATATATCACATTTTGTCAGATGCATAAAGTGATCTCCTAGGGTGTGGCTGTGTGTAAGGGGAGAGAAAATAGACAAATAGTCTAACGCAGAGAATAATATGAAGTGTCTCACATTACTATGCAGAGCACAAATGAATCAGCATCCAATCAGAGTGGGTGTGACTTGTTCCCAATAGCGGCTCCTAGTGACAAAATTAGCACAGCAAAGTAGATAACATCAGCACCTAAAGTGGGCCAATTACTTTATGTAGTGAGCTTGCCACTCCTGGTCTCTGCTTAGTTCAAGTTCCATAGTATGAAATTAGCAGATGGGCCACACCCACTCTGACTGTATGTATTCATTTGCCTTGCTTTGGCCACTGTTACTTTTCTCTGTACCCATGTGAATAGATACCTATGTACCTACCAACCTAGGATACTCCCTCATGTAATCTGAAGAGGTGGATTCTGACCAACACAAGTTTTGCCATAATATGTTTGTAAACAAGGCTAGTAAGACATTTTGCTGCTTGAAATGAAACAGTAAATGGTGTCTTTCCTCCCCTCAACACATTACAGGTCAAGGTGCATAGGACTCAAGGCTGGTCTTTTGGCACTTGAGGCAGAAAATCTCATAAGTGCCTCTCCTTGAGAGTAAAAATACAATAATAGTAAGTTCAACAAGTGCTTTTTCATAATGCACAATATCAGATTGCTACCTCAGTTGCCTAACTGTAGGGACTAAGTCTTCAAGACGACCCTTGGCACCAACATGGCAAAAGTGTTGGTGCCAGTTATGTCTCAAGGGGGAGGGTATTCCCGAAGTGGGGTGCCACCACAGAGAAGGTTTATTCTGTGTCTCCACATAATGCAACCTCAGCAATGGAACAATAAGATGGATAAATCTCCAACCCAACAGCTGTTAATCTGGGACTCCAACACAACACTGACAATAATTTACCTTAAAGTTTACATGTGCATATGAACCTGAACCCTATATAATACGGCAAATAACTGAACATCGGGGGGGGGAAGGAGGGCACGAGGGCAGGGAGAGGTAGGGGAGCTGGGAGCGATGGTTGAGGAGGGAATAAGGGACTGTAGTGTTTTTATTGTAATAATGTGAAAACCCTAATAAACTATACATAAAAAAGAAGGGCCTCCCCTTAAGATCTAAAAGCATGGGCAGGCTGATACAGGCTTATCATTCTGTCAGGTATTTGGACCCCAAGTCATCAAGGGCTTTGTAGCTTGGCCATGGGACAAATCAGTTAATACTTGTGTGTTGTGAATATTATTGCTAAACAAAATATTCGAAGGCACCATGGGAATTCATCCCTTTTTTTATAAAGTAGATTGAGATATCTTAGACTGTGCAGTCATTTTAGGTTCCTCACACGTACAAGGGATCATGAGTTGTTTGAGGGGCCCTAAAGTTTGATACTGTCCCACCGTGCTTTAAACAAGCCAGATTTTGTTTATTTATTTATTTATTTATTGCACTTGTATACTGCCCCATAGCAGAAGCTCTCTGGGCAGTTTACAGCAACCAAAAACATTAAAAGAAATACACAATTTAAAACACATATTTTAAAAACAATTTAAAACACAATTAAAAAATTTAACACAATATAAAACAATTTAAAACACCTGCTAAAATGCCTGGGAGAAGAGGAAAGTCTTGACCTGGCACTGAAAAGATAACAGTGTTGGCGCCAGGTGCACCTCATTTACACCATTCCGAAGGCACTGTCATGTGTGAGTCCATCACACCATGAACTCCTTCAGGCAATTCTACACTAAAGTTTTGCATAATGTCTGCAGTAGGGTCGCTAGGCTGAGGACCTGAGACTGATCCTGTATCTTTAGGAGAAGAGAAAGTCAGCCAAGTGCAGGTGTTCTTGCAACACTGTAATGGGAAAAACCACAAGGTGGAATTCTCCCTTCCCCCTGCACAACTTTTAAAGATACAGAAGACCTCTTGGTTGCCAGACACTGCCTCCAAGAGGTCTTCTGTATCTTTAAAAGTTGTGGAGGGGGAAGGGAGAATTCCACCTTGTGGTTTTTCCCATTACAGTGTTGCAAGAACACCTGCACTTGGCTGACTTTCTCTTCTCCTAAAGATACGGGATTAGTCTCAGGCCCTGAACCTGGGAACCCTAGTCTGCAGTCATGATGTCACCATGAAATAGGAATTCATGGTCCTTGGAATCCAGCCACATTTACTTGGGGACAACTTTCCAAATTTTAGAGTCAAAAGCAACTCATTCTTTTCCAAGAGTCTAAGCCTACACAACTGCACAAATATCTAGACTAGACCTACATAACTTGTGATCCATATAGCCTAACATAGCCACATGTGGTGACACACCAAAGAGTTAATAAATCTCCTCCTACCATCTTGGAACTGTAATCAGTCACCAGACATGTAGCTGATAGACTGTATTCAATTTAAAGCATCCCAAATTGTGCAGTTAGGCTTGCCTGCATATTTATTTATTTGAAAGCATTTCTAAATGACTTAATATTAAATGTTTCAAAAGAGTACAGTAATACCTCAGTTAACAAAGTAGAGGCATTCCTGCACATCACTTCTTTAACAGAAAAATTGGTACAAGAGGTAGGAATAACATGGAAAGAATAGGGATAGGTTCCTACACCTGTTAATAGATGATGGAGGCAGCTTCAACAGAAGCTTTAAGGGGTGCCTACCCGGCTCCCATCCACTCCCCCACCTTTCCCCTCCCCTTCTCCTCCTCTGAATCCTGTTGGAACCTTCCCTCCCCTGGGAGAAAGCAAGAGTTCTCTTTTATGCAAAGTAAAGACATAGGCTTGTCAGTTTCACCCAAGGAAAGGCACATGCTAGTCAGTTTCACCTTACAGCAAAAGCACAAGCTTGAGAGTTTATCCATAGCAAAACAAATCTTATCAGTTTTACCTTAAAAATGCTTTCCTTTAAAAGGAGTTTGGCTCCTGGTGGATTCTTTAACTGAGGTATCACTATATACAAGAATACAACATAAAAACAATAAAGCAGTGTCATAAGAACAGAGCTGTAATGTAAAAAAACAGTGGAACAGTATTATAAAAACAGACAAAACAAGAATTCAGTAATGACGGGGTCCAATCTTATGGGTCAGGGAAAGCCTGGGCAAAAAGATGTACTTTCAAGATATCCTGAGCAACATTTCCACAGTGCAGGAGAAATGGCAGGAAAATGCCCATTTTTGGGTCACCGACCTGTGATATTCTATAGGGTGCGGTGTCACAAGTAAATTTCTCCCCAGTGATCTAAGTGATCTTACTGGTCTAAACAGAGGCATGTGGTCCTTCAGGTAATCTGGTCCTGAGCTGATATAGCTCTAATATTCTGCAGACTATGTATGGAGGACCTCTGTTGTTGAGAGGAAGTTCTGACACACATGTATGTTTAGGCGGCTTCCCTCCCTTGACACCTACCTTCTACAACACAGGTGGGGAACCTCCAGTCCACAGGCCAAATAAGGCTCACCAGGCCACCCAGTATGATCTGCCAGGATCTTTGCAGCCAGCCATACCCACCTGTCACTCACCCAGCCTCATATGACATCAAGCACAGAACAGGTAAAGTCACAGCTCCCAAGGAACAGCTGTTGGGCCTCAGCTCCTCTGCGGGGGCCAGGAAGTGGGAAGGCATGAGTTTCAGGGTCCCCAGCTGTCAGAAGGAGTGGTAGATCCAGGAGTTGTTGAGTCTCCGCAGGATAGGGGATGTGGGAGTGGAGCCAGGGTCAGTTCCCACGGATGGCATGCTTTCTGAAGAAGAGCGTGCCCCACCCCCACACCAAGACGAGGAACCGTTGGAAGCTGCTCCGGAGGGTGCGCTCCCTCCCCCTCTGCCTAGCGGTTCTCGGGAGGCACCAGGAGAGCAACCCCCTGACATCGAGCCTGTTGCCAAGGCCTTTTCGGACGAGCCATTGGACACCCTCCCCCCGTCACCCCACACTCGTCATCGCGAGAAACGGATGGGTCAGAAGCACGACTTGAGAAGGAGTCAGAAATTAAGATCAAGGACTTTCCCTACTTAAATCTGCAGCTCCAGGGGAGGAGCTACTGAGTCAACTTTCTTTATATGTTGCAGAGCATGTCTAGAGTGCAGCTAGGGAATTCTATTGAGTTAGTTTAGTGCTCTCTATGAAACGTACTGCTTTTGATGTATCCATTACTCTAATAAAACAAGAATTAATTACACCTACGTCTCAGCCTCGTGGATCCCACTCTGAACGGGACAACAGCTTAGAGTCCACTCCTGATTATTACTTGGCAGGTGATTCACAGTTGGGCCATTGCCCACCTGCAAACTGTGGCTCATAGAGGGTTGGCTACTTTTCCATCCGGGCAACTGGATAAGTAGTTCCCTATCACTGTTCTACAATATGAAGCCAGAACCCTACATGCCACAATAGTCTGATGCTGAAGGTCCTCTCCATCACTGAACCTTGGGGATACAGAATCATACACAGAACTGGGAAGAAACAAATAGGTTTTTCATCCATAGTGGAAGGAACAAACATGGATAAGGCTGCAGAAGCTTTGCACACAGAAAGAACAGGCAGAACATTAAGTCCCAGGCATTGGATTCTGCAGAAAAAGACACCATAAGCTGGAAAATCCTCCCACTATGGGATTTTTGATGTGCAAATAGAAATTGCATCCATAATTGCTTGTGCCAGTGGAACAGACAAAAGCAGCTGCTTGGTGTTGTCTCATTAGATCTGACCTTTTTACACAGCAGCCAGAGAAACACAGGGAACGTCTTGGCAAAAGATTGTGGATGCTTGGCATTGGAGCAGAAGGATTCTCCTGGCTTACAGTGTGGCCAACCTCAGGCACAGAGAGAAGCAGGGAGGAGGCAAAGGCCTACATGAAATAGAATCTGACCGTATCTCTGTGGCTCGATTTTCAGGTTGCTGATTAGCTACCTCATTACACCAAAGAAACCATTCTGGAAAAATTAAGGCTGAGTCACATTTTCCCCCCTGCCTCTTTCTGATATATGTAAACTGGGTTCTTCTGGTGGTAATATTCAACAAGAGGGACCATTCAGCAAAACTACAGTCATTTCAACCTGTGTACCGCTCTCTGCTGCACACAATACAGTAAGGCCCCGCGTTTCAGCGGCCTGCTTTTCAGCGTTCCGCTAATACGGCAGTTTTCAATTAGAGTAAGGTCTCACTCATGTGGAGCTTGTTCTGCTTTTACGGCATTTTCCAGGCGTCAGGTACCATTCTATTAACAGAGTTCGGTTTTTTGGCGGGTTTCATTTTTAGGCGGAGGTCTGGAACATAACCTGCCATATGAGTGGGGCCCTACTGTAGTTTATAGTGGTGGCTAATGGTTCTATCTCCATGGGGCAGCAGAATCCAGCCCGTTTTATACAGCCACAAGAGTGGCTGTATACTATAGCCAGCATGGATCTTTCACATTCCGCAATGTTAAATTGAAAATACCCCCATGCCATTCTGATGCTTCCCATAAGCTCATTTCAAAACAAAACCTTACAAAACTTATAGTCCTGAACTCAGAAATGCTTGCTTAACAACCCTCTCCATTTTCATGGCGATACACAAAACAGTCAGAGAGAATAGAGAGTTCAAAGTCTAAAAAGAGAGAGAAAAAACTGGACTTTTTTCTCTCAGAGTTCTCATAATCTGTTGAAATTCATTAAAAATCAGCCATGTTCACAGAGTACCTGTAATCCTGTTACTGACCTTGCCTCATACTCTGACCTTCATCTTCTACAGTTTAAAAGTTTAAAAAATGCCTGGTTGATTTTTAATTAATTTAAGAACGTTTGGCTTGCACCCTATGATCACGCAGGGTATGCTGAGTAAGTACCAACTGCCAGTGTTCTAAAAGCCAGACTCACAGCTGTTGGGCTTGCCTAATCAGGGGGCCACACCCACACCTGACCTTTATTTCCCTTGAGATAGTCATGGCTTCCCCCAGAGAATCCTGGGAAATGTAGTTTGTGAAGGGTGCTGAGAGGAGACTCCTGTTCCACTGAGAGAGCTCCAGTGGCCAGAATGGTTTAACAGTCAGCCACTCTGATTGAAGCTCTGTGAGGGGAACAGGGCATCTCCTAGCAACTCTCAGCACCCTTCACTAACTACACTTCCCAGGATTCTTTGAGAGAAGCCATGACTGTCCAAAGTGAAATAAAGGCCTGGTGTGGATGTGGCCAGGGACAGCTTTGGTTTAAATTTGGGTGGGAGGCTACATGTGCCTGCTGTAGAATAAAAAGTCGAGGGAAATGCTGAAGAGCAATGATACTGTTCACAGTGTTTTCCTTTTGGAAAGGAAAGGGGCTTCCCTTCTGCCCAGTGCCCACCCACCCAATCTCCTCCCCTCTGCTCCTGCCCCTCCCCTAGGTCAGTGTTGGACTATGACCTGGGAGACCAGGGTTCGAATCGCCACACAGCCATGAAGCTCACTGGGTCACCTTGCACCTGTGATTGCCTGTCAGCCTCAGAGGAAGGCAATAGTAAAACCACTTCTGAATACCATTTATCATGAAAACCCTATTCATAGGGTCAACATAATTCGGGATTGACTTGAAGGCAGTTCATTTCCATTTTCAAACATGATTGCACAGAAATATATCCCACTGAACTCAAAAAGTATGCAAATGATCAAACCCACCTTCCCTTCTCCTCCCTCCTATCCCCTCCCTCTTGTCCCTTCCCACCCCTTTTCTTTGCCCCTCCCTACCCATCCCCATCCCCTTCCAATACCCTCCTTCCCCTTCCCCCTCCTCCCCCTCCCCTTCCTCCTCCCTTGTGTAGCTTGCAAGAATTTGGTAACATATGCCTCTGAGCATATGGTAAGTGGTGGCAACACCTGCAATCAGCCCAAATAATAGAAAGAAGACATGTGCTGTGCTGATCTTGTTTGAGCAGGGACGAAGCAACATTATTAAGACAGTTGATATAGTTCAGATGGTCACGTTAAATATGTCTGATTTACTTTGCAATTTTAGTGAAGGTTCCTATAGGAAATCATTTTCTTTTGTTTCTATTTCTGTGAATATGTGAAGGACAGCAACACTTTGCAAAATTTATACTAAAAAAACTCCAAACATAATTGTGGGATAATGGCACTGACTTCTGCAGAATAGTCTCCAGTGGACCTCAGGAGTGTTTCAGTTTGCACAAGATAAAACAGTGGGTGGTGAAATACATTCTAGCAAAATTCTAGGTGTGCTCTATGTTTTTAATTGACCATGCCCACCTTGCCTTAAATAAAGTGGTTTAAACATAGCAGGCTGAAAACATGCATCCTCTTTTTTCCAACAGCTAAGAGTCATTGGTGAAGTAGCAACATATTGTAATCAGTCTGATTTTACATCAAACTGCAGTTTCAGATTCAACTGTTAATGCACCCAAAATAGAAATACAACAGAATCGCCAATATGAAACACAAAAGGCTGTCTTCACCATCATATGACATTGACCAATAAAAAGGCTATGGAATTAATAAAAATAAATTTGACACAGATTTCTAGGATGAATAATGAGGGAAATAAAATCTACGAGTTTATATTCTCTGTAGAAACATTAGTGACACAGGAAAGAAGTAAAGTAAGAAGAACACCAACAAACATACAAAAATATAATTCTCTGTCTTTGGAGATGGCAGGTGTTCCCACTATTCACCATATGCTCAGAGGCACATGTTACCAAATTCTTCCAAGCTACGCAGCAAGTGGATTGACCAACTGTGAAAGACCAACCCAAATTGTGTTTGCATTTTGACAAATTTGTAAGGCAGTCCAATATCTCAGAGAGGAGGTCAGGTTTCCTGCTCCCCTGGTGCATTCACTATAGCTGCCCAATTTCCCTGCTTTTTAAAGGTTGATAGAAATATCTGATGGCTATAGGTACGTTCTTAAACCGCAAGGTTTTTTGCCTATTAGTGAATTAATATGAAGTTTCAAGGAGCTGTCCAAGGTGCTTCAGCCAGTCTGGGAAACCCAGAGCAGTTTCCAATGCCCTACTGACATGGAGCCACCAGCTGCCACTGGTGGTTTATAAAGCCAAGCCCTGGCATTAGAGAAAACAATAGGCTAAAACCTAGTGCCCACATCTTCTTCACATTTGTTTTGGCAGCTAAATTCTCATGAAATATCCACTGTGCAACTATAGAGGAGGAAGAGTCAGGTATTCATTTATTATTTAATATATTTCTGCCTTGCCTTTTGGGGCAAGACCTTATAAGGTAGCTTACAGTGAAAATATAAAAATGTTAAAGGAAAACAATTGGAAATGACAGCAGGCACCTCTAGACTGTCAGCATTTTGTAGGAGGGATTCAAGTGCATACCAGTCAATTTAAAGTCTATTAAAGCACGCTGCCATCCTAGCACAATAAATCCACTTTTAAAAAAAGACTCAGGCATTTTGCCGTTAGAAAAGTAATAGAGAAATACATTGAAAAGTGTGGAATGAATGAATACTAGGAAGATGTCTAAACACCCCACAGTCAAATCATGTAGGGATGGGGGAGAAATTCAGTTTAGATTGCATTTAATAGCGAACCTACATAATTCACACTTTCCAAAATAATACGCAAACTGACATACAGTCATCCCTCGAAATTTGCAGTTCTCTGACTTTTGCAATGCAGTTCTCCAGCCACATAATGTATACAAAATCATGTACAGTATACTAGGGTAAAGTGTGCATAAACATGCATATATTAGCAAAAATAATATACAGAACATGCATTACATAACATGCATTACAGTAGGAAATATTACATGTAAAAATGTGTATATTAGGAGAAATTCACGTTAAATACTGATGCATTTTCATGGGAACTTTTTTTAAAAAACAAATTGCAAACTGATGTGGGAATATGGAGAACTGAACCTAAAACTGAAAAATGAGAAAGTGAGAGAAACTGAAATGGACAGAATTACCCATCCCTATTGGGATGAACGCTCACTGTTGTATAACCTCCCTGCAAACAAACCAGAATGAATGCTTAACAGATCAAATCTAACTTCTGCATAAGCTTTGTGCAAGCAAATCAGGATGAATGTTCAATAAAGAGGCCATCTGGAGGAGCCAATAATAAACCTTAAAGTTTACTACTGTCAGTGCTTTTTTTGGTTAAAAAAAATGAGGTGCTGGTACTCATACCATGATAGAAATGCCATGAGTACCAGTGTAAAATGGTTGCCATAGGCAGCCAAAAAAGCGGTGCCAGTATTCCGTATTGGTGAGTTCCATCACAAAAAAAGCACTGACTACTGTTAAACGTGGATCAGTATTGGCCACTGATGCAACCAAGTAGCAGCAGAATAGGAGCTCTTTAAGGCATCCTCACCCACAGTGACCTTGGTCTAGAAGTACTCTGTCTGCTGTAGAGTAGTCCTTCAGCAGAGGACTGGGTGAGATGGCCCTGAGAATCTTGGAATGTATGCACTGCTGTTGCTGCACAAACAACAGCAGCCAAGGAGGTCAGCACATGGGATGGTGCACAGGGGCACCCTGTCCTCTTTTGTATCTAGCCACTCTAAGTGAGAAGAACCCATTATGGTGTTACTGGCACAAGGCTGATATGATGACGATTTAATGCTAACACTTAACACCCTGGAGTGTTTGCATGCCTTAGTTCATTAATTATAAAATTTCATCCTGTGCGGATACACAGCTGCCATCAACTCAGCTGTTCAAGGGAAGAACTGAGTGGCAGGTAGGGATGCGCTAGAATGCAACCCAATTCGGATTTGGTACTGAATTTTCCATTAATTCACTTATTCTCTGTCGGATTTTTACGTAGCAATTTTCCACTGCTATTTTTAAAAATGGATTTTTTAAAAAAGAAAAAGCCTCTAAAATATTATTAAGGATGATAATTGTATTGATATTTCCTTTCATTTATTGATATTTTCTTTTAAAATATCGATATTAATATCAATATATTTTGTGAGGGAAATAAACGGATTGGTAAAAGAAGTGGCTGGTGGACAAAGAACAAACTTGATGCTGGCCTGTTAGGTTGACAGAATGCTTTCAAACCGGCACCGGCTAACAGATCCCACCCCTAGTGGCTGGAGGTGCCCTGTCCTCGTGGCCTGGACGTTGACACCTGCTCTGCTCGTGGCTCTGATCAGTGGGGTGGGGTGGAGGATAGTGCTTCTGGGGAGGGAGAGACAGTCAGAATTGCCACTGACATCGACAATGAGTTGCTGCTCTTCTCGACAGCCAGAATCTGCATAGAACGATGCTAACTGCATTAAAAGAACTGCACCTTTAAGAACTTGCACTTGAACTTGCTTTTCCTTCCTTCCTCCCATTCCTTTTTCCTCATGTGTCATGCCTTTTGACATTGTGAGCCTGAGGAGAGGGACTGTGTTATAACTGATATTTGTCAGTCGCTCTAAGATCCTTTTTGGCTAAAAGACAAGATATTTATGCCTTTAACTGAATGAATAAAATAATAACGAGTACAATCCAGTAAGGTATGTCAGTAATACCTGGGAAGAGGGACTCAGAAACCACTCTAGGAATAGTAGCTGTGTGAGCGGAATAGGGGTCTCCTTAACAATTCTCAGCACCTTTAACAAAACTACAGTTCCCAGGATCCTTTGGGGGAAGCCACAATGAAGCAGTATGATACTGCTTTAAATGTAGAGGGAAGATGGGGCCTCAGTCAGAAGCAGGCATGTGAGAGTCACCCCTCAAAATCAAACATTCCCAATCCAACTCAGTGACTGTATTGAAGGTGACCTAGCATACACAGTGTGGTGTAGTGGTTAAGGTGTTGGACTACGACCTGGGAGACCAGGGTTCGAATCCCCACATGGCCATGAAGAGCACCGGGTGACCTTGGGCCAGTCACTGCCTCTCAGCCTCACGAAAACCCTATTCATAGGGTCGCCATAAGTCAGAATCGACTTGATGGCAGTACAACCAACAGCATACACATACTGATCACAGGTCATAATCCCATGCATGGCCTATAACTGCCCAAGAACTCAGCAGCCATTCTGTGCGCAAACAGACACAAGCTGGCTGCTTCGTACTCACTGCAATGAGCTCAGTTACAGGTGCAAAAAAGGCAACCAATGCCACGGGCCCTCACCAAGATGGAAAACGGGAGGGAGGGAGGGAGGGCTACATGTCTGACCATGCATAGGCAGAGAATTTGTGTTCCGGGTGCTGTAACACAACCCTTCTCAGCCGCTCTTCCCTTTTTCCTGGCATCAGAGTGGATGTAATTCCTCTCATGCATTATTGATCAGCCCAAAACCCTGCCAAGCTCGCCTGTCGTATGTGTGTGTGAGAGAGAGACAGACAGACAGACAGACAGACAAAGAAGGGTACACGGATGGCACCTCTCACTGCTCGGGGCTCTGCTTTCATTAAGAACATTTTCTGCCTGGTCTCTAAGGGAGCTCTCTGTTAGAGGCTGCGCCACGTTAGATAGTTCAGTAGAAGAGAAACCAGTTGAACTAAGTGTCCAAGTGTTTGCAAATCCTGATTAAAAAGGGCCAGGCATTTAGTGTCCTTCACACCTTCCCATTTTCTCTCTGCATAATCTGGAAACCTTTTTTTTTTTTTAGGCTCCATGACTTGTTTTCACCCTCTTCTCCCTTTATTTCCTAATGCTTGCAGGTCCTCCAGGAAGACACAAGCACTTACAGTTGTTGAGTGATTAAATATTTATAATCAGGGCAATGAGTGAGGTGTTGAATAATAAATGCTAAGGTTGACGCGGCCTTAGATAATTTCTGCAGATTTCTTCATCCACCGTCTCTTTGATACTAAAGCAGAGAGAGAGAGAGAGAGAGAAAGAGATCCTTTTAATTAATAAAAACTTTATTTTCTTTTTCTTTCTTTTTTTACAGCTTTGACAGTTGTTAGTCCTTTATCTCGGTTTCGTGGGTGAACTTTGACCTTGTCACATCATTAGAGCTGTCATTATCATCTTAGACAGACATGCATAACATGCACATTGATGGCTGTTTTTCTTGTTATTTTTTTTTTGTATTTTCCTCTGTTTTTTCATAGGACAGGCCCATGTTTCTTTCAGAAAGCTCAGTTTTCTATAGGTTTAACCAAGTAAGTTCTCAATTATTGAGACAACTGGGGAAAGGATGACTTGCTTCCTTTTCCTCCCCAACCCCCCAAAAAGGTGAAACAAAAATGGCAGCGACCAGATCATTCATTCCAGTTCCTGTGGAAGGAAGAGCTGGATCTAAATTCAATTAAAAAGTAAATATTTAGCCTCTGCTGTAGGCGTTAAAAGACCTATGAAGGCCAGACAGATAAACTGCAAACAGAGCACATCATTTAGCAAAAGTGGTGAGATATACTCATGCCTGCACACATACAACTCCTCTGTATTTCAGAATGCATGCCGGGGATTTTTCTCAGACGCCCCTGTATTTTTGGACACTCGGGGACAATCTACACATTATTTTAAATGCCTGTTTGCATGTGTTCATCTTTTGAAAAACAATAATAGAGGGGAGGAGCCAATATGTGTAGGGGCCATGGTGCAAGAGTGCACTTCAACCCTTGCTCAGCCACTGTCCCCGCCTCCTCATGGCTGCTGTTTAAAAGAGAAACACAAAAATGTTGGCATTTAATAGTTTGCCTCTGAGCAACCATTCATATAAACAGTTAAGGGGGCTTATAAATTAGGTGTGCTGTGCTGAAGACTCTTGGCATATTGCTTGGCATATAAGAAGTGCTGTTAAAATGCACTGCTGCCCACCCCTATTGAAACCTCCTATATCACCTCCACACACCAGCCAATGGTTTCTGAAAATTATCACCCAGTGTCAACTGCTTTTCTTGGGCAAGATCTTGAGCATACTCTCAGCAGCTTTCAATACCATTGACCATGGTATCCTTCTGGATCATTTTTCTTGGTTGGGTTTAGGAATCATGGTGTCACAGTGATTTTCATCTTTCCTGAAGGAGCGGTCTCCCCTTGAGGTATGGGCCGAGCTGTTATCAACATGCAGATGATATTGAACTCTGCCTCTAATTTCTATCTACTAATGATGGGGAAGCTGTAGAACTCTTGAAACCAGTTGAACTAAGGCAATTTGGATGAGGGTAAAGAAACTGAAGCTTAATCCAGGCAATGTGGAGGTACTATGGCTAATTGCAGTTTGGCAGTCCTCCTGGACTCAGTGCTAACTGGGGAAGCTCAGGTATTACCACTCAGGTATTACCACTCAGGTAGCTGCTTTTTACTAGCTTAGGCTGATAAGCCAACAGTGGCCCTATCTGGAGAAATCTGACCTTGCCTTGGTTATCTATGCACTTGTGACATGGAAGCTAGGCGAATACAGTGTGCTTTATATGGGCTGCCTTTAAAATTGGTATGGAAACTTCAAATGTGGTTACCTGAGTATTGGTAGGAGTTAGGTGGTTGGTTCAAGAGACACCGACGTTGTGCCAGTTGTACTGGTTGTCAGTGCAATTCTGAGTTCAAACTAAAGTGCTGTTTTTAATCATGAAAGCCTGAAATAGCTTGGAACTGAGCTACTTAAAGGACTCCCTTCTCCCATACCAGCCTGCAGCAAACCTACCAACCTTTGAGAGCAGATAGATGGACAAGGCATGAGGAAAGGTGGCCCAGAAGGGAATGTGACCCACAGGCTGGAAAAGGTCCCCCCAGCCCCAATTTAGAGATTGTAAGAGGCCGGGTGAGAGGCATACTTAACAACTTCCCTTGCTCAGCAGGGAAGAGCTATTTCTTCCCGTCCAAGCTGAGCCACTGAAGGCTCGTCCATTTGACTGTATAATATGCAATGTTATAGCTTTGTGTCCTCATTAATTCACAGTCATCCATATGATGTTGCAAGGTAATACGGATTTTCGTGTTCACAAATCTGCATTAGAAATACCACCGAAAAACCGATATGCTTTCCTAAACCGATAATCGATCGCATTAATGTCAGGGAACTCAGATGCAATTCCGTGGGCTTTCCTGCAATAGGCTGTCTGTGGGCATTCCTCCCTCATATGCCAAGCCCCTTGTCTCCTTCCTATTCAATAGCACATCCACAAACCTGTGCGTGCATGGGAATTAAAAAATATATATGTTCTCTGCTCTTCCGAAAAAGCACGCGAAAAGCAAACAACCATTATGGACCAATCACTGACAATGGCTGGACTTAGAGGTGTGGCCAATGCTAAAGCAATTTAGACCAACCCCCCCCCACATGTATGGATGCTTGAAAGTCAGGTTTTCACAATAATCTGACCACAAACAGGACATGTATGGATCCCGAGGCCACCAACCGAATATGGAAAATGCAGCTAGGGATAGATGAGCCCTGAGACTTTCCCATACATTCCTCAGAAAAAATTAGTGACTTCTTTGGGCTCCTTTTGAGGAAGAGCAGGATATGCATTTAATAAGTAAATAAAACCTTATTCTCACACCAAGGGTGACCTTGATATTCCCAATCCCTCCATTACTATACAAGGTTTAAGGTTTTTCTCAAGTTGGCTGAATGCTGCCTAGATTAATCCTCCTGTAGCCTTCCCTTCTACTGATTCAAAAACCAATGAGATGATTGTGCTCTTTTGTTAAATATATCCTAGGAAAAAAACATAATAACTTACAATAAGGGTTGTAAGCGATGGGGCAAACTTTCCATCATTGCAAGGATTTCTCCTTGTGCAATGGAACGTTCTCCCCCCCATGCCCCCCAAATCTGTTCTGGGTTTTTCTCCAACCCTCTGGAGCAGATTTAGGGATGATGCAGGGTACAGACGAGGGAAGAAGAGGGGGAACGTCCCATTGTGCTAGTGGCAATCCTTTCGCATGTGCAATTATTTAGTTGAATGCTGCCCTAAATGAACAACATATTGAGATATAACCCAGCAGCTAAAGTATATTAAGTGGCAGTCTGTCCATTGAATGGTTCTTTAGACTGCAATCCTTTGCACACCTACCTGGGAGTAAGCCTACTTAAAATAAGGGGATTCAAATAATCTCCCCACACATTCAAAAACTTGTGAGGGGGGGATCATGGGCTCATCTCACCACCTGCCACCAAAATGCCCAGCAGTCACACCCCCTTCCATCTACACATTCAGTACATGTCAGAAGACGATACATGTACATACCAACATATGCCTGGAGTGCTTCTTACACAAGGGGGGGCATCTTGATTGGGCCTGGGGCCCTCCTCACATAATAGAGCTGTGCATTACATCAGTGTGCACATACAGTCAATCCTGACCTATGCTAACCACATGGACTGTGGGAGATGGCTGGCTGCCAAGGGCAGGTGCTCTTGGATGAAACCAATTATCTGGATCCGTTTCAATCCGGTTTTAGGCCCAGTTTTGGCACTGAAACAGCCTTGGTCGCCCTTTGTCGAGAGAGGGATAGAGGGAGTGTGACTCTGTTGATTCTCCTTGATCTCTCAGCGGCGTTTGATACCATTGACCATGGTATCCTTCTGGGGAGACTCGCGGAGTTGGGAGTTGGGGGCACTGCTTGGCGGTAGCTCCGCTCCTACTTGGCGGATCGTCGCCAGAAGGTAGTACTTGGGGAACATTGCTCGACACCCTGGACTCTCCATTGTGGAGTCCCTCAGGGGTCAGTTTTGTCCCCCATGCTTTTTAACATCTACATGCAGCCTCTGGGTGCGGTCATCAGGAGTTTTGGAGTGCGTTGCCATCAGTATGCTGATGACACGCAGCTCTATTTCTCCTTTTCATCTTCTTCAGGTGAGGCTCTTGATGTGCTGAACCGTTGCCTGACCGCAATAACGGACTGGATGAGAGCTAATAAACTGAGACTCAATCCAGACAAGACTGAGACACTGTTGGTGAGTGCCTTCCCTGCCCAGATGGTGGATGTTTATCCTGTTCTAGATGGGGTTACACTCCCCTTGAAGGAACAGGTTCGTAGTCTGGGGGTTCTTTTCGATCCTTCCTTGTCTCTCGAGGCTCAAGTGGCCTCAGTGGCACGGAACGCGTTCTACCACCTTCGGCTGGTAGCCCAGCTATGCCCCTATCTGGACAGGGACGACCTCGCCTCAGTTGTTCATGCTCTGGTAACTTCTAGATTGGATTACTGTAATGCGCTCTACGTAGGGCTGCCCTTGAAGACAGTTCGGAAACTTCAGCTAGTGCAAAACGCAGCAGCCAGACTGCTGACGAGGACCAGCCGGTCAGCGCATATAACACCTGTTCTGGCCCATTTGCACTGGCTACCTATCTGTTTCCGGGCCAGATTCAAGGTGCTGGTTTTGACCTATAAAGCCTTATATGGCATGGGACCGCAATACCTTATGGAATGCCTCTCCCGCTATGAACCTACCCGGTCACTTCGCTCAGCATCTACGGCCCTCCTCTGGGTACCAACTCATCGAGAAGCCCGAAGGACAGTTACTAGATCTAGGGCCTTTTCTGTAGTGGCCCCCGAATTGTGGAACAGCCTCCTCGAAGAGGTGCGCCTGGCGCCTACGTTATTATCATTCCGGCGCCAGGTTAAGACCTGGCTCTGCTCCCAGGCATTTTAATTTTAATGTTTAATGTTTAATTTTTTAAAAATTTTATACTTTGTTTAATATATTATTTTGTTTGTTGCTTGTGTTTATCGTTTGTAATTTGATTTATTGTGATACTTCTGTATTTTAATCTTTTTGTACACCGCCCAGAGAGCTACTCGCTATGGGCGGTTTATAAATGAAACAAATAAATAAAAATAAATAAATTAGTGGTCAGGACTCAGCCAGCCCATGGAGTCCCATGACACCCACACCCACACACATTCTTTGCAAATCACTGTTAGTGTTAATGCACATGCATTTACAGGCATCTGCCCTAGAGAGAGTGAGAAAGTTAGCTTCTGGAGACCCGGAGGAGGAAGCTAAAGCCTAAAGAATGACAGCACTAGCAAATGACATTAAAAATGTTAACCGAACATCCTCAGAAATTTGGGCAAAATAGGGGCAGTGATTCATACAGACCAGTAAACAGAGACAGTTGGAGGATCTGCTTTCCTGCCTTCCAAGTCAGTGGTAGCTGCTGGGAGGGGGAATGCAGCCATCAAAACTGACAAGCTTCAGCTAGTTAGAAAATAATTGTCGTCTACTACAGTGTGATTTGCAAAGTTCATAAAGAGGATGTACTTCCCATTTGTCCGATATTCAAGAAATGTTTAGCTGATTGAAATAACACCTTTGGGATACAATGCAAAGTTTATGATAAGAATCAGAAATGCTAAAGGCACTGTAAATACCTCAAGGAATCATCACTCAGTGCCCTGCTTATTAACAAGTCCTGATTCCTTAACCTGGCAAACCATTTAATTCCATCAGTTTATCTACCCTGATAAACTGTTTACAATGAAAATTAAAGCCTTCTGCTTTGCCACTCTATCTTGGTAGAAGCAGACGATGCCAAAAACATGCATATTGACTGCAGAGTTTAACTACATTTCTGCAGAGAGTCTTTTGGTTGTAATAATGTTAAAATTACATATTTTATATCCTTATTTTCCCAGGGTCCCACTTGTCTTTGTTAAGCCTTCACCACAACTAACAGCAAAGTACTTTTGCTCAGTGGTAAAAGGTTACTTAGATTTTCTTCCTAATTTTGTTTCCTTTCCCCACCAAGGAGGTAATTGCTAAACCACCAGCTGCTAAATAGATTTATCACCAGTTGCCAAACCTGCTGATAAGTTGCAAGCATACCTTTCCCAGTAGGGGCCACTACAGAGCATTAAATAGGGGGTCTGGGAAGAGAAAATGAGGACACAGTGACAGAAGGAACCAGGTAAATATGAAAAAAATGCTTCATTGGAAGATTAATCCATCCTGTAGTCCACCGTAAAAGTAATAAAAGGTTTATGATTCATTTCTTATAATGGAGAGGGCAATTAGTAATTACTGGATTTATAATATTGGTTATGTTAACTCAGCCAAAAAAATGTAGGGGGAAATTGTTATTTTTCTTCCTCAACCCAAGTGCCTTCATTGCAATGCAATACTCTTTGTGCATTAAAAAGGCAATGTACATTGTTAAATCAGAAGGAAGAAATGGCTCCATAGCAATGAGTTTGGGGCTGGATGGAGCACTCTGAAATGGCATGTGATACTCCACTGCAAACCTCACATAGTCTTACAGAGCAATCCATCTTGCCCGCAGGAGCAGAGCTGATGGAAGGGGCTGCCACATCCAGCTGCCGTGGTTTGGAAGACTCTGGTAGGGAAGGATGTTGGCTACAGTGGCAGGGCGTGGCAGAAGGAAACAAAATACATGTTTCCTTGTGCCACCCGTTTTCCCGGTGTATCAGCTGCCCGGATGGAGGGCCATGGGACGGAGCTGAATGGGACCTGGATGCAGAGCTTGGCAAAGTTACTTTTTTGAACTACAACTCCCATCAGCCCCAGCCAGCAAGGCCACTGGATTGGGCTGATGGGAGTTGTAGTTCAAAAAAGTAACTTTTCCAAGCTCTGCCTGGACGTAGGTTCTGATATGTCCTCAGAATGCCCCTTTTGGGGGACTTGCACCAGCTTCCACCGGCTTCCTCATGCCAGGCTGGGTTTCTCCAGCAGATCCCTGGGCCAGTTGCCCTGTGGCTACACCGTGGCTGTGCCAGCCAGGGATCTGCCATATCCACCTCCTCTCAGCCCAGTATATGTATGACTTGGATTGCAACCTCAGTGGATGTATTACAAACTCTTTATTTTTTATCAATTTCTCTTTTCTACACTCTAAACCTTTTCCTCTCTCTAGAAAGCAACCAATTCCTTACTAAACAAGCTAAGTGAAAGAATAAGACTAAAGGCTTGATCTTTTAAGTTGCTCTTCAGTTTAAGTCCAAAGTAAGGAAGTGATACATGATGGAGTTCTGAAATTTTGACCCATTTTTAAGGCCCTCCAACTCTTCCAGAAAAACCTTGCCTGTTTCAACAGCACAGATGAGCAAACACAGATTGTGACATGTCAGGCCAAACAGAGCGCAATGTTAACCTTCCATTGTCCACTAGGGGTTCAAAAAAGCATCTTGGGGTTTGCTGCATGCCTGGAACCACAAATAAAAGGGAAGGGGCTCATCATCCACCTGGCAAGTCACAGTAGATCACGGGCTATATTTCTAAACCATAGGGTGGAAAGATGTGCAGGCCTTGCTTGAAGGAAGCAGAAATGGCTAGTTAATTTGGTTCTGGAGGGTCAAGTGGGCAGACCAAATTATGGGGAACTAGACAAAAAGAAACAGCTTGGCAATGTGCTTCAGCTGAGCCATGCACAGCCCAGAATATCCTCCAAGGTCAGAAGTTCAGGAATCCTTTTCCCTCAAAGCTGGAATCCTGCAGGAGAATGAGCCTACCACACCCTGTAATCACCTGTTTCTTAATTCCATCTTTCTTTCCTCATTTGGCAACTGTCTTTCTTAGTCCTTCATCCCTGAGAGCTAGAGTAACCAGTTCTGACATGCATGTCCCCAGGGCCGTCTGTTCCAGGGTCTCGCAGGCTGGGAGAAGATAATCTGACATGAAATGAGCTTGCTCACAGTTGTTTTAATGTATATTGGGGCATAATAATAATTGCATCAGTGCACTGTACTGCCAGCCTGGCATGTCACTCCAGGTCATTATAGTGGCACACGTGCATGCGATAAATAGAGGAGAAATGGGGATGGCCAAAGTATATATCGTCCTAACCTTATGTTGGCTATGACAGTACATCTATGCCTATTTAAACGCCCATAGGTCTGCATGAAGTTTTAGGAGTTTTCAGCACAAAACTTGGAGGGATATAAACCCCTCAAAATGACCTAACAGAAATCTTCTACAGGTTCTTAAATCACAGTGTTAATACACTGGCTCCTTTAGCACCATCTTTAGGGCTCTCCCCTACCCCCATCATTGCATGCTGCCCAGACAATCTGGGATCACACTGTGAATATGGTGATGTCATAGTTACAAACTGCCAATGTGACTGCCACCATCTGCAAAGAAGACTTCCCATCAGCCTCTCTCAGAAATGGAAAGGGGCCACATTTCCATTGCCTGGAAAACCAGACGGTGTTCCCCATTTATTTTTGCCATGCTTCATTAGTAGTTTCATTGTCCACCAGCTCGGTGCAGAAAGACTTTCACTTTGATCCAAATCTAGTCCTGCCAAGTTATGCCTGGCTAGCTAGAGCAGATTATAGGTAGGAACGAGCATTCAGGTGTACATGATCCATCCACATTATGTCTCAATTAGTAAACTATGAACAAGTGGATCAGTCCCACATAGGCTCTCCCTGATATCCGTACGTTTGTTAAAAGTTTTACATTCTTTTCTAATATAGGGGTGCAAAAATTGCTAAAGGAGGAGATACATTTCATGGAGAAAAAATGTTCACAAAACATAGCTCACTGTTTCAGCTCAGTATTAACACAAATGAGAAACATATAGAAACACCCTTGTCCAATGAGTCTGCAGTGGTCTCATACCCCACAGATCATTCCATCGTTAGCTTTGACAAAACTGTTTTGTCCTCACCATAGAACTTCAACAGAACTCTTTAAGATTAGACTGCAAGAACACAAGTTGTTCAAGACCAATCATTGGAAGACAATTTTCCTATTAATAGTACCTTTTACACATGAATACTGCTTTTTTTAAAATGCTGGAAAAGACTTAATTATATTAAAACAGTCCTGCCTGGTTGAAACCTCCACTTGTCTTATCTATCCTTAGAAATATGTTCTGTTTTTTTCCCTCCAACAACTATAGTGTAGTGAAAATATTTACTCTGAATCCACGTTCCTGCTGTGGTTCAGAATTCTAGCCTGACATGCTGTTTGACAGTCCTTGGTAATGTTACAAATTGCATTCTATATTAAAATATTAACAACAACAAAAAAGGTCAGAGGGTTGACCTCCCCTGAACCAAAGCAAAGT
Organism: Rhineura floridana; assembly: GCF_030035675.1. Classification (NCBI taxonomy): domain Eukaryota; kingdom Metazoa; phylum Chordata; class Lepidosauria; order Squamata; family Rhineuridae; genus Rhineura; species Rhineura floridana. Next base: position 212,511,759 of record NC_084481.1, read on the forward strand.
ACCTTTAGATAATTTCAGTTCCCACACGCAGATGCTTCTGAGATTCTACAATATCAGTTTGCGCATTTATATTTGTACCCTGGTTTGATGCAGAGTCATCTGTTTCCTGTGTTGGGGTGCAATGGTGGGCAGCTAATAAGAGAAGAGGCTCTATGAGCTGGGATGAATCGGTAGGCATTAGGGCCCAGGGGAAACCAACAGAACAAGGAGCCATGGCAATGGTAGACATGTTAAAGAAGGTGTGGGGGACCTTTGGCCTTCCAGATATTGCTAAACTACAACTCCCATCATTCCTGGCCATTGTTTGTGCTTGCTAGGGCTGCTAGGAGTTGTTGTTCAGCAACATCTAGAAGGCCAAACATTCTCACTCCTGTGTTAGAGAATGGGAGGTAGAAGCTTCGGCAGGGACCAATCTCAGCAGTTATCCAAGTGGCTGGAAGTCCTTTGGGGAAAAGGGTTGAAAGCAGATCCCACTGCAATTGTAGCAGGAGTGTTGTAGGTCAAATAAATTTAAACAGGTCTCCTACCTGCAGCCTTTCCCTTTGGTGAAAGGGTTTGTTCTGTTCTTTTCTACCTCTGCTTATTTTGCTTGTGTGTTTTCATCTCCTCTCACATCCCTCCTGATGGGATGGTGCTGAATGCCATGTGATACTCATTCTGCACTTGTAAGAAATTGTTCTTTTCATGTGGCAGTGTCTACACTTTGGAACTCGCTGCCTATTGACATCAAGTAGGCACCTCCACTGTATTCTTTTCAGTGCCTCTTAAAACATTTCTGTTTATGCAAGCCTGTCCAGACCCATCAATGCTAAAGTGTTTTAATCTCTTTTTAGTTTACTGCAGTTTTTATTGTCTTTTAAATGTTTTAATTATTTTGTTTGTAACTGTTTTATTGATAGTTTTAGTGTTGCTTGTAAACTGCTTAGAGGGGTTTTTTTTTACAATCAAGCGGTATTTAAATTTTGTTGAATAAATAAAATATATTGTACACATTGTTTGGTTGGAGATTCACAAAATTCATAAATGTGTGGGTTTCAGAAGACAGCTGTGTTTCGGTTGGCATATTGGTTAGGAAGTACAAACAAGACCAAACAAATCTCTCTCCCATTCCTAGCCTAGCCTAGCCTGCTCCTGTTCCAGGAGTGTTGCTATTCCTCCCTCCATTTTGACTCAGGCACACATTGCTCCCAGTACTTCCTGCATCCCAGTCTGCATCTGTGTTGGAATTGCTTTTTAATATATATTATATTATATTAATTATTAATATTATAAACTTTCTTTTTGAAATGTTTTTAAGGCTCTTTTAAAAATGTTTTTAAAGATGTTTTGATTTAATATGTTTTAATGGTTGTTGTGTTTTAATATGTTTTAAATTCTGTTTTTATGATGTTTTAAAGTGTTTTTAGTGCTTTTGTTTGCCGCCCTGGGCTCCTACTGGGAGAAAGGGCAGTATATAAATCAATTAAACAAATAAATAAATGCTTCCTCCAGGAAACTCAATCCCATTCTGACACCAGTGTTGTGCGCTACCCAGTCTTCAAGTGGTGCGAGACTTCCAGGCGTTCCTTAGAAAGACAGTCAGTGGAGACTATGGTATCTTATAGGATATATGGTTTTTATCTACGCACATTTCAGCCTGAGCTTAAGATGGAGGAGGACACAGCTTTAGCAGTCCAATATATATTGCTTTTCAATCATGCTGGTAGGAAGGCATGCCAAAGCCAAGGTGCAGAAGCAGGCCTTTCTGAGTGTCTTTCTTCACCCCTAAGACAAGACTAAGAACGCAAGCCTCTCCTTCACTCCAGGATGCAAGGAGGAGGGCCCCCTCCTGAAAAGAGTTCCAAGAGCCACAGGATCTCTCCTGGCCATATCTCTTTGTATATGCAGAGCAACCACTCAATAAGCCATTAATTCTCTGGGCTCATCCAGACGACTGCAAAATGTGTGACACGCCCGCTATGTGTGTTCATTATTTTTCAGTCGTCCAAATGACGTCTTGCGCTGTTACGCATTTTTGAGGGTTAAATCTGCTCCTTGCAATACCGGCAAAAATGCGATTTGCTGTTTAAAATTGGGAATCATCCGCTGTGCCTTCAGGAGGTAGGATGCAATACTGCGGACTTTACAGCTGATGGGTGGTTCTTGGGTGTTTCCCCTTGCCCCTTCTCCTCATTCCAGCCAATCACGTATCTGCACTTTTGCGCATGTGTGAATAAGCCTGGGAAAATTGAACCAATCATCACAATGGTGGGGTGTTGGGGGGGTCTGCAAGTACTGCACAGATGCATTTTATTTTTTGCCAGCCTGCAAACTGGGCAGCAGCTCTGGGTGAGATCTGCTATGCACAGCAAGCGAGAAAGGGGCTGCTGGCCAGTGTCACGCCTGCCTCCGGAAAGCTTTGTCAATTTCATTGAACTTGCTGGGGTTTTTGTTTCAAATCATTTCCCAGAGGGAAGGAAAGGGAGAAGGAGGGGGGTGACAGTTTCTTGCTTTTTTGGAGAATTAAGTGCAATTGCCAGCATGTGTATCTCCTTAGAGACTGGAGAACCATAGAAAATGAAATTGACAAAGCTTTTCAGAGGCAGGCGTGAAACCGACCAGCAGGATGTTTCTTGTTTGTATTTGTGATATTATGCTTAAACAAATGTATGCTTTTCTGCCTTTATGGATATTTAAGGAGATACACATGCTGGCAATTGCACTTATTTCTCCAAAAAAGCAAGAGTAGGACTAGCATTGAATGCCATCCTAAGAAGAGAAAGCCCAGTCTTTGATGTTGCCATCAACTGCACATGGACAGCAGACAGAGGAGACACACAGGTTATCTGGTCACAGTCTTCTCCATTATGGTGAGATGTGTTTCTATCTAAATTATAGTAACAATGTCTAAATTTGCAGTTATACTTATAAATTAGTTTATACAAGTTGTATGCAAATTTGTGTCCCTTTTCTCTCTCTCTGTCTCTCTCTCTCTGTCAGTGCCTAAATGGCTACTTTACCATGGGGTGACCTCTTTTTAATCATGTTCACATGACAAGGCTTAAGCAAGACTTGGCTGCTGCCGTGCTTTTCAGCTAGGAGTTCTTCAAAGGCCACATCCACACTATATGTTAGCGTACTATGATACCACTTGAACAGGCATGGCTTAGCTCAGAGAATCCTGGGGACTGTAGTTTGTTAAGGGTGCCAAGAGTTGTTAGTTCTATAGTATTCACCTCACAGAACTACAATTCCCAGAGTGGTTTAACAATCAATCCTTCTTCCCAGGGAATTCTGGGAATTGTAGCTCTGGGGGGAGGGGATTATGGGTCTCCTAGCAACTCTCAGCACCCTTAACAGTCCTATGGGGGAAGCCATGACTGTTTAAAGTGGTAGAATAGTGTGTTAATATGGATGTGCCACAAGTTAACATTAGCTAGCTTTTCCGCCTAGATTGGAACAGGTGATCATAGAATCATAGAATAGTAGAGTTGGAAGGGGCCTATAAGGTCTCTCTCTCTCTCTCTCTCTCTCTCTCTCTCTCTCTCTCTCGATTGGCCAGCCAACTACCCCAGTCTCTCAAACCACTATGAGCTGCTGCTGGTTCTGCTTCCTGCACCTTCACCTCCACCCCTGGGATTTCCACTTCCTCCAGATTAGCCAATGCCCTGCTGACTTCCATCAGTTTCACCATAGGTTGGTGCCATAGTCTGGATAGTCTGGATTAGCCCTTTAACTGAGTACAGCCGGAGCATGGTCAGATGAGTGCTTAAATCCAGGCCACAGGGAGGCAATAGCTTGTCATCTCTGAAGTCTCAGCAACATTCAGTGAAGCAGAAGATATAATGTTGATTTGCTATTTTTAAGTGGGTTAAAAAAAATACAGTGGAATGCAATGTTTCCAATATCCTGAAGTTTAAATGTAACTGTGCAACGAGAAAATATAATCATCTCTGAGCTGAGGAGCTGCGTGTCAGGGTAGAAGTCCATGCAAAATTAAACGCAATGAGGTCTCCACCCACTAACTTTAGCACTGCTGCCAGGAACTGTAATAATTAATTGAGTCTTGATATTTCAACAGCCTTTGATTATGGAATGGAGCTGAGTGGAACATTTCACACATAAAAGCAAGTGAAATGAAGTGGCAACCGGAGGGGGGGGAGAGCGAGCGAGCTAGAGAGGCTTTATATCTTGCTCAGGTCTGTGAAGATATCCTGAGAAAGAAAAAGAAAGAAAAGAATCCAGAGGTTTAAGAGGATATGGGTCTAGGTTTTTATTTTATTTTGCCAATTATCAGTTGATTTTTCAGCTATATAGACTTTTAAAACATTGCTCAACAGTCACTGCAAGTACAGGACAGCTGAGGGAACAGATGGTCAAATGACATGTTGTCCTCAAAATGATGACCATATTATTGAGTTAGCACATGATAAAAGTAGGCCAAGATTTGGGTTGGTCTTCTCTTTCACCAGTTTTTTGAGACAAAGAGAATGGATAGAGGCCAAGTGACTGTTCTTTAAAATGAAAGGACCTTTCTTTACCTAATTCAGAATCCCAGCATATGGCAAAAAAAACCCCCTAACAACCCAAGGATGATTGATACACACGCACACACACAAATTGCATCACAAAGAATGTTAGTTAAATTCTGGTTATACTTCTGATAATTTTCCACACATTCTGGTGGCTGTAGAGAAAACCACCATGCTTTCAGCTATTTTGTCTGTACACAGTTATCCTGTGTCAGGAATTTTCAAAATAGGCCTCATCTGCAGTATATAATTAAACCAGTGTTGTACCACTTTAAACAGTCCCCCAAAGAATCCTGGGAACTATAGTTTGTTATGGGTACTGGGAGTTGTTAGAAGACCCCTGTTCCCCTCAAAGAGCTACAATTTCCAGAGTGGCTTAACAATCAATCCTTCTTCCCAAGGAATTCTGGGAACTGTAGCTCTGTGAGGGGAAAGGAGTCTCCTAACAACTGTCAAAACCCATGACAAACTACAGTTCCCAAGATTCTTTGGGGAAGCCATGACTAAGTGCTTGAACAGCCATAACTGTTAAAAGACTGCTTTAAAAGTATAGTGCAGATGGGACCTTGACTTCAGTGAGCTTTACATATTCTTTTGATGTATGGTTTTTTGCCTCTCTAAAACCCTGGAGGGTGGTTACCAGTCATTGCAACAATACTGAGGTTAGACAGGCCTGCGATGTTACTCTTTATAAGGCAGATTCCTATGTTCCTATCTCCTTTTGTTGTAAAGTTAATAAATTTGTGTCCCTAGTTAACCCAATATCAAGCGTCTACTTCTATATGGTAGGGGACAATACAGAAACACAGAATTTGTGAAATTCTATCACATGGACATATCTGATTTTTAAAAATGCTTCCAGAAGAAATTAAGTTGCAATACTCAGATTTAAAATGAGGTAGAGCCCAGGTCACAAGGAAGCTAATTTGTGAACTCAGATTTAGTGCTCTTGATCATAGAATCATAGAATAGAAGAGTTTGAAGGGGCCTATAAGGCAATCAAGTCTACCCCCCTGCTCAATACAGGAATCCACATTAAAGCATACCCAACAGGTGGCTGTCCAGATGCCTCCTGAATGCCTCCAGTGGAGAGTCCACCACCTCCTTACTGATGACAGCAAGATAGGCAATGCAAATTCACATCTCAACTCTAGTGCAAGAAAGGTGTTACACACAACTCCAACCACATCAATAGATATATTAGTCAAGTTCTATCTATCTATTTATTTATTTATTATTTGATTTATAACCCGCCCTTCCTCCCAGCAGGAGCCCAGGGTGGCAAACAGAAATGCTAAAAACACTGTAAAACATCATAAAAACAGACTTTAAAATACATTAAAACAAAACAACTTTAAAAACATTTTTAAAAGCTTTAAAAACATCTTTTTCAAAAAGGGTTAAAACATATTATTAAAAAAAATATTAAAAAGCAATTCTAACAGAGACACAGACTGGGATAGGTCTCAACTTAAAAGGCTTGTTGAAAGAGGAAAGTCCTCAAAGGGCGCCGAAAAGATAGCAGAGATGGCGCCTGACTAATATTTAAGGTGAGGGAATTCCACAGGGTAGGTGCTGCCACACTAAAGATCTGTTTCCTATATTGTGCAGAACAAACCTCCTGATAAGATGGTATCTGCAGGAGGCCCTCACCTGCAGAGTGCTGTGATTGACTGGGTATATAAGGGGTAAGACGGTCTTTCAGGTATCCTGGTCCCAAGCTGTGTAGGGCTTTGTACACCAAAACTAGAACCTTGAACTTGGCCCAGTAGCAAATGGCCAGCCAGTGCAATTCTTTCAGCAGCAGGGTGACATGTTGGCGATACCCTGCCCCAGTGAGCAGTCTCGCTGGCACATTTTGCACCAGCTGCAACTTCCGGACCAACTTCAAGGGCAGCCCCACATAGAGCGCTGTCATGAGCTATGGTTGGAGTTCTGATGTTTCTGAGAATGAACTAGGAGAGGGGGGCAGCTGTGCTGAGGCGTCTGGAGGGGAGGGAGAAGCTTCCCAGATAGAGGGGGGAAATCTTGAACAGACAACAGACTCGGTTCTCATGCACTCCCCCCCCAGGAATGTGCTGCCGTTACAGACAGAGAGGGAGGAGGAGGACCAAGGTCGTTCGGCTGCAGAGAAGGGTAGAGAGAAATCGCCTGACGCATTGGGCCAACCCCCCCACTTCCTACCATCCTTTCCAAATCAGAAGGGGAGGAGGCAGCCGCCCCCCATCGCCCCGCACCCGAAGACAGTTAAAACGGCGCCAAAGAAAAGAGGAGGGAAGGGGCGTAGATGTGGGCAGTTTGAGGCGGAGTGAGAGGATCAGGGTCCGAAAGCCCCCTTGATAAGGGACGGGGAATGCTGGAAACTCTGTTCTATCAACTCTCTTCCATGCCGCGGGTTTTGGTTCGTGTTAAGAGTTCATGAGGCGGAGAAGCCTATGTCTGGAAATTACTCTAATAAAAACTGATTTGCTTTCATCAAGTGATTCTGTTCTTGACTCCCAACCCGGGCACGACAAGCGCATTACAGTAATCCAGCCTGGAGGTTACCAGTGCATGGACAACAATGGTCAGGCTAAGTTCTATGGAGTGTAAATGAGCACTGTCTGCAACATATAATGCATACCCATGGTTGAACCCGGAGCATCAGGTCCCTTTCAGGTTTTTCATCTGTGAACTGGAGTTAAGCAAATAGAGTATGTGTGGAACTGGTGGCAAAGCCATGGCATGACCATGACTGAAAGAACTGGGCATATTTAGCCTTGAGAAGAGACAATTGGGGGACGATATGATAACAGTCTTCAAGTAGTCGAAAGGATGTCACACAGAGGAGGGCCAGGATCTCTTCTCAATTGTCCCAGAGTGCAAGACACAGAATAATGAGCTCAAGTTACAGGAAGCCAGATTTTGCCTGAACATCAGGAAAAAACGTCCAACTATTAGAGTGGAATGACAATGGAATCAATTACCTTGGGAGGTGGTGGGCTCTCCACTACTGGAGGCATTCAAGAGGTTGCTGAACAGCCACCTGCCAGATATGCTTTAAGTTGGATTCTTGAATTGAGCAGCGGGTTGGACTCGATGGCCTTATAGGCCCCTTGCAACTCTACTGTTCTATGTTTCTATAACACAAGCCTAAAGGGAGCAAACAGAGCCTAATTGAATTGGTTCAAAAGAAGTAAAAGCCAATTCAAGTGGACCTCCATGATGAGAAGAAAAGAATAGGTAGGCCCTTTACTGACCCATGTTGTCCCTCCAGGTGTCCTCTCTGGGTATTAGATAGCTGAGCTGAGATACTAGACTACTCCAGTAAGATTCCCCAAATTTTATGTGTGACTTTTTGCTCAGAAGATGCCTTTGCCGAAAAATACATGCAGAAACCCAGCTTGCCTTGTCTTCAGTGTTAGGCTCCCTGGGAACAAGGGCCTCTCTATCTTTTGCTTATCAAATTCTTTAAAGACCCTTGTACGGTGGCAGCACGGCATGTATGTATGTATGTCATATAGCAAGATAAGTAAATATACAGATAGGTTTATATGGGGATCATTAAGGCTGGTCCTTTTAGTCTGTGCCATTACAGCAAAACCTCACTAGAATATTATATTTCCGTGGGCACTAAGTGTATACTCAGAGGATGCTGTCATGGCCCCTTCAGAGGACTCGGAGGAAGAGGAAGAGGAAGTGGCAGAGTTGGCAGACCCAGGAGAAGGAACTAGTGGAACCCCTGAGGACACAACTCTGGCTCTTCCCCAGCTGGAGAATGTCCAGGACCTGGCTGAAGCCCCTCAATCGGATTCTGGGTATGAACAGGAGGCTCCCCTCCCCCCTGCAGAAAGGAGACGCCAGCGAGTAGCACAGCAACGAAGGAAGAGGTCGGGTCATTTAAGGACAAGCAGATCTGAGCAGCTGGGAGACTAATCACGGGCACCTGGCTTAGGGAGTCTGTTATACAAGGCAGTTAATGGCTGCAGCAGACTGCTGACTACAACATCGGTTGTGACCCCTCGCGTGTAATGCCGTTACTAGCCTCTAGACCTTCGGACTGGACCCCTGGCTTTCTGAACTCTGTTTCCCTACCTGGACGACGCTCTTGGATGCTGCTACTGGTTAGTTTGTCAATCCTTTCTTCTGCCAGCCAGCCTCTGTTATCTGCCTGGCCTTGACTGATTTATTGCCCAGCTAACTGCCGGCTGCTTCATTACTGCCCAGCCCCGAAGCTGACAGATGCCTCCTGCAAGAATCAACATTTTCTTTTCTCCCCAAACAGTGACAACATTAGGAGAGGCACCACCATGCTACTGAAGCTAATGAGACTTGATCTGTCTTAATCAAAGGACTTTAGCTTAACTGGATTGCTGTGAGTTCCACTGAAATCCAGTCACCTACAACTTAATAACATAAAAAGACCTTTTTATTTTTTTAGGAGCAGCTTGAGGATGAAGGGAGGGAAATCCTAGGATTTGTGAGATGCAGGAGGGGAACTGCAAAGAAAGAAGAAGTTGGACATGGCACCTGACAAAGCTGCAGGAAGAACAGCCTGTAACAAGGATAAGTATGAAAGCAATGATCTCAAGACATCAAGCTCTCCATTTGTAAAAGAGCAAGAAATGAGGGCATATAAGGGCTGTTGTAACATTTCCATTCACTGCTGGCACCTTGAGCAACACTGTTGCCTGTTTCTTGGCTGAAATCCAGCTTGGGTGATTATGTTCTGCCTGCATAACTTTTTTACCTTGAAGTTTCAATGGGACACCCGCTGTGCTGCAGAGCCTAAGCATGTTTACTCAGAAGTAAGCCCCACTGAGTTCAACAGGACTTACTCCCCAGTGCTTAGGATTGCAACCTTAATATTGGGCCCATGATGCTCTGTTGTGTTGCTATCCAGACCTTGGAGCAGAAGGAGCTGCATTTAAAGCAAGAGGCAAAACGACTCTTTTATCTGCAGTTTAGAAAGCATTTTGAAACTTTCTGCAAATTTGAGAGTTGAATGACATCGGTAACTGGCAGTAGCTTCATACTAACATACTAACTCAGGTCCATTCCACAGGCTATCCTGGAAGCAGTGATGGCTTGCCAGGGACCTGAAACAGATGGATACCTGCAGCTAAAAGGTGGCGGCTTGCTGTTAGTATCGGCACCATCATCTCTCATATGGGAACTTGACTGGGACCAGAGTTGGATGGAGCACTGGAAAAAAGAGTCAATCTAAAGGCAGAGTCAACTGCAAAAAATCCCAAAAAGGATCTGAGGTGAGAAGTCCCATCTGAAGGGGGCTGGAAAAAGGATGCACGCAAGTGAAAAGGACTGCTGGAAGACTGCAACAGGCCCAAGGCAAACTGAGTGGCAGAGAAACCTGAAAGAAGTTACACATTCAAGGCCAGAAATGGGCTGTTCTATTCCTCAAGCAAAGACCCAGCCTGTCTTTCATATTCATAGCAAGGAGAAAGGAATAGCTTCCCAAAAGCAAGGACTGGCCCACAGCTGGAATAGTCCACAGTTATTGGTTGATGTTTCTTTAATGGTAATGAACTGCTAGAAGATGGTCTCTTGATCCCTGAGGATCTCTCTTGAGTGAGAGACACCAGGACTTGGGGGAAGGGGTGACTCACCCACCCCACAGCTAAGAGGAGGGTGTGTGTGTGTGTGCTGTGTGTGTGTGTGTGAGAGAGAGTACAGTTTGCAATCTGGGAAGAGAGTTTGAAAGCCTACACAAACAACTTCTTTATACAGTATTATAAACAGGGGAAGGGGAACCTTTCCCCACCATATAAACCCTTTAACAAAGCTGTATTCTTTTCTGGAGAGATGAACCAGCACTGCAGTCCTTTTTCCCTTGTCATGTCTAAGATGGTGAACCTTGAGTATTCAGGCCCTATTTTTGGCAGAGGAGATCTCCTGCCTTCTAGAAGTGCCACTGTTTGCCTCCACTTACGCTCTACTTCTATATTTACAAATATAAGTCTCCAGTAGCAATGGAAAGATCTGTTAGTATCAGTTATCTCTGTTTCTTAATTTTTCCATTCTTAAATTCAGTTCTCCACATTTCTGCAGCAATTTGCCACTTTTTTTAAAAAAAAGCCTCATGAAAATTCTTCAGTGTTTTACTGGGAATTTCTCCTAATAAACACACATTTGTAGGCAGTTTTGACTCATGTACACATTTTTGCAAGCAATTTCTGATCGTATAATGCATTTTGGTATGTTATTTTTCACTCATATATTCTTTTTTATGCACACTTTCCCCTAACATTGGCATGTTTGTAAACATTGTTTGGTTGGTGGACTGCATTGCAAAATTTGAATAAGTGCACATTTTGAAGGATGGCTGTGTTTCAGTTATCATAATGTTTTGTAAAACGCGGATTTGACAGATTCAGCTCGAAATGCACACTGAAATGAATTTTTTTACCATTCCTAGTCTCTAGTGTTCTCTCCTCCAGCACCTCCTCATTGCTGTGTTATCGACCATGAAGTATTAAAAGGGAGGTAATACAAATATTGATCATGGGAACATGAGTCTCATGTTTCCTCTTTCTCTACCTTTGCTTTAACACTGGACCCACAGATTTCCCCCTGTGATGGTATCTTAGTTTCCAGAGCTCAAAGATCTCACTATGGAAGCAGAGCTTGGAAAAGTTACTTTTTTGAACGACAACTCCCATCAGCCCCAGCCAGAACGCTGGCTGGGGCTGATGGGAGTTGTCGTTCAAAAAAGTAACTTTTCCAAGCTCTGTATGGAAGTGGTCCCCAAGTTTTACGTTTCTTGCTACTGCAATCGTGTGTGTGTGTGTGGAAGAATTGGACAGGGGTATAGTCATCCAGGGTCTCGGGGGGGTCTTAGACCCCTTACTTTTTTGGAAGCTACAGCCCACCAAGGTCCCTATGTCTCCAGCATCCTATGAGCCAATCAGCATGAAAAGGGAGTGCGTTGGCCACTGAGAAGAGTCTTCTAACATGCTTCCTTGTCCTTTCCTGCTGATTGGAGCCAATCAAAGTGAAAGGAGGTGAGAAGACTCTTCCCAATAGCTAACACAGTCCCCTTTCATGCTGAGTAGCTCCTAGGGACATCTGTTGAAGGCATTAACAAGGATAGAAAAGCAGAAAGCAGTATTCAGCCCTGGCCAGATTATTCTATAATCTTAGAAGGTTGTATAATCTTCACAGTGGTTGTGTCTGTGACTGTCATGAAGTGACCCTGAACTTCAGAATTTGCTGTTAGAGGGGGGAGAATGCAAGAGTTCCCTGTGGATTCTGCTTTGCCATTTCTTTGTAATATGTGAAGTAGCTCTGTGGCTAAAAGCAAGTTCTGGACAGATCGTAACCTCCATCTCTAGTTTCTCCCATATCTGACAGAGGGAAAGAAATGTGTCGGAAATCAACTGAAGTCCACAGTTAAAGTTATGGGCAGATAACAAGCAATTAGATAGACAGAAGGATAGAAAGGCAAGCAGATGGATTGAAAACCAAAATAGCAATGTAGACAAATGGACCATCGAGTCAAGGATGCCAAAAACCGGTTTCACACCAAGAGGAAGAAAGAGCAATGGAGGCGGTGCTGTTGCATCCTGTACAATTTATGTACTGATTGATCATCTTTTATTGGTGCTGTCTTTGGAATATGTCTAGGCAATACAAGCGAAGAGAGGTTATTGGCGTTTTATCGGTAACTAACAAACAAAGTTTTTTAAAAACAGATGCATATGAGAGACGGTTTTTAGTGCTAAGTGAACAAATTCCAGTAAATGGTACCTTCATAACTGTTTCCAGGGCTTCTCGTTCTCTTAATGAGATTCTTCATGAACAGAACAATGTGTGGCCTTCCCTAACCAGAAGTAAGGCCCAGTTCAAGAACATTCCTTTTTTTTAAAAAAGAAAAATAAAACACATGGCAAAACCCACCATTCTGCTACTTTTATCTTGTGTACGATAAGCATTTCTTCTGAATCTGGCCACCATAGGGAGAAATCTCAGATCTGTCACATCCTGAAGATTCTCCAGGTCTTGGCAAATTACAGAATTTTACCAGGTGGTTGGAGCATATTCAAGGGGGAGGGAGGCAAAAAGCATGGGAAAATATGTCATGGTGATGACTTTACTGTGTCAAAAATGAGTGGGAGAATTTCACCTAAGACAAAAGAGACAGAAGCGGCTACAACAGAAGGGCAGAAATATTCCTGTTTCCATTCACACCTACGGCCCCTTTTGCATGTTACATTTAAAGCACTATTATGCCTCTTTAAACAGTCAGTAGTAGTTTAAGGGTGCTGAGAGTTGTTAGGTGACCTCTATCCCCCCCCATGGAGCTGCAATTCCCAGAGTTCCCTGGGAAGAGGGATTGATGGTTAAACCACACTGGGAATTCTAGTTCTGTGAGGAGAATAGGAGTTTCCTAACAAATCTCAGCACCCATAACAAACAACTGTTCCCAGGATTCTTTGGGGGAAGCCATGACTGTTTAAAGTGGTATAATAGTGCTTTACATTGATGATAGTCACAGCCACGGCCCCTTTTTGCTGCTGGGCTGAGAATGAAATCCATGTTAAGGCCTTCTCTCAAAACAACAGATATCCCTAGGAGCCAATAAGCATGAAAGGGAAGAGTGTTAGCTGCTGAAAAGAGTCTTCTCAGTGGCTGACTCAGCTCCTTTCACTCTGATTGGCTCCAATCAACAGAAAAAGACAAGGGAGCATATTAGAAGACTCTTCTCAGTGACTAATACACTCTCCTTTCATGCTGATTGGCTCATAGGATGCTGGGAACCTGCTCCCAAAAAAGTAAGGAGTCTAAAAAAAACCAAGACCCTGGATGGCTGCACCCCTGCCTAAGTCACAAACTCATTATGTGGCACAAGGAAAGCCACTATTCTGATAAGCTTTAAAGACAAGAAGTGCCCTTCTGGAATAGGCGAAAGGACCATCTTGTCCAGCATCCTGTTCTCACAGTGGCCCACCAGATGCCAATGGGAAACCTGGAACAGAACAGAACTCTACCCACTTGTGAATTCCAGCAACTGGGACACTTGGTTCCACTCCCACAATCCCTTCCACACCTTACTGGATTGTTATAAGAATATCTGAGAACCTAACCATGTGTCATGAGGGCATGTGACTGCCACCAATTTCTATCCAAATTCTGCCCAGTCACATCAAATAAAAGAAACACATTTCACGATGTGATCACTTTCCGCCTCTGAGTTAAGCAGCAGAGTGAAAAGAGGGTAAGTAGCTCCCATTTATTCCATTATTTAATTGAAGTAAAACAGCTCAGAGAAATAAGCAATAAGGGCAGCCTAAGGTCACCCTGAGCTAGGAGCCAAATCCTGAAAGAACCTATATCTTAGGAGACAGATCCTAGGAGAAGGAAGCCTATAGAAAGCTAGTGTTCAACACCACCCTAGCAGGAAAGCTTCAGGGGACAATGTAAATAAGGCTAAATTCCAGTCGAAGAGAAGGGGAAAAAGGAAACTCCACCAATACATACAGGGAGAGAGTCAGTTCAGTCCTTGCTAAAAAGGGCAGCTTCAGCCTTCCTGAAACACAACCACAAGCTCTGTTTCCCTAGGTTAAAGAAAGGTCAGGCTGTTCTAGGTGGGGAAACAACAAACACAAAAGACTTGCCTGGAAGTCGCAGCCCCTTGCTTAGATTAAAAGCAGCCAAAAGCTTAAACAGCCCCGCCCCTTGCTCAGGAAGGAAGCCTGCCTTCCTGCGTTCAAAGGAAGGAAGCCTGAGATAATCCTAAAGAGTTAAGCCCCAGCTGATAGTTGAGCCATCAGCCTCAAGTAACACATCATTGGCTGGCAGCAGTAGCTGGGAGGAACCAGCCACACATATAAAGTCAGAGCACCTAGCGAGGGAGCCTGCTCCACGAGCTAGAGGGAGCCCCAGCTGACAAAGCGTCAAGGCGAGTTAAGCAGCAGAGCGAGGAGGCCAGGGCCCCCCACTCTGCCTGTCTGTTTCCTAACCTCAAATAAACCACAGTCTCCAACCCATTGACGTAATAAACCTTAAACAAAACTATGCAGGTAAGAAGCCAGCAGGGGTGTGGGGGCTTTCCAGTGTTTTGCACCGCCTGCAGCATGTACGACTATCTGCCTGTTGGACAGCAGTCGTGGGTGTGCTCTCGGTGCAATGAGCTCCTGGCTCTCCGGGAACGACTTCATTTCCTTCAGGCCAAGGTGGCAGACCTGGAAAAGCTGAGAGAGGCAGAGAGGTGTGTGGAGGAGGCCTCAAGGGACGTTATAGCTGTGTCCCACTCCAGCGATGATAGCTCTCCTGCTATCATGGAGAACGATGGTCTCGGGGAAGGAGAGCATCCAGCTGAGGAAGAGGGAAACGATCCCTTAGAAGGGACCCATTCCTTGGGGGATGAGCAGCTATCCTCTCGTGCCGAGGATATATCTCCAGGGGCTGGAGGGATCCTTGTAGTGGGTGATTCGATCATTAGGAACATAGACAGTGGGGTGTGTGATGGGCGTGTAGACCGCAAGGTGTTTTGCCTGCCTGGTGCGAAGGTTGCAGATATCGCCCGTTGTTTAGATAGTTTGGTAGACAGTGCTGGGGAGGAGTCAGTGGTCGTGGTGCACGTTGGCACCAACGACATGGGGAAATGCAGCCGTGAGGTTCTGGAAGCAAAATTTAGGTTGCTAGGTAGGATGCTGAAAGCCAGGACCTCCAAGGTGGCTTTCTCTGAAATGCTACCGGTTCCACACGCAGGACCAGCCAGACAGGCCCAGCTTTGCAGTCTCAATGCGTGGATGAGACAATGGTGTCGGGTGGAAGGGTTTAGATTTGTTAGGCACTGGGGAACATTTTGGGACAAGCCGGGCCTTTACAAAAGGGACGGGCTCCACTTGAACCAGAATGGAACCAGACTGCTGGCACTTAAAATTAAAAAGGTAGCAGAGCAGCTTTTAAACTGACTGAGGGGGGGAAACCCGACAGGAGCTGAGAAAGGTCCGGTTCGGAATAAACCTCCCCCCTGGGATAAAAACCAAAGAAATGATGAAATTTTAAAAGGGGTAGGCCTAGAAGTAGGCATTGTGAGAGCAGGGGCACAGCATATAAATTCAGAAGAGCAAAATTACCACAGGCCAAACCACAAGTGCCAAAGACACTTGAAGAGAGACACTGCTTACAAGTGCCTGTACGCTAATGCTAGGAGCCTGCGAACCAAGATGGGAGAACTGGAGTGCTTGGTCTTAGAGGAGAGCATTGATATAGTGAGCATAACGGAGACCTGGTGGAATGGAGAAAACCAGTGGGATACGGTTATCCCTGGATATAAACTATATCGGAAGGACAGGGAAGGACGTATTGGTGGCGGAGTCGCTCTATACGTGAAAGAAGGCATTGAATCCAGCAAGCTCGAAACCCCAAAAGAGGCAGACTCCTCCACAGAATCGTTGTGGGTGGTGATACCATGCCCCAGGAGGGACTTAATACTGGGAACGATCTATCGTCCCCCTGATCAAAATGCTCAGGGAGACCTTGAGATGAGATAGGAAATCGAGGAAGCATCCAAACTAGGAAATGTGGTAGTAATGGGTGACTTCAACTACCCGGACATAGACTGGCCGCATATGTGTTCCAGTCATGACAAAGAAGCAAAGTTTCTAGATATTCTAAATGACTATTCCCTAGACCAGTTGGTCATGGAACCGACCAGAGGGACGGCAACCCTAGACTTAATCCTCAGTGGGGACCGGGACCTGGTGCAAGATGTAAGTGTTGTTGAACCGATTGGGAGCAGTGACCACAGTGCTATTAAATTAAACATACATGTAAATGGCCAATTGCCAAGAAAATCCAACACGGTCACATTTGACTTCAAAAGAGGAAACTTCACAAAAATGAGGGGATTGGTAAAAAGAAAGCTGAAAAACAAAGTCCAGAGGGTCACATCACTCGAAAATGCTTGGAAGTTGTTTAAAAACACTCTATTAGAAGCTCAACTGGAGTGCATACCGCAGATCAGAAAAGGTACCGCCAGGGCCAAGAAGATGCCAGCATGGTTAACGAGTAAAGTCAAGGAAGCTCTTAGAGGCAAAAAGTCTTCCTTCAGAAAATAAAAAAGAACACAAACTCTGGCAAAAGAAATGCAAGAAGACAATAAGGGATGCTAAAAAAGAATTTGAGGAGCACATTGCTAAGAACATAAAAACCAACAACAAAAAATTCTATAAATACATTCAAAGCAGGAGACCATCTAGGGAGGCAATTGGACCCTTGGATGATAAGGGAGTCAAAGGTGTACTAAAGAATGATAAGGAGATTGCAGAGAAGCTAAATGAATTCTTTGCATCTGTCTTCACAGTGGAAGATATAGGGCAGATCCCTGAACCTGAACTAACATTTGCAGGAAGGGATTCTGAGGAACTGAGACAAATAGTGGTAACGAGAGAGGAAGTTAAGAACATAAGAACATAAGAACATAAGAAGAGCCTGCTGGATCAGGCCAGTGGCCCATCTAGTCCAGCATCCTGTTCTCACAGTGGCCAACCAGGTGCCATTAAGTTCTAGGCTTAATGGACAATATAAAAACTGACAAATCACCGGGCCCGGATGGCATCCACCCGAGAGTTCTCAAAGAACTCAAATGTGAAATTGCTGATCTGCTAACTAAAATATGTAACTTGTTCCTCGGGTCCTCCTCCGTGCCTGAGGACTGGAAAGTGGCAAATGTAACGCCAATCTTCAAAAAGGGATCCAGAGGGGATCCCGGAAATTACAGGCCAGTTAGCTTAACTTCTGTCCCTGGAAAACTGGTAGAAAGTATTATTAAAGCTAGATTAACTAAGCACATAGAAGAACAAGCCTTGCTGAAGCAGAGCCAGCATGGCTTCTGCAAGGGAAAGTCCTGTCTCAGTAACCTATTAGAATTCTTTGAGAGTGTCAACAAGCATATAGATAGAGGTGATCCAGTGGATATAGTGTACTTAGACTTTCAAAAAGCGTTTGACAAGGTACCTCACCAAAGACTTCTGAGG
Organism: Rhineura floridana; assembly: GCF_030035675.1. Lineage (NCBI taxonomy): Eukaryota > Metazoa > Chordata > Lepidosauria > Squamata > Rhineuridae > Rhineura > Rhineura floridana. The sequence goes on from NC_084481.1 coordinate 212,529,253, forward strand.
AAGCTTAGCAGTCATGGAATAAGAGGAGAGGTCCTCTTGTGGATAAGGAATTGGTTAAGAAGCAGAAAGCAGAGAGTAGGAATCAACGGACAGTTCTCCCAATGGAGGGCTGTAGAAAGTGGAGTCCCTCAAGGATCTGTATTGGGACCTGTACTTTTCAACTTGTTCATTAATGACCTAGAATTAGGAGTGAGCAGTGAAGTGGCCAAGTTTGCTGACGACATTACATTGTTCAGGGTTGTTAAAACAAAAAGGGATTGTGAAGAGCTCCAAAAAGATCTCTCCAAACTGAGTGAATGGGCGGAAAAATGGCAAATGCAATTCAATATAAACAAGTGTAAAATTATGCATATTGGAGCAAAAAAACTTAATTTCACATATACGCTCATGGGGTCTGAACTGGCGGTGACCGACCAGGAGAGAGACCTCGGGGTTGTAGTGGACAGCACGATGAAAATGTCGACCCAGTGTGCGGCAGCTGTGAAAAAGGCAAATTCCATGCTAGCGATAATTAGGAAAGGTATTGAAAATAAAACAGCCAATATCATAATGCCGTTGTATAAATCTATGGTGCGGCCGCATTTGGAATATTGTGTACAGTTCTGGTCGCCTCATCTCAAAAAGGATATTATAGAGTTGGAAAAGGTTCAGAAGAGGGCAACCAGAATGATCAAGGGGACGGAGCGACTCCCTTATGAGGAAAGGTTGCAGCATTTGGGGCTTTTTAGTTTAGAGAAAAGGCGGGTCAGAGGAGACATGATAGAAGTGTATAAAATTATGCATGGCATTGAGAAAGTGGATAGAGAAAAGTTCTTCTCCCTCTCTCATAATACTAGAACTCATGGACATTCAAAGAAGCTGAATGTTGGAAGATTCAGGACAGACAAAAGGAAGTATTTCTTTACTCAGCGCATAGTTAAACTATGAAATTTGCTCCCACAAGATGCAGTAATGGCCACCAGCTTGGATGGCTTTAAAAGAAGATTAGACAAATTCATGGAGGACAGGGCTATCAATGGCTACTAGCCGTGATGGCTGTGCTGTGCCACCCTAGTCAGAGGCAGCATGCTTCTGAAAACCAGTTGCCGGAAGCCTCAGGAGGGGAGAGTGTTCTTGCACTCGGGTCCTGCTTGCGGGCTTCCCCCAGGCACCTGGTTGGCCACTGTGAGAACAGGATGCTGGACTAGATGGGCCACTGGCCTGATCCAGCAGGCTCTTCTTATGTTCTTATGTTCTCCTTGCCCTCACTCCAGTTCAATGCCTGCTGTTTGTAGGAGCAGGGAAGCATTGGATTCAAAGTCACCACATCATGTGTGGAGGATGGGGAGGGGTGGATGCAGGTTGGCTGCAGCCATACGTCCCCTATAACATATTGTCAAACCTTGAGATAATGCGTGCAAAGGGGTTTGATCATTCATCTCTGTAATGCCAGAAATCGTAACTCAGTGCATGCAAAGGGTCTCAGGTTCAAGCCCTGGCACCTCTAGGTGGAGCTGAGAAACACCCTTGCCTGAAACCCTGGCAAAAGCTGCTGCCAGTCAGTGTAGACAATACTGATGGAGATCAACCAATTGTCTGACTAAGTGGTAGTCAATATATTGCCCTCCAGATATGGTTGGACTCCAACTCCCATCCATCCCAGCCAGCACAGCTAATGGTTGGGGATGATGGGATTTGGAGTCCAGCAACATCTGGAGGGCACTACGTTAGCTACCTCTGGTCTGACTCAGTATAAGGCAGCTTCCCAATAAATACTAAGTTAGTGTAAAAAGGGAAAGTTTCTGTTAACGTAGTGTGCTTTAGGGCATCTCTCCCCCCACCCACTGCCTGAAAGACGGACATCCTGTGAAACAAAACATTCAGGGAAAATACAAGGGAAGTTATCCCAACTGTCCCTGGTAAATTTCCATTGTGCAGAATACATGATCACTAATACTGCACTTCTTGGATCAATCAAAAACATATAAAACAAGGCTATGAGGATGCCTCTCCCAGCAACTCCTGTTCCCACCTCAGGAAGCATTGTTCTTTTGGTTATGTTATCAAAAGCTTAAAAAATAGATTTAAAGTTGAGAACAGTGCTGATAATTGTAACATCTGCCAAAGCTAAAATAACTTCATAATTGTGACCTCATGTAAATATTTCTTCTTCTTTTTAAGAGAAGAATAAGTCAAAGATAGCTTGGATTAAACAATGAAAGGCAGAGCATGGATTTTCTAAATTATTATTTTCACAGATCAAATTGCATTCTTAAAATTACAGAATCCCATTATTAGAAATCTCGTGGCAGCCCTAGAAACAAGACTTAATTCTTTATTGTGGGCTGTCCTAATGCACCTTACCATTAAGCTAAATCTTTACAGTTTCTTTTTAATGCCTAGGATGTTTTGATCTTTGTCACATCTTTTACAATGGTCCATCACGGCACATCACAGACATTTGCTTTTGATTCAGTGCCTTATATTTTGTCAACCAGGAATCTTCCGAGATTTAGTTCAGCAAACTTCAAGTCTCTGCTTCTCAGAGGTTAATTAAATTAAATCAGCTGAGTGAAGAGGCAGCCACACAAATCCACAATAAAATAAGGACAGTCCCCAAGGGATGGAGAAGGACAATGCTGCAACATGCCAAGTCTTCCTTCCCCCAGTTGCTTTGTGCAAAATGTCCAAGCCAACGTGCAAAAAGTATTGCTAGCTTGAGCTGGCATTTTACTCTAAAAGCTACTGGCAGAAGAAAATTGGGCAAGGTGAAGCAATATGAAAATGCAAAGTATCGATGCATTTTCTTATGTTGCTTTCAGGTCTAAATTAATTATCTCTATCCACCTTTCTATACATATTTTTTCAAAACCGAGAGGAACAAAATCCAGTTGCAGAGACATCAAAGATTAGCACAAAATTGTCACCCTGATCCAGAGCTTGGAAAAGGTACTTTTTTGAACTACAACTCCCATCAGCCCAATCCAGTGGCCAAACTGGCTGGGGGTTGATGGGAGTAGTAGTTCAAAAAGTAACTTTTCCAAGCTCTGCGATCACCTGGGAAGGCTAACGCCTTACCAGACATTATCAGTGACAAGTTGGAAGGATTTTCCAGTCATAATTGCTTGAGGATGGAATATGCTATTATAAAATGCATGCAATTAATACACAATGCCTTATGTATAAGCTGTGGATAGTGTATAATTCAGCCTTGCCCAGTCTGGTGCCCTCACTGTACTTTGCTTCTCACCTGGCAAACCTTTATCTCCCAATGCCCATTTCCCCCAGGAACAACCTTGGGGGATATCCCCTGTAGGGATCCATTGGTGACATCAGCAGCTAATGCTCACCACTCATCCGGAAACCATACATCAACTTCAGCCAGAATGGTCATGGATGATGACAGCTATAGTCCAGCAACACCTGGACAGCCACAGGTTCCTCATCCTATGTTTGACCCATGCAAGGATCCCAGTTCAAGTTAACTGTCAAAGTAAGGTGTAATGGGCCAGCCCAGATATGAGCCTAAAATATGCATAAAATGTGCTGAAATCATTTACATTTGCTTATATTTGCTTAATTTACAGCTTTTTGATACAGAAGTTGCAAAGCGTAAAAAAGGTTTGTTTTAAAAATGGGCTTCACCGTCCTTTCTAAATAAAGCAATATTTATAATGGGACAAAGTACAAAGTCTAGGCAGTCTGCCAACATTATGGTTATATCAACAAGGAAACTCCTTATATGGTGAAGTCAAGCAAACTAGTTGTTGATATAAATCACGCTAGGTGAGAATGTGGCATGAAGAGGAGCAGTGAAAAAGCAACAATTGATAAGGCCATGGGAACATGCCCTCTCTTTGATACAAAAGTGTATAAAAGACCAGGTATTATAGCGCTCATTACCCGCCATTCTGACTGGAGTGAGGGTTGAAGAGAAAGCAGGAGAACCGTCCATCTATTCTATCTGTGACTACTGATAGCTGATGTATTGTGACATGTATTTCCATGCACTTTGTAACTTTGGCTCTGTAACATGAATTGGAGTTGAACTCAGTCTTTCATCTGTTGTAACCTGTTTTAACTAAGATGTGTCTTCAGAGTCTTATACTTTGATGTTTATTTATTTATTTATTACATGTAGGCTGACCATGGAGGCTCAGGTTTCATTGGTATGCCGGGCAGCTTGGGGTCAATTGCGTCTCATCCGAAGGCTGCAACCCTACCTTCCTGTCCACCAGCTCCCACTCGTAGTACATGCTCTGGTCACCTCTCGTTTAGACTACTGCAATGCGCTCTACGTGGGGTTACCCTTGAAAACAGTCCGGAAATTACAACTGGTACAAAACACGGCGGCTCGTTTACTTACGAATAGCCGCCATTATGATCATATTACCCCAGTGTTATACAATCTTCACTGGCTTCCAGTTATTTTCTGGGCTCAATTCAAGGTGTTGGTATTAACCTTTAAATCCCTATACGGTTTCGGCCCAGTATACCTGAAGGAGTGCCTCCAATGTCATAAAGTGTGCCGCCCTACAAGATCTGCCACTCAGGGCCTTCTCTCGGTTCCACCGACTAAAGTGGCTAGGTTGGTGAGGACTCGAGAGAGGGCTTTTTCTGTAGCAGCCCCCACGATTTGGAACTCCTTCCCAATGGATCTTCGACATGCCCCTTCCCTAGATATATTTCGCCGGGGCCTGAAAACTTGGCTTTTCCATCAGGCCTTTATGACCTTTGAGACTTCCAAGGTGAACTAGTTCTAGAACTGTAATATGAACAATCTACTAAATACTGTAATTTTTGCATTGTACTGTACTGGCTATATTGTTTATTGTATTTTATCATGTTTTATTGTATGCCGCCTAGAGTGGCCACTGGCTAGATAGGCGGCCTATAAATTAAAGTTTATTATTATTATTATTATTATTATGTATATACCGCCCATAGCCGAAGCTCTCTGGGCGGTTTACAGCAATTAAAAACAATAAAAACAAATAAACACATTTTAAAAAAATTACTGATTGGTGTAAAATTGTGTGAGCACATACACATATACCCTACACAAAATTCTTCTTGCAAAAGCACGCCGAGGGACTATCTGACTAAGGGACAGCATACAAATATAGAAAACACCTAATCAAATGGGATTGGGCAGACATACATGATGTTAATGGATATCCAGTAACTTCTTTCTTGCTGATACATATTCCTAGTTTCTGTTTCTGCATGGTTGGCTAAAGCCACCTAGAATGCATTTAATGAGTTGTAGTGTGCAAGATATGAATAAATAGCATATATTATAAAGACAGTTCTGCTGTCTGAAGTCTGACTCCCAACTAGAAAATTTCTGGCACCTCCCAAGACTCAAGAAATCTTGAGTGGAGTCTCCTCTATCTTCCACCTACACTAGACGACTGCTGTTGACAACCTGTGAGCTTAGGCGAACTAACGTTCAACATAGAAGGGCTCTAAGGGAGGAAGGGAGAACCTCTACCCTGTGTGTTCACAAGAAGGGGGCTGGCCTTGCCGTTATCAAAGGAATAAAGGGGCTGTTTCACTCTGTGAGGCCGACACAACTGCAAGTACTTTGAATGTCAGCTGCTGTCTGGCCTTGGCCAAACTATAAATTAAAGTTTATTATTATTATTATTATTATGTATATACCGCCCATAGCCGAAGCTCTCTGGGCGGTTTACAGCAATTAAAAACAATAAAAACAAATAAACACATTTTAAAAAAATTACTGATTGGTGTAAAATTGTGTGAGCACATACACATATACCCTACACAAAATTCTTCTTGCAAAAGCACGCCGAGGGACTATCTGACTAAGGGACAGCATACAAATATAGAAAACACCTAATCAAATGGGATTGGGCAGACATACATGATGTTAATGGATATCCAGTAACTTCTTTCTTGCTGATACATATTCCTAGTTTCTGTTTCTGCATGGTTGGCTAAAGCCACCTAGAATGCATTTAATGAGTTGTAGTGTGCAAGATATGAATAAATAGCATATATTATAAAGACAGTTCTGCTGTCTGAAGTCTGACTCCCAACTAGAAAATTTCTGGCACCTCCCAAGACTCAAGAAATCTTGAGTGGAGTCTCCTCTATCTTCCACCTACACTAGACGACTGCTGTTGACAACCTGTGAGCTTAGGCGAACTAACGTTCAACATAGAAGGGCTCTAAGGGAGGAAGGGAGAACCTCTACCCTGTGTGTTCACAAGAAGGGGGCTGGCCTTGCCGTTATCAAAGGAATAAAGGGGCTGTTTCACTCTGTGAGGCCGACACAACTGCAAGTACTTTGAATGTCAGCTGCTGTCTGGCCTTGGCCAAACTAAGACACAGGCTATGGGGTCTAGGGCCAGCTTGAAGTTCAAATAAAGGGTTGGACCAAAGGACTAGAAGCAGACTATGTGGCCTAAGGTGGGATTGTAATCAGATTCCAGAACAGGTAGATAAGGGCAACAGTGCTAGGCAAGGTAAGGCAAATCTGTTCAGCAGTTTCTCCCAATCACAAGTTGTTCAGTTGAGGGTGCTAATTTGTATATTAAAGTCTTCATAAGGCTGTGGGGTCAGCTGACAGTATTCAGGCTTGTCTGAAGCCTAGAGGAGTCCTTTGACCATGGAGCTTAGTCTGCCCAGTTTGTTGAGGAGCCAGACTTCTGGTGGCACCTGGAGGCCCCAGTTAATGACCCCAGTTCATGACCCCCTTCCCTTCCCCAATGCCTCTCAGTTGCATTAAGAGTAGCCTTTCATACTGTAATAGCTCCATGCATCACAGATCCCCACTGGCAGTGACTTGCCAGGATTGCTGACAGGGAGTCTTTCCCAGCCCTACCTGGAGAGATCAAACCTAGAAACTTCTGCATGCATAGCATGCTCTCTGGCACTGAGCTACAGCCTACAGCCTCTCCCCAGAGGTTTCCCTTTTGTTTCAGTGTTTGTCACTACTAGGAGTTCATCAATTGAGGAAGGGCTGTAGCTGAGTTGGTAGTGTACATGCTTTGCATGCAAAAGGTCTCAGATTCAATCCCTGGCATCTCCAGGTATGGCTGGGAGCCCCTGCCAGGCAGGGTAGATTATACTGAACTAACAATGGTCTGACTCAGTAGAACGTGGCTTCCAGCAGAATTTGTGATTGTGTTCTTCAGCAGAGCTATGCTTCACAATCATCAGTCTTGTAATGGTAGTGATGCTCCATGTTTAGATCTTTAGAGCATTTCGTGTCCAAGAGCCTAGCAGGCAATGGGCCAGTTTTCCAACAATGAAGCTGGATCAGGCATTTGGAGCTTGTTCTATAAATGTGGGTCCAGCAGTCTGTTCTGAGTACAGTTCTCATGATTCTTGCCGTCTGCGGGCAACATTGCCAAAGAATGATATAATCAATAAGCTGCCAGCTCTTGGATCAAGACTGCATCCAAGATATTTTGGGCTTATCCAATTACTGAATAATTGTATTTACAATAAACCATGCTTGCTCAGTGCTTTTGGTTAAGAGACAAAGACCATTGCCGTTGATTATCCCATAGCATTACAGGCTGCAGCACTCACTGATACATACAGTTTTTTATATCCATTGCATTATCAACATCTATTGTGATCAAGTACTTTATGAAATGGCACTGCTAGTGAAGGGCAGTTTGTCTTCAGTATTTCAACATATGCGGAATGTAATCTAGTGCAGAATGTAGAATCCCTGAAATCTTCATTTTGAGTTAAAGCAAGTTTCTGGCCCTTATGATTGAAAACATAGATTTGAAAATATGCAGGTAGTCTTCAGAAGACTTCTGTTTTATGGAGCAAAGTGGGCTACCTTTCCATCCTCCACAGCTACAAGAGCATTCTGCTACTCATAGATTTCTACATATATTTTACCGCCATATTGTTTCCTGCAATTTTTCTTTTAAAAAATCAAATGTCGGTAGGTATATGTGAAATAATTACATTTAAGAAAATTGTATGATTCTGTCCTGTATTCTGAACAGCATAACTCAATGGATACTTGAACACTAAGTTTTACATGACTTGTGAAATTATTGATATGGCATGGACTGATGACATCAGGATTTCCCATCACAGTCTTCCCAGCACAGCACTTCTTGACTCAATCTAGGGATGGCAAGAATTTCTATTCAATGTGCATTTCAAGCCAAATCTATCAAATTCACACTTTCTAAAACAGTATGAGCACCAAACACAGCCATCTTTTGAAGTTCATGCTTATTTAATTTTTATGATGCAGTTCTCCAACCAAACAATGCTTACAAAAATGCACATTAGAGGAAAGTGGCATAAAAATTAATATATGAGTGAAAATAACATGCACAAGTGCATTATATGATGAGAAATTGCTTGCAAAAATGAGTACATCACCCAAAGCTTCCTATAAAAATGTGTTTATTAGGAGAAATTCACACTAAGATGCTGGAGAATTTTCATGAGGAGTTCTTTTTTTAAAGCAAATTGCTGCAGAAATGTGGAGAGCTGAATTTAAGGCTGGAAACATGAGAAACTGAGAGAACCGAAACTGACCGATCCTTCCATCCCTGTTTGATGCAGAATTCAACTTGACAAACTGAGCTATTCCTGTCACCCTCATCAGAAAAGAACTTTTTTTCTAGCCTAATTCCAAATTCAGACCCTGTTGCTGTCTTATAAAAATGATATTGGCATTCAGATGCCTTTATACCACCTCCTGCAAGCATTCCCAACTCCTGCTTAGTCCCTACACCCTGCATCACAACTCCTTTTCTTCCCCCCAAATACCTGGTAGTGTTGCAAACGTGCTGAAGGCTCCTTTTCACCTGGCAAACGTTTTATCTAGTAAGAGTACACCCATTCTAATGCTCCTTCCACCTAGGAACAACCTCGGGAAATACCACTGCTACAGGGAACCATCAGTGATATCAGCAGCCAATGCTGACCAATCATCTGGCAATAATTCACCATACAAAGGGAAGAGGTAAGAGGCTGTCACACTTCAGAAGGGATGGAAGGAATGACTCACTAAAAGAAATGCAAGCAGATATGAGCAACAGCATGCAAAGCCAGTATGGTACAGTGGTTGGACTGCTGGACTAGGACCTGGGAAACCCAGCTTCACATCCCTTATTCAGCCATGAAGCTCACTGGGTGACCTTGGGCCCGTCACTATCTCTCAGCCTAACCTACCTCACAGAGCTGTTGTGATGATGAAAAGAGAAAGGGGAGAACTATGTATGCCACCTTGAACTCCTTGGAGAAAAGGTAGAATAGAAATTTAATAACAAATAAAAATAAAGAGATACAAACTCAGGAGCAGGTAGAAGAGAGAGCGGGATCTATGGCAGATCTCTAGATAATTCACAGTATTAGCATTATTATCAAAGTAACTATTATTATTATTATTATTATTATTAGCCACCTTTCTCAAAAACCAACCAAGATGGCTTACAGAAATATAATACATAAAAAATATACAGAGTTTAAAACCAAACAATAACACCACAGTAACTTCATATAATACTAAAATCACACACCCAGGAAATATTAACAAAATTAACAGTAGATCAGCAAGGATTTCCGATTCCTTATTGTTTAATAATAGCAACAACAAAAATGTTTCTCTCCATTCCAAATAGGCTGTCAGAATCTTGATTTGCAGTAATTGAGATGTATATTTTTTATGCAAGTCATCCTAATGGACAGGTCATGGGCCACAGTAGGTAACTGGCTCCTTCCTTTGACCTAACATTTTGCACTTTGGTCTAGTTCAGGTGTTGCTGAACTATGTTTCCCATCAGCTGCAGCAAGCATGGCCAATGGTCAGGGATGGTGGGAGTTGTGTTCAGCAACATGTGGAGGGTCAAAGGTTCCCTACACCTGCTCCGGTTAGTGGACTTCAGAATTCTAATAGCAAGAGCAAAATCTACCCATGCCTGCTTGGGGGACATTTTACTAACAGTATACAGGAAGAGTGTCATGACAAAGTAGCCTTATGTTGACTGATTTTTCTGCCAATGAACAAAGCCTAAATTTATGGGAGAAATTAAAGTCTGTCCTGTTTCCTTTGAGGCAAACAGCCATCTCCCCGCCCCAACCTTGTTCTATTCACTGTCAGACTTTGGGGGATGTGGATTCAAATTAATTACCACCCTTCCTTTTGTCTAGGATATTAACGTTTGGGGAATTTTGAAAGATGCTTGTCAAATTTAAAGGAGTGTCTGGCAGTAGACTATCACCCTCCACTTATCTTGATGGTTCATCTGTTTCTGTAAGTGTTAACCAAGTCTGCCTATGTCAAGACTTCAAATCTTCTGTCGGAAATTAACTGGGAGAACCCTATTTACCTGACATCAACGTATTAATTGAGTTTTAGCTCCTGAGGAAATTAATTTTACTAACTACTTGAGCATGGGAATGAGGTCACCATTGGCCCAGGAAACCACAGGATTTATGAGGTCATCCACCTCCTCTCCCAAACGTTTGCTGCTTTTAAAAAGTCTACAGTGAGCGTAGAAAGGAGAATGATGGGAATTTAGTCCTCGCTGTTGAGAGGCTAAATTTTTGGGCTCTCTTTTTTTTTACTTTTTCTTCTTTTTTTTCCTTTTTGCTTCAAGATGTAGAATTTGGATTCTTGGATAATAACACAGGTATTTGATGACCTAAAATGTGGAACTATAGAATTTGCAACTTCTGGTAACTATTCCCTCCAGCAAATAGGCCAAACAAACAATAAGAAGATGTGCCTATACACATCTGGCTTGCTTTTGGCTTGTTTTTATTAATAATTAAGTGCCTATAAATCTGTGCTTTGATCTTTATTAAAAATAATAATTAGAATCTCTCTCTCTCTCTCTCTCACACACACACACACACAATGAAAGGCTGCTGCTTGCTTATATCTTCTTTCAATTGGATTTTCTTTCACATTGCGTCTCTAAATAGGGTGGCCACGTGTCTTGCTTTATAGACGACAGTCCTCTGTCTAAAGAAGGCTATCTGGGCCAAATCCAATTAAAAGATAAAGAACCCTCAAAAGGAAGAGCAGGTGGGCCTCAAAGTAGCCCATCAACAGTGTGCACCTGGGCAGCAGACTAAGAAGGCACACAGGTCACCAGGTCACAGTCTTCCCCGTGATGGTAAGATGCATTATATTCATTTTTAAATGATTGTAATTATTTATGCACATTTTATACAAATCGATGCCCTCTTTGATCCTCTTTTTTTGGCGATGTGTTTCCACCCTATCTAAGTCTATATATTGCCAGATGCCCTACCAAGACGCATTTTATTTTGGCTTTTCCACTGTTTTGATATAAGAAGCATTCCCTCCAATATTTTATAGAGGAAAACAGAGGGCATGCTTGCAGAACCCCAGTTCTCCTGTCAGAGGCCACTACTGTAGCTCAATGGTTGAGTATCTTCTTTGCATGTAAAAGGCCCCATGTTCAATCTCTGGCATCTCCAGAAAGGGCTGGGAGAGAACCCTGCCTGAAATCCTGGCGAGCCGCTGCCAGTCAGGGTAGACAATACAGAGCTAGATGGACCAATGTTCTGACTCAGTATAAGGCAGCTTCCTGTGTTTCCTACCCTCCTCTAATACACATTGCTTAAGATTCTTCTCTGTTTGCTGTATTCTGTGTTAATTTATGCTACAATGGACTCCCCGCCAGCAACTTAAAAACCAAGATAAGAATATAAGAACATAAGAAGAGCTTGCTGGATCAGGCCAATGACCCATCTACTCCAGCATTCAATTCTCACAGTGGCCAACAAGTTGCCTATAGGAGATCCACAAGCAGGACCTGAATGCAAAAAGCACTCTTGCCCTCCTGCAGTTTCCAGCAACAGGTATTTGGAATCATACTGTCTCCACCAATAGAGGCATAGCATAGCCATCATGGTTAGTAGCCATTGATAGCCTTTTCCGCCTAGTGTTTGTCTAATTTTCTTTTAAATCCATCCAAGTTGATGGCCATCACTGCCTCTTGTGGGAGTAAGTTCCATAGTCTAACTACGTGCTGTATGAAGTACTTGCTTTTGTCTATCCCGAATCTTCCAACATTCAACTTCATTGGATGTCGACGAGTTCTTGTTATGAGAGAGGGAGAAAAGCTTTTCTCTATCCACTTTTGCCATGCCATGCATAATATTATACACTTCTATCATGCCACCTCTGACTCAACTGTTCTCTAAACTAAAAAGCCCCAGATACTGTAACCTTCCTCATAGAGGAGTTGCTCCATCCCCATGATTATTTTGCTTGCCCTTTTCTGTACCTTTTCCAACTCTACAATATCCTTTTAGAGGTGAGGTGACCAGAACTGCACACAGAATTCCAAATGCGGCCACACCATAGATTTATATAACATGGTTATAATATAAGCAGTTTTATTTTCAATGCCTTTCCTAATGATCCTTAGCATGGAATTTGCCTTTTTCACAGTTGCCGCACACTAGGTCACTTAGAATTTTTGCCCCAAAGTGCATCACTTTACATTTGCTTACACTGAATTTCATTTGCCATTTTACTGCTCATTCACCAAGTTTGGAGAGATCCTTCTGGAGGTCCTCACAATCCTTTATTCTTTTAACCACCTTAAACAATTTTGTATCATCAGCAGACTTGGCCATTTCACTTCTCTAACTCTAGATCATTTATGAACAAGTTAAAACGCACAGGGAGTTCACTTTCTATTTCCTTCCATTGGGCAAAATGTCCGTTTATTCCGATTCTCTGCTTCATGTTCCTTAGCCAGTAATTGATCCACAAGAGGATCTCATTTTATCCCATCATAAGCTTACTCAGGAGTCTTTCTTGATGTACTTTATCAAAAGCTTTTAATAAGTCTATGTACACAGTGACAACTGAATTACCTTTATCTATATGCTTGATGACATTTGGAGATACTGCAACAAGCCATGTTTGGTTCTTGCCACATTTGCCCCCCGTCGTTGCTTCCTTGCCATTTGAAAAAGTGCTTGTCAAAGGGCTCATCCAGACGACTGCAAAATGTGTGACACGCCTGCTATGTGTGTTCATTATTTTTCAGTCGTCCAAATGACGTCTCGCGCTGTTACGCATTTTCACGGGTTAAATTTGCTCCTTGCAATACCGGCAAAAATGTGATTTGCTGTTTAAAATCGGGAATCATCTGCTGTACCTTCAGGAGTTAGGATGCAATACCGCGGACTTTACAGCTGATGGGCGGTTCTTGGGCATTTCCCCTTGCCCTTCTCCTCATTCCAGCCAATCACGTATCTGCACTTTTGCGCATGTGCGAGAATAAGCCTGGGAAAATTGAACCAATCATCGCAATGGTGGGGTGTTGGGGGGGGGTCTGCAACTACTGCACAGATGCATTTTATTTTTTGCCAGCCTGCAAACTGGGCGGCAGCTCTGGGTGAGATCTGCAATGCACAGCAAGCGAGAAAGGGGTGGTGGTCGGTTTCAGCCTGCCTCTCGAAAGCTTTGTCAATTTCATTGTACTTGCTCGGTTTTTTGCTTCAAATCAGAAAAGCAAAAACAAATGTAATATCGCAAATACAAACTTAGAAAAGGGCTTCTGATCGGTTTCAAGCCTGCTCTGAAAGCTTTGTCAATTTCATTCTCCTGGGAAGGAAAGGGAGAAGGAGGGGGGGTGACACGTTTCTTGCTTTTTTGGAGAAATAAGTGCAATTGCCAGCATGTGTATCTCCTTAAATATCAATAAAGGTAGAAAAGCATACATTCATTTAAGCATAATATCGCAAATACAAACAAGGCAGGCATGAAACCGACCAACGGCCTTTCCTTCCGAGGCGAGAACTCCTTTACAGCCATATTGTGCTTCGTTGCAAAGGGGGAGAGGAGCATAAGTAATTTTTTTGCTGACCAATTGGTTGATAGGGGGAGATTTTAGAGGCAGAGCTTGGAAAAAGCGAAAAGAATGTAGGGGTCTTACCGCTGCGTGTGTGGGTGCAAAAAAGCATTTTTTTTAATTAGGAAAGAGCGAACTAAAAGGAAAAGTGAGGACTATCAGATGACAAACCTAATATGGAAACTGTGGATTATCCCGCTCCGTTTGGATAAGCCCAAAATGTCTAGCTTTGGGGAACCCTTACCACATCAGCTCATCTACTGAGAAACTCTCATTTATATGTAAAAAATGTACTGCCTTCAAGTCAATTCCGACTTATGGCGACCCTATGACTAGGGTTTTCATGAGGTTGAGAGGCAGTGACTGGCCCAAGGTCACCCAGCGAGCTTCATGGCTATACCACCCTCTCGCAAAACATCAGGGTGGTGTACATCAACATAAAAACATTTTAAAACAACACAAAACAATAATTGAAATGGCTGCCTACTCAAAAATATTTTAAACAGCTGCATAGGTCTGTTTGCACAAAAAGTCTTCAAGAGACTCCTGAAAGTTAAAAGTGAGGATACCTGCCAAATCTCTGTTGGAAGAGTGTTCCACATCATCACCATCATTATTATTACCCGTCCTTCACCAGAGGTCCCAGCATGGGACCAGTGACACTAAATGAATGTATTGCAATGGATTCTGGGGATTGTTCTAGAGGTATATAAAAACTGTTCACAGAGGGTCTGGCCTATTCCCTCAACATGGTGCTGTTTTAACAGACAGTGTGCCCTACGCAATCTCAACACTCCCCTGCATTGTAAGGAAACATCAGTGGTTGGGGATAAGCTATTTTTCAGAGAAGCTTGTCCATGGTAAGTGATCCTGTAACTGAAGAACCCTGATAAGCTTCTGAGAAACCCCAAGGTTCCCTGGAAAACAGCTTGAGAAACCACTGCCTTAGAAGACATGCCAAGGATTGATTCTATGACTTTAGGCATGTGTGAAACTGCCATATGATCCAGTGAGCTAGCATTGATGTACACCCAGCTTAGCACAGCATTTCATAGACTCTGGACCTAAATGGCCAAAGGGAACCACCCTATGCCACTTTCTAAGGGAGAGAATAAAAGTTACAGCTTGATGAAAAGTATGACAAGTAAAAACACTGAGGCTTTAAAAAATCATCTTTTTTTTTAAAAAAAAGGAAAAAGATCAGTAACACAATTTTTTGAAATACTGACAGCTTTTAAAAATAACTGTGATGCCACATAAAAGTTCAAGTGCTGGATTTAAATAAACAGTAATGGCTTGCTAACAAAACATTGTGCATGTGTGTAATTATTTAAAAATCTGGTTGCACAACAGCGAATCCTGCATTTCATCTAAATCTCATGGAAGAGAGAATTCTGTGGTCTTGGTTTTTCTAAAAAAAGAGAGAGAGAGGAAGACGAAGAAGAAGACGAAGCAGCAGCAATCCAAATCCACGCCAGGCATGGACTAGCCTGGCCACCCAGGATTCTCTTTTCATATATCTGATAGATGTGTTTTGACAAGTTATATTAAGTACAAAGCAGGCCACCAGAGCAGCATGTGGAGTTGATATAGACAGAGACAGAGAGGCAAATAGCACTATGAGGCATGCTTTTGCAGGCGGTGTTTGCCATAACGAAATAAGCCCCCCTCCTATCCCTCCCCCCTCCACTTTCCGTCATATTACCACATTTCTGCAAATATAATAAAGTGAAATAGGTCCTGACAGGTTTCGAAAGGATCAGTTTTAGCCAGGATTTACAGCTGCTATAGCCTTTTATCATTTAAAAAATAAAATAAAACAAGAAACCCCAAACAAAACAGGGTGTTTTATTTCTGTAATTGCTTGCCTTAACTTACCTTTTTAAAAAGACTGATGAAAGAGAGTGCTGCATGCCCGACACACACACACACAGACATGCATCCATATCAAGGTGTATTTTTCTATAGCCTATTCTCTGCAGGAAAACAATAATAATAAAACTTCATGGGGGGCAGAGAAACAGGGTGAAAATACAATCTGGCACATAACACCTGAGCTGATTTACCCTTTTCTTTCCCAGCCAACGTGAGTACATCCCTGCCATCCTCCAGAGCACTTCTAAACAAGTTTTGGCAACGGCGAAAAACAAACATTCTTTTTTACATCATCTTTGGATGCACTTCCAAGATGCAAAAACCAATTAATCAGGAGTCTCCAGGAGACTCTGCTTGAAATGTGGGCTGCTTCTCTGACACTGATCTTCACTTTGATGTGGATAGAGAAAAAAGGCAAGCAAAACCCCTGAAAATGGGAAGGGTGGTGGGAAGAAGTCGTAGGTTTCAATAATTTATTTGTTTGGAAGACAGAGGGAGTGGGAGGTTAGCAATAAGTACATCGCTAATCACTCTCCATCCCCTTGCAACTGTGAGCCCATTTAACTCCCTGCTTCCCTTTGCTCTTTCTGTGCAAGAGCCAATATCAGGCTTTTTTCCTTTTCTTTCTTTTCTTTTTGAGAGATTGTCATGTTGCCAAGTCCCTTTGCAAAGTGGAATATGGTTAAAGGACAGGCTTATAGTCAAGCTTTGCACAAGGTGGTTATTTTTAATTATTCATTATGAACATCACAGTTACTGGTTCAGCATCTAGGCCCTGCCTGTTTGCGGCATTAAACTGTCATCCTTTTATTTTATGTCATTTCATTTTAAACCTTTCTCTGTGTATGCGTGGGTGGGTGGGTGCATGCATGTGTGCTTCTTCAGATCAAGAGGGGTATATTTGAAGCGTTAGCTAATCATTACCATCCGATTCTCAAGATGCAATATAACCACCCTAATAACTGGTTAGAGGGAAGGTAGCTCACTTGGCCTGTGCAATTCTCAAGCCACGAACTTTGTCCTCTTGGGATTGTTATGCACAGGGAAACATCTTGATAGTATAATCTATCTTTCTTGCAAATTTACATCAAAGAACAACACACTACATATTGCTCCTTAAAACAGACTACACTGAAGACGCCGTATAAGCATCTGCTTTGTCTGAAAAGGCGTATTGTTAAATATGAAGTTAGCGTGCGTGGGTTAAAAAAAGAACAGAGAGAAAATAAAACAGAAGAAAAAAAGTTAGCCCATGTCTTTAGAAATGAGGTATTATTTTAAAAAAACCATTAAAAGCCCCATGCATTATTTTAAAAAATGAATATACTATAACAGACTGAGGTAGAGAGTCATGTGTCCTATTTTATGGAAGACAGTCCTCTGCTTGAAGGAATCTTCTATTTGAAGAGCTTCTGATCAACATCCTGTTAAAAAGATCACAAAACCTAAGAAGGGGTTTTGGAGTTTATTTACTGTATTTATTTATAAAAGAATATATAAACCACTTGTCCATAAAAATATCCAAGCAGTGAACAAAAGATGTAACAATCCATAACAAAATATATATAAAACCCATACTAGAACAGCATATCAAATTCCCTCATATACAGGCAAAACTAGCAACAATTCAGGTAACAAAAGCCTGAGCAAAAAGAAAGGTCTTCCGTAAACACCCAAAGCATAAAATTGAAGTTGCCCATCAACAATTAGCACCTGGACAGAAGACTCAGCACACAGGCACACCGGTCACAATCTTCCTCTTTCTGGTGAAATGTATTTCTATTTAAATTATAGTAATTATTTCTAAATCTGCATCTATGCATATGAATTAGCAGATGCAAATTTTATGCAAATCTATGTTTTCTATTATCCTCCTTTTATTATCTGTTATTCCTCTTCTTTTGGTGATGCGTAAATGCCCATCGTAGGTATAAGGTGGAAGCAAATAAAAACTACTGTCCTTGCAAGGTGCCTTGAATGAAATTCTAACTTTCAAAGTAGGTGAGACCAATGTAGAGGTATATCTCACACCTCTGAGATGTATTAGTTGTATTTTCTCTTTAGGGGATATGTAGAGATGGGAGAGAAATTCAATCTAGTTCACATTTAAAGCCGCGTCTAACAAATGTGCACTTTCCAAAGCAATATGAGAATCGAAACACAGCAATCCTTCAAAATTCACACTTATCCAAATTTTGTCATGTATTTCTCTACCCAATGTTTAAAAAATGTATATACAAGGGGAAAGCGTGCAAACAAATGAATGTATTAGTGAAATTAACTTACAAAAATGCACAATATTAGGATAAATTGTTTGTAACAATGTGCCCATTAGTCAAAGTTGCATACAAAAATGGATTGATTAGGAGACATTTGCACTAAAATACTGAAGAATTGTCACGAGGATTTTTTTAAAAAGCTACAAATTTCTGCAGAAATGTGGACAACTGAATTTAAGAATAGAAACTAAGAGAACTGATATTGGCAGATCCTTCCATCCTTAGAGATATGTGAATCTAGCACTGAGGAAGGATTTAAAAGGCAGCAGACTTTTTTCTTCAGGGGAGTTCTGGATCTAATGGATGTAATTCCAACATTCTCCAGTGCTTTAACATTTATGTTCAACAGCTATGAAGAACCTAAATCCATTGCATTCTCTCCCCACAGAGACTTCACTGGTCAGCTTCATCATCTTTCAGCCCTCTTTATTCATCCAGGTTTTCAGACTACAGCCGTCTCTATCCCTGGGAGTAGGAATGGGGAGAGATTTGGTTCAGTTCTCATTTTAATTTGCACTTCCCGAAACAATAACATGGACCAAAATGCACCTGTCCTTCAAATTTGGCACTTTTCTGAATTTTATGATACAGTTCTCCAATCACGAAATATATCCAAACCTGGACATATTAGGGGAAAGTGTGTATAAAAATGCATTATATTGGAGAAATACAGTGCTTGTAAAAATATGTATACTAGCCAGATTTCCATACAAAAATGAGTATATTATTATTATTATTTATTTATTATTTTATTCAATTTCTATACCGCCCACAGCCAACGGCTCTCTGGGCGGTGAACAGCATAAATTTAAAATACAATATAATAAAATCACATATCAATACCACACACATAACAAAATTCCAAAGACTAAAAACATATTACATAATTGTTCTAGTATACTAAGATGTAATAAATATACTAAGAATATTAAAATATTAAAATATTAAAATGCCTGGGAAAAGAGGTATGTTTTAACCTGGCGCCGGAAAGAGAGCAAAGTTGGAGCCAGGCGCACCTCATCAGGTAGACTATTCCATAGTTCGGGGGCCACCACTGAGAAGGTCCTAGATCTTGTCGTCATCCTCCGGGCCTCTTTATGAGTCGGTACCCGGAGGAGGGCCTTCGATGTTGCACGCTAAATGCACACTAAAATGTAGACTAATTTTCATAAGAACTTTTTTAAAAAATTGCAAACTGATTCAAAAATGTGGCAAAACTGGAAAAATGAAAAACTGAGAGAAACCAAAACTTAAATTACAAATTGACAAATTGATCCAGTTGTACCTCAGACTTAAGGCCCACTGTACTCAGTGGGGCTTATTTCTGAATAGACATATATAGGATTTCACTGTTAAGCTTAAAGTGTTGAGTTCTGGCTCTTTTAATCTGTCTGTCTGTCTGTCTGTGTGTGTGTGTGTTATTACTTGTTTTAACTTCTGTTTTTATGATGTTTTAAAGTGTTTTTAGTGCTTTTGTTTGCCGCCCCTGGGCTCCTGCGGGGAGGAAGGGCTGGATATAAATTAAATAATAAATTAATTAATAAATTAATAACAATAAAATAAAAAATGTTATGATGTTGTATTTTGTACATTGTGAACCACTCTGGGCACCATTGGTGCAAGGGCAGTATAATAATGTTAAATCAAATACATAAGAAAACAATTACATGAATGGACAAAAAAAGTTTTTAAAAAAGATAGGTTGTCTGGAAGGTGTTAATACTGACACTAAAAGTACATATTATTTTTCTTACATCTTTGACCAAATGGAAGCTACATTACTCATTGGCTAGGAACATAGGAAGCTGTCTTATACTGACGCAGACCATCGGTCCATCTAGCTCAGTACTGTCTACACTGACTGGCAGGGGCTCTCCAGGATCTTAGGTGAGGTTTTTCCCCAGGCCTACCTGAAGATGCCAGGGATTGAACCTGGGATCTTCTGCATGCAAGGCAAATGCTACAGCTCTTCCCCTAGTGGGAAACCGATCTTCTCTGCCCCCCCCAATTCCACATATTGTTGTAATGTGAAAGCATGGTTAAAATCACCACCAACTAAAGTCAAGCTCACTTTGGTAAAGGCAAGCAATACATGAATAAATAAATAAATAAAATTCAAACTATGGCAATGAAAACAATAGCTGGATATTTATATGTTATTGTCTCAGGAAGTAATGAAGCTATACGAATAGAAAACGAGGCAGTTTATGAAGCTGGGCCAGCTGTATGGCCTCAAGATAAATAACACCCTCATCAGTAAGTACGCTAAAGGCCGCATTAATTTAAACCCTTCCCCAATATTAAATGAATCTATCAGCCTAGTTTTAGCTGGCAAAAAACAAGATGGTCTCCAACAGATGCATGAGGTGAAATGCCATGGGCTATAAAGTTTCTCTGAGCATCCCATACATGCCCGCTATCTCTTTGGACCCCGTACTTCATCTCTAACTCCCTGGGGCCTGTCCTGAGGTAAAAGGCCAAATACACTGAGGTTTTCCTTCCACCTGAAAGATAGGTTTTTTGTATGTTATGTTTGTGCTTACTGTAGAGGTATCAGGGAAGGGACCAGAGTCC
This sequence comes from Rhineura floridana, assembly GCF_030035675.1. Taxonomy (NCBI): domain Eukaryota; kingdom Metazoa; phylum Chordata; class Lepidosauria; order Squamata; family Rhineuridae; genus Rhineura; species Rhineura floridana. The sequence continues at coordinate 212,549,813 of NC_084481.1, forward strand.
ACTGACCTTGTATCCCAACCTCTGTGTGTTCAGGCAAAGATCTGAACAAAACCTGTAATATAGAACTATATTCATGCAGGCTCTCTATTAAGACTAAGGTAGCCACTTCCACCTCACATCACCAGAAAAGGGAACATTGATTTGCATAACATTTTGCATGTGCTAGTCGTTTACATGTATACATATAAATTCTGGAAGAATTACTATAATTTATATAGAAATACAATCCATCTCACCATAGTGGGGAAGAACAGGTGACTTGTGTGCCTCCTCAGGCAGCTGTCCAGGTGCTAAACTCTTGATGGGCAACTTCAGGGTCCTGCTGCTCTCCCTCCCTCCCTTTATCTTTAAACCAAACCTGGACTAGACACTCTTTAAAACAGAGCACTGTCCTATGTGATCCTATCATAGAATCATAGAGTAGTAGAGTTGGAAGGGGCCTAAAAGGCTATTGAGTCCAACCCTTTGCTCAATGCAGTGATATAGGACACCTGGCCACCTAATAGGGATGGAAAGGTCTATCAATTTTGGTTCGCTCATATTCTCATTTTTTCAATTTTAAGTTCAGTTCTCCACATTTCTGCAGCAATATGCTATTTTTTAAAAAATCCTCATGAAAATTCTCCAGCATTTTAGTGCAAATTTCTCCTAATACACACATTTTGTAGGCAGTTTTGACTAATGTACACATTTTTGCAAGCAATTTCTAATCATATAATGCATTTCCAATGGCTGTGTTTAAATTCTCATTATATTATGGCTGTATACTATAACCAGCATGGATTTTTCACATTCCACAATGTAAAATTGAAAATACCCCCATGCCATTCTGCTGCTTCCTATAAGCTCATTTTGAAACAAAACCTTACAAAACTTATAGTCCTGAACTCAGAAACGCTTGGTTAACACCCTCTAAGTTTTCATGGCAATACACAAAGCACTCAGACAGAATCTAGAGTTCAAAGTGAAACAAGAGTGACTTGTGAAACAAAAGAAAAAAATCCTGACCCCTGTTGGACTTTTTTCTGTCAGTGATCTCATAATTTATTGAAATTAATTAAAAATCAGCCATGTTCACAGAGTACCTGCAATCCTATTACTGACATTGCCCTGTGCTCTGAACTTCATCTTCTGCAGTTAAACATTTTTAACTTTTAAATTTTTATTTAAATTAACTTTTAAATTTAACTTTTAAAATTTAAAATTAAAATTTAATCTTTAAATTTTCATCTTCTGCAGTTAATTTATTTTTAAATGCGTGGCTGATTTTTAATTATTTTAAGAAAATTCACATTGGAGTCTATGATAGCACAGGCATGCTCAGTAAGAACCAACTGTCAGTGTTCTAAAAGCCAGACTCACAGATGTTTGGCTTGGCTAAGCAGGGGGCTACACCCACACCAAATATTTATTCCACTTTAAACAGTCATGGTTTGTCCCAAATAATTCTGGGAAGTGTAATTTGTGAAGGGTGTTGAGAGTTGTTAGGAGACTCCTGTTCCCTTGACAGAGTTCCAGTGGCCAGAGTGGTTTAACAGCCAGCCTCTGTTTATCATGGGAGAAGACCACTTGAAGAGAGCTCCTCAAATGAATGACTTGAGCAGTTCACAGTTCAGTGATCTAGAAAAAAGGAAAGGGGCATATTTGCGGTTGAATGGGGGAGAAACCTACCTAATTCACACTTCCTGAAAAATACACAGATTGAAATGCAGCTATCCTAAAAAATGTGCAGTTCTCTGAATTTTGCAATGCAGTTCTCCAAACAAATAACATGTTTACAGAAATACCTATATTAGGGGAAAGTGTACATAAAATGCATATATTGGTGAAAGGAACACAAACAAATTACATTCTATTAGGGAAACATGCTTGCAAAAATGCATAGGAGAAACGCACACTGAAATCTGACCATTTTTGAGTGTTTTTTTTATCATCATCATCATCAATCTTTATTTACAGTCAACTGACCACAAATATAAAACATAATGCTGGGAGTTATAAAATAAGATTACTTAGTAACACAGGGTACAGCGAGCAACAAACTGAATTATATAAACAACTCAAGTTATTGAATTACTGTTGACAATCATACAGGGTCTAGTCTGGATGGCCAAGTTCAAGAATTTTGCCACTTGCTCAGTAATTGCCTTATCTGAACCCTCAAGTAAAACAGTCAAAAGGGACTCAACAGAACGGCCTGGGAAAGACTGCGTAATAGGGTATATTAGGTCTTTTCTGGCCCCTTTGTAATAGCTACAATTAAACAGGACATGTGAAATAGACTCCATCTCATGCAAAAATGTGGTGAACTAAGCTTAAGATTGGAAAAAATGAGAAACTGAGAGAACCAGATACTGACAGATTCATACTTCAGGATGCCATTTGTAGTGTGGGTTAAATCTACTCCCTGCCCTTGGTAGTCATTAACAACCAAGCCTGCATATCATATATAGCCCGATCTTGGGTTCCATTTCTTGCTAAAGTGTGACAAAATGGTAGGAGTGTGTCAGAATGCTTGAAAGTGGCATATAGGGGGTGAGACCAAAGCTTAGTGATAGAGCACATTCTGTCCATTCAGAATATCCCGGGTTCAGTCCCTGACATCTCCACTTAAAAGGATCAGGAAGCAGGTAATGTGGAAGAGCCCTGCCTGCAACACTGGAGAATCACTGCCAGTTAGGGTAAACAATACTGGGCCCACTAGACAAACCATCTGGCCCAATGTAAGGCAAACTTCTATGTTTCTTTCTCCTGACCCATTTTCCCTGGGCACAACATTACAAGATTTTGACATTTCAGGAACCGTATTTCTGACAATAACTCTGTTCTTTGGGGCATTTGGTGGTTTTCTGTTTACTTGTCAATCCATTTGCTTGCCAACTCATTTATTTATTACATTTATATACCGCCCCATAGCCAAAGCTGTCTGGGCGGTTTACAAAAATTAAAAACATTGAACATTAAAAACAAACATACAATTTTTTAAAAAACCATACAAAGTTTAAAACCATGAAGCACAGACTCTATTCAAAGAACAGTATATTAGAGACATATCACTGTTTCTGTTGTAAAGGAGATACTCATTTACTCCCCATTTAAATATATTTGGTAAGTGACCATCTAGCATAATCATCCTCAAGCCCCTTCTTTTTGTCCCAGGGTATGTAGTATTTTCTTGTGTGAATAGGCATAACGATCATGTGTTCCTTCCTCTGAGTAGATTTCTTTTGGCAAGGCTTGCTAGTGGACAGGTATGTTGTACACTTACCTCATGGCTTAGAGACCATGTTTTAAACACAGCCTCCACTGAAGTATGTGTTAATCATTCAGATCTCAAAAACTGTATCAGGTGACAAGTATACAGGACCCAATTTGCCCTAGTCAGTCAGAAAACCAGCCTCATGCTCAGTGACTCTGTGATATCTGACCATTGATTATGAAGGTACTTTGGGCAAGGGATTAAGGCCAGTGGCACAAATCTAGCCTTCCAAACAGATTCATATCTTTTCCAAGAAGACACTGATGAGCCTGGAAGCTCTTTCCATGGATTTGTAAGCTTTGCCCACCACAACTTCCTGAAGCATACAGTAATGACACTGTACTAATTGTCAGCAATTAGCTGCCCAAATCACCATTTCTATCACGTTGACACTGACACAGATGTGAACTTGTCCAGTTCCGCTTCCTCTTATAATGCTCCTGGACACTGCTAGCTGAGAAATATTCTTTTCAGTGTCCTGCGAAGAGTGTCAAGCATTGGCATCCAATCCCTGCGTGTCAGTCGTAAAAGAAAATGAGGACATTTTGCTGTAGCCTTCACAGAATTGCACACAAAGCCTCCACAATTCCTTTTGTGTTTTGGGGGTTAGAGAGCATCATCAGATTTGGTCCACTGCCAAGTCATGTTGCTTCTTCCTTTACAACATTAAAAAAACGCAGCGTCACTTCCTTTCTTTCCCTTCAGCAAAAACTCTTGCCCATGAACTACTGATCATATCTATTGGCTTCACTACTAGAGTCTTCTTCTCTCTGGTCTTCCATTGTCTAACCTCCAACTACTCACAAGCAGCAGCACTTGGCTGCCAACATTATTCCTCTCTCTTGTTGCCCTGGCCTTGAGATTCACCTCCTAAAAATCACTTCACTAGCTTCTCATGCGTTCATGGATCCTGCACAAGCTTCTTGTCCTAGCCCTCAAAACCCTCCCTGGACTTGTCTCTCTCTGCTTATTTCCCAACATGTCCCTTCCTGTGACCTTTGCTCATCCAGCTCTAGCACACTCAGCCATCCAGAGATCTCCTGCTCCCTGAAACTCCTTGAAACTTCTCTGCCCATTGTCCCTTGCTGCCCCTTGTGTCTGGAACTGCCTCCCAGAATGCCTCTATGTGACCACCTCTCTCATTTTCTTTAAGTCCCTCCTCAAAAAGTCACATTTTCCAGGAAGCCTTTGGATCATCCCCCTAGTCCCTATTGTGAGTAAGCCAAAGTACATGTAACTGGAATGATCACATATTCTTCCCCTCCTTAACCATGCCTCCATCTCTCCCCTTCCTCTGCTGTCTCTGTGTCTGTTTTAGACTGTAAGTCCCTTACAGGGGTAGAGACCTGTCATACTGGTGGAACACCATGCACCTAGATGGTGCCACATGCATTAGTAATAGTAGTAGCCGTAGTAGTTTCGCCTGGTCCAGAAGCTCCAGCAGGTTCAAAATGCTGCAGCTATACTGTTGATGGGGACAGACAAGCCCAGCACATAATTCTGGTGCTCAAAAGCTTGCACTGGCTACCCATGTCACAGAGACAGGTTCAGGGTTCTTATATCAATTTTCAGGGATGCCACCTGATTCTTTATATCCCTGACGGATCACTGAGATCTTGAGGGAGTCTCTGTTGGTGGTCCCCACAGCTCATAACGACTAGATGCCGTGCATCCAGTGTTGTAGGCCAAAGCCTGTAGAACTCCTTCCAGACTGAGATTAGACAGGACTTCAGGCCCATGACAAAGACTTTCTTATCCCATCAGGGATTTTAAAGGACTGTTCTGGTTTCTGTTTGGTTTTATGATTATTTTTTATTGTTTTCTCCTCTGCATGGCTTATGTACACCAGTAAGAAATGCTAATGATTAAGCAGTATATAAATTCCTTAAATCAGGGGCTCCCAGACTGTGCTGTGTGGACCATCAGCAGCCCATGAGCTTCATTCAGGTGGTCCATGGTGTGTCTATGGATTTGTGGTTGAAGATGGAAGACAACACATCCTTTCAATATTCATATTGATTTTATTGTATTTTTTCTGCTTCTTTTCCTTCTTATATTGCATTTCATTGTATTACAGTTTGAATTCTATGGAATTCAAACTATGATACAATAAAATGCGATACCTAAGAAATAAAAGAAGCAATTAAATATATATTTAAAAATCACGCAGCAAGCAGCACAGTGCATTAAAACTCCAATAACAGGCAGAGGGGGAAATCACTAAGTGGTCCCTCAGCAATTTTCAAGTGGTCCATGGAGGAAAAAAATTGGGGACCGTTGCCTGAAATAAATAATCATTCCATGTGAATCCTGAGATGTGTGAAGATTTCCTGTGCATGCAAAAGCACTGTTTACATCTAGAGTCCCAAACACTGCACACTTAGGGGTAATCCTTCTGGTAGTTATGCTGGGCTGAGTGGATTTCAGATGTGGCATAGCTGCGGTGGTGGAGGATGTTGGCACAGCGGGCTGTGCTGGCAAAACTCCCCCCCCAGCACAGCCACAGCACAGCACAGCCAGAAATCTCTGCCACCACCCAGGCGCAGCAGGGGCCCAGCTGGCTCAGCTGAGACCAGTGCAATTGGAGCCGGTAGAAGGCTTGAAAAAGGGGCATTCCAGAGGTATGTTGGGGGTGGAACTGAGGGGAGGGGGACTTATGTCGCATCCTCAGCCAGTTCAGTTTGGTTCTGTGGCCCTCAGTTCCAGTAGCCAATACGCTGGGCAAAGGGGTGGCAGAAGGCAACCTTTCTTTTCTTTCTGCCAAGCCCAGCATCCTCCCCTCCCAGCAGTTCCTGAACGAAGGTAGGATGTGGCAGCCCCTTCTGCCAGCTGTGCTTCCTCCAGCCTCTGTCGAGTTGAATCGTGCCCTTAGTGTCACCAAAAGCCTCACAGGAATGGGTAAACTGGGAATCAGGATCCCATGCATATGACGCAAGGGACTCAGATTGATTTGAGCTGAGGGTTGACCTCAGCACCCTGAGTTCGTGCTGCAAGCCACCAGAGCTTGGAAAAGTTACTTTTTTAAAACTACAACTCCCATCAGGCCCAGCCAGCATGGCCACTGGATTGGGCTGATGGGAGTTGTAGTTCAAAAAAGTAACTTTTCCAAGCTCTGCAAACCACAACGTGGCTTGCTTCTTCCAGACTCCTCAGCCAGGACAGGACAAAATGAATGGACACACAATCGCATGCAGGAGCTCAGTGCGTGAATTGCAATCCTTTCTTTGCTTTTGTTTTAACACATACCTTTACAAAACAATCAACTTATGAAATTAATAATTTAAATAACGACTCGAGATGTATACCTGGGGAGAAAATAACAAAGTTTTAATGGATTTTTATTAACAGGACTCCTATTTAGATATTAGAACTTTTAAAAAATAAGAAATAAATAGCTGCCACTTAAATAAAGAAAATCAATTAGAAACATTAGCAAGAAAGAACCCTGTCAATTTCCACCCAACCTTGATCTTTTCTTTTTTTTACTCACCATTAAGCATTCAACTGTGAATCAGATTTTTTTATCAGCAGCACAAACAGCGTATTTAATTGCATCCCTTAAAACTAAATTAAAACTTTTTTAAAAAAACTAAACTACATATATTAACGACCTTGACAAATGAAGGAAAGCAAAAGAATTAATGTGCTAATGACCTGCTCATAAACAGAGAAAGAGAGTTCAGTAAATGCATAAGTTAATTGGTAATTACTGTAATGCGATCCAGAAGTAAAATGGATTCTGGCCATCTTCTGCACAAGTTGCACTAAACAGCCATGGAGTTGTGCAGGTTAAATTGCTGATACATTATGCCCTGCGGCTCCAGACACTAAACTCTGCTAAATCTAAAAATTGTTCTCTATATATAGTAAAATACTGAACTGTACCACTTCAGACTCTCTCTCTCTCTCTGTAATCATTGAGTTGCAAGGGGGTGGGGTGTAGTCGTCCAGGGTCTCAGGGGGGTCTTAGTAATCCCTACTTTTTTGAGAGCAGGGTCCCAGCAGGGTCCCTATGTCTCCAGCATCCTACAAACCAATCAGCATCAAAAGGGAGTGTGTTAGTCACTGAGAAGAGTCTTCTGACATGCTTCCTTGTCCTCTCCTGATGATTGGAGTCGATCAGAGTGAAAGGAGATGATCAGCCACTGAGAAGATTCTTTTTAGTAGCTAACACTCCCCCTTTCATGCTGATTGGCTCCTACAGATGTCTGTTATTGTGGCTGAAGGCATTAGCAAGGATCTCATTCTCAACCCAGGCAGAAAAAAGCATGTGTGTGGCTGTGACTATCATGAAGGGAACTTGAACTTCTGAATTTGCCACTACACTACTGCAAGGGGACCTCAAGCAACTCTTCTAGAATATCTACAGGATTCTAAAGTTGCTTACTCAGTGTGACAGATTGAACCAGTATAAACCAGTGGTTCTCACACTCCCCCCCCAATGGACCACTTGAAAATTGCTGAGAGTCTTGGCAGACCCACTGAATGATTTTTCTGCTTGTTGTAGCAATTGTAATGTGTTGTGGTAGATGCTGTATGCTTTTTAATTGCATTGTTAATGCTTCTTTCATTTCTTTTATTTTATTACAGTTTGCATTCCACAGAATTCAGAACGCAATGCAATAAAATATGATATATGAAATAAAAGAGGCAATAATAATGCAATTAAAAATCACAACGAATATTCAGTGCAATGGGTGTGTTGCCACCCATTTTCAACTACAAATCCACAGACCACCTGGATGAAGCTCACAGACCACTGGTGGTCCACAGACCACAGTTTGGGAACCTCTGATATAGATTAAGGTCTTCCTGGGTGGGAGATGAGGAGGGAGTGGTTATGTTGCTGTTTGTATAATACTATGTATAGACAAAAATCGGGGTGGAACTTTCAGCCTGCGGGTCAATCTGTTTGTCCTGTGAGGGTATTTTCCCCAAACCATCACCACCTCTGACTTCAGCTGCTGGGCGGGGTTCAAGCCTTCAGTGTGCTGTTTTGCCAGTGTGTTCCCTAAAAGGAACCTTCAGCCCATATGCCATATTAGGCCCACCAGGTCGCCCCGTTTAGCATGCACAGTGAATTATTTTGCCCAGCCACACCTATTTGTCACTCACCTGATATGATGGCAGGTGAATGACAGATAAAGTTGCAGGTGCTGAAAAACAATTACGAGTCCACTAATGCTCTCCTGTTTGTTACTTTAAAGTTGGGCTTCCATTCAGTGCTGTTTAAATTTGGCGTTGAATACCAGCTCCATTGCTTTCAGGCAAGTTTGATTCCACTCAGGCTTAGCATCATTGTTGTTAATTAGATTTCTTGGCTGAGCATTCCACTTGGAACAATCGAGAATAGTTCTTCTGCTTCACATCGAGTTCTCTGTGGTTTAAATGTATCAATATATACGTTTAAATATACATTTTCAGAGAAAATGAGTATTTAAATCATATCAGTATCCTAGCCTGTGTTGGGTGGTAGGGTGGAGCAGGGTTCATCCTTTTTGTGTAATTGCAAGATAAGTATTTTTAATCAATAATGTTCCCTTATCTTTTCAATGTAATTTTGAATGTTGTATTTTGTAGGCTTTGTAAGTTGCTTTGAGACATTTTACTTAGCAGTTGTAACTAGGGATGGAAAGATCTGTCAATTTCACTTCTCTCAGTGTCTCACTTTTCTATGGTGAAATTCAGTCCTCTACATTTCTGCAGCAATCTGCATTTTTTTTTAAAAAAAAATCCTCATAAAAATTATCCACCATTTTAGTGTGAATTAACACACAAATAAACACATTTTTGTAGGCAGTTTTGACAAAGGTACACATTTTTGCAAGCCATTTCTCATCATATCATGCCTTTCTGATGTAATTTTCACTCATATATTGATTTTTATGCACACTTTCCCTAATATATGCATTTTTGTAAATATTGTTTAGTTGACGAACTGCATCCCAAAATTCTAATAAATGCAAATTTTGAAGGATGGCTGTGTTTCGGTTCACATATTGTCTTGGAAAGTGCAAATTTGATAAATTCTGCTTGAAATGCAAACTGAATTGAAATTCTCACCCATCCCTACTTGTAACTGTAAATTCCTTTGAGACATTTTATGTAGTGAGCAATGAACAAATGCAATAAATAATGTAATAATAATTAATTAATTGCATATTTAAATATGTATTTTGTGAGGACGTTTAAAAAGAGATTTCTGTTTTTGCTCTGCATGCATCCTCCATAGGCCTGCTTAAATTAGTAGTCACCACATCAGGGATGGAGAATCTGTGGCCCTCCAGATGTTCTTGGACTGCAACTTCCATTATTCCTATTCGGTATTCTGGCTGGGGCTGATGGGTGTTGGAATCAAACATGCCATGCTCCCAAAATAGTCCAACCAATGCTCTCCAAATACCCTACCTGTTGCTATGAGGAATTTATCTATGAGTGGGCCTTTAAACTATGATAGGAATCTTGCTTTCCTATTGAAATTGAAAATGGCACCTTTTTTTTGCTTAGCACTGTGTTGCACTGGCAGACCCTATCCAGAATGGGGATCAAGGAAAACATTTCAGAGAAAGAAAGTGCGAGGTTTCAGCTGGGATAAGCCCAAAACTCTCCTCCCTCCCAAATATATATGCCATTTGAATCTCCCGTAATCCCAGACATTTTCATCCAGGGGCATTAATGTTCCTCCATTAGGGATTTTCGGGAAGGAAGATGCATAGCCATGTGACACTTACATACAGCTCCCCTTCCAATGATGAGCTCTCTCTCTCTCTCTCTCTCTCTCTCTCTCTCTCAATCTAGAAGTCTTCTCTCTATGATCCTATCTGAACATGAAGAATAGCAGTCTGGGTTGAAACAAAAAACAATTTCTGCAAGCAGCTGAGCATCTCCAGGAGCAGTGCTACAACAAAAGAGGTGCAATGGGGAACACTGAGACTAAGGAGGAGGAAGCTGGCAGGCACTGTCACCCCTAGACTGAACATGAGTAGAAAGGCAGGTAGGTGGGGGCTGACTTTGGACATTTGCCTTAATGGTCTCCTTCCAACCCCCTCTTGCTACAAGGGTACAGCAGGGGAGGGGAATCTCCAGCCTGCAGGTCTAATTAGGCCTGGCACAGATGCCTGTTTGGTCCATGAGACCATACCCCGTAAAATGCCTGCCTGATCTTGTGATGTCAGGTATGGAGCCGGTACAGATATGGCTACAAGGGTATAGTTGGGAGCTTTAAGGGGGCTCCTGATAGCTTCTTTGCAAGCGGGGGTCCCTTTCAGCACCAATCAGCTGATTTGTACCAACAGGGAGCCCCGAGAGGATGGATTGAACTAGGTAATTCCCAATGGAACTGTTTCCTCTGCAGAGGGAAAAAATGCTCTGTTTGGAGGAAGTGGTTTAAACAGTTTCCTTCAAATGGACTTCAAAGGGGCTAATCAACAGTTACAGCAAGCCCCTTTGGAGACATGCTTCCAGTGCTAGTCAGCTGACTGGCACTAAAAAAAACTCCTTCAAGGGAAGTTGATGTAACTACTGGTCAGCTTCTTGTGACCTATACCAACTTCCTTTACACTTGACAAGTGTCAATCACCTCATGTCATTCAAATAACTGATGTCATTCAGAGTTGGCCCATGTATCTTGGGAGAATTAGGAATCCAGCCCACTGGCCAGATCCAGTTCCCCACCCTAGAGGTAATGCTTGTGCTACCTCAGCAGCCTTTCTCCAAATGCCCCTATATTAGGTGTGCTTATTAAGGATAGGACCTTTTCATTGGTGGCACCACAACCCTGGAATGCTCGCCCCAGAGATGCTGGCTTGAATCCTCCCTTAATGTTATGCTGATACTCAGCGAAGTCTTTTTGTGTTTAATTTTGGCAAGCCTTTTAATTTGTTTTAACTGCCTAAGAACCTTAGAAGAATCCTGCTGGAGTCAAGGCCCTTCTAGTCCAGCATCCTGTTCTCCCAGTGGCCAGTCAGATGCCCACAACCAGCCCACTAGCAGGACCTGAGTGCAATCACACTCCACAAATCTGATTTTATTTACTCCTGTGTAAATTCACACTGCATGTCTATACTTTGTTGTCAATATGTGTTCATTATTGTTTTAGCATGTTAACAATTTTTGTATTCCTATGCAAGCTGCCCAGATAATTTGTCAAAGGATGAAATCTAAATATCCAAATAAGTAAGTAAGATGCAGTGGTAAGCTGAAATCAACAGAGAAGAATTGCAGATGGAAAACCTTGGGCTCTCCATGCTATGGAATATGAATGTCTGTGTGACATATAACTTTAATAAACGATGATGGTGAAGATGATGATCTGCTGAACCCTAATATGAAATACCTGACAAAAGGCACCCTAAAAATTGTTCTCATTTCTCCATGCCTCTTCAGTTCTTCAATATATATAGTGGAGGGGGGAGGATCATTGTTATTATACAATGCATAGAAAACTTTCCATGTTGAGAAAATGTTTCTGATCAGAAGGGTCTTTCCTAATTATGCTTTGAAAGCTTGGCGGATGGGACCTCTACAGCCGACCGTGCCGTCTGAATGGCAGCAAGCACAATGTCTTATAAAGTTATAAGCAGGTTGGATCGCACTAATCTGGGTTGTGGCTCGACTGTGCAAGCTCTTTTGAATAAAATCATTTCTTTATTAATGAGATTCAGCCAAATCTGCCTGATAAAAAAAAAAAACTTTAAAACATGTCCCTTTGCTGCTATTCAAATGAATGGGGGAAACAGTGGGTGTTTTAAAAGCTGTCTTCCTGCTATATCAAGATAGATCTCATTAGTGAAGGGAATGATTTTACCGGGAGAAAAAAGCTTCTACAATAAGAAAACATAACCTGCCGTAGATGAGCAAAATCCAAGTCAATTAGTGTTAAAAAAAGAAACAGAAGCCCCTTCAAACACCACCTCTTTGTGCCTAGTCATTTGAATAACAGCAAAACCGGGAACACAGTTTTTCATAATATTCCTTTCATTTTAAAGTTGAATTGGACTTGATCTCATTAATATAGGAATGGTTTTACTTAAAAGAGCTTCCAGTGTTAATCTACTGTTCAACCTAGATTAACCAAATCAAACACGATTTGGGTGGGGGGAAAGGAGGTAGCTTATAGCATTATATCCATTTCTAAGGCATTACATCTGACACTAAAAGTATACATAAGACTGTAGAATAGACTCTGCCATATCTTTTACCTTTCTTGATAAATATATGTTTGGAAAACACATAAAATGTTCTCCCCACGAACAACTGATAGGAAACCAAGTTAAGATAATGGAGGGCAGGAGCACAGAGGGAGACAAGAAAAAGTGCATTTCAATAAAGCCAACAGAACCCACACTTTCTAAAGAGCTCAGTCCTTATATGGAACCTGCAGTTGTTTCGTTGATGACCCTAGAATCCTTTGGAAGGGTGGAATATAAATCCAATTATTATTATTATTATTATTATTATTATAGAAACAAAATTTGGGAGGCAATTTCTCATCAACCTTGGGAATTGCGGCTCTGGTTGGCATTCAACATAGCACTAGGTAGAATGTTCCGTCAGTGCAAGGTAGAATATTCTAGTGCAAGGATTTTTCCTTGCTCAATGGGACATTCACCCCCTCTCCTCCCACCATGTGCTCCCTAAACCTGTTCTTGGGGTTCCCCTAACCCTCTGGAGCAGATATGGAAACATTGCAGAGTGTGCATATGGTGAGAGGAAGGGAGAAAATACTCTTGTCCTAGTAAATCCTCTTGAAGTCATCCTACCAGCACAAGAATTCCCCTTAAAATATATAATCTTTAAAGTTCTCCAGCAATTTATTGCAATTTTCTCTCAATAAATACATTTTTGTATGCAGTTTTGAATAACATACACATTTTTGCAAGCAATTTCTCTTAATATAATGCATTTCTGTATGTTATTTTCACAAATGAATTCATTTTAATATACATTTTCCCTAATTATGAGCATTTTTGTAAACGTCAGTTGGAAAACCGCATTTCAGGATTTCGAAGGATGGCTTTGTTTCAGTTCTCAGGCTCAACATCTGGCATGTACAGTCCTTCCTCTTTCAACAAGCCTTTTAAAGTAGAGACCTTATCCCTGTCTGCATCTGTGTTGAAATTATATTTTAAGATGTTTTTAAAGCTTTTTTTTTAAAAAACGATGGTTTTAAAGATGCTTTGTTTTAATATGTTTTAAAGTCTTTTGTTTTTAAGATGTTTGGAGTGTTTTTCGTGTTAATGTTTGCTGCCCTGGGCTCCTTCTTGGAAGAAGGGCAGGATATAAATTAAATAAATCAATAAATGAACAATAAATAAATAAATAAACATAATCATTGGTTGTAGGGCTGGGAGAGGCCTCTGGCTGAAGTCTTGGAAAAGCCACTGTTCAGTGCTCTGACAGTAACAGAACAGCTTCCTTAATACTGTATACTTGCGCCTCCTAACATAAAATGTTCCCAATGACCAATATCACTTACAAATTCTGCAGAAAATATGAATAACAACAGGACCCCAATTTCAGTCTGAGCAGCTATTTTTGTTTAATATGATACAGAGTTGAGTTCTGTTCTCTCTCTCTCTTTTTTGTTTTTCACTCTTTTTATAGAGAAGGCCCATTAAGCAGAAGCATTATAGTCAGCTGCAGGTACTTATCCATGTTGCAAACGCAAATCTGGATGGGAATGAAAATTGTGATTTAAATAGCTCCACATTAATTTAAATCTCAGTATGACTACACACACCTGTGCACAATGACAACTTTAGCGAAGTCTTAACCCTCTCGTGGGTCACAAGGATCTTTCTAGCTATTTCAGATTCTTAGCTATGGGAAATGGTCATCTATCACATGGTGTGTTTTTGAGCTTGTGAGTTCAGGTCAGCCTTTCTTCCCTCTTTTATTACAAATGAGAAATGAACAGGAGTAGGGCTTGTAAAATAAGCAATCCATTCCCGGTAAACAATGTGGTTTTCTTTTTCTTTCTTTCTTTTTTTTTTTGACATGCTTAAAATAATTGCTGTTCAGCAGATGACTGAATGCAATTTAAATTTAGTAGGAGCTAATTTCATATGAAGAAAAGCATTTTCCCAGCAGGTAATCCCCTCCCCCTTCAGATCAGAGGAGAATATCAGATTTATTGGCAGATCCAGAATGCAGAATTCAGACATCTTTGCAGGCATATTTTCCACGAATGGCGATGGTTAGAAATATATTGATTGGACCTTTATCTTTTAAAAATACAAAATATTGTCATGGGAATGTTGTCCATTGGAGAAATTACCTTAACAAGAGGGCAGGACAAATAGTTATAGGAAGGTAGATTCTGATGGAACAGTAGAAGGGAAAAATGGCTTCTGTGACACAAAAATAGCACATATGTTCAGCCTTATCCCTTATTTCCACATAACTAGTGACATGATTGCCACAGCCTCTGTAGTTGTTGCCATGCTGTAAGGACAAAAGGAAAGCCCTGGTGGTCCAGGCCATTGGCCCATCTAGCCCAACATCCTGGTCTCACAGTGGCCAAGCAGGTGCCTGTGGGAAGCTCGCAAGCAGGACCTGAGTGCAAGAGCCTTCTGCCAACCTGCCGTTTCCAAGCCATTGCTATTCTGAGGCAGCAGTGGGCAGCCGGGCAGCAACACTTACTTGATCTCTCATCACCCACATTGCTGCTGCATATCAGGAAGGGGAGGAGTGAAGCAGCAGTGGCAAGGTCAGCGAGGGGCATCTGCAGTGGGACCAGATTCCTTCCACCACCTGTTTCAAAGGACATGTAGATTGGTGGTAGCATGGACACTGATGCATTTCTACAAAGTGCATGTGACAGGCTGATGTGCCTGCCTGGATTATCAGTGGCAGCTGCATTATTATTTGCATGTGAGGGTCGTCATAGAATCATAGAGTTGGAAGGGATTTCAAAGGTCATCTATTCCAACTCCCCTGCCAGGAAATCCATGGTAGGTATCCATGGAACGTCTGCTAAAAGACATGGTGACCAGAGCTTAGTTAAGCATACAGCTGACAAGATGGAGCATTGGATGGAGACCCTAAAGCAGCCTTCCCCAATCCCCCAACCTGGTACCCTTCACAGGTTTTGGACTCTCAACACTCATCAGCCCCAGCCAGCATGGCCCATGGCTAGGGATTATGGAAAACCTCTCTAGGACACTAGGTTGGGGAAGGCTGCTCTACATCTATGATGTTGCTTTGGGAGGAACTGATATGAGTCCAGAACTCTCAGCCTCACCAGGGAATTGCCCCTGTAAAAGGCTCTCTCAGGAATTTCCTCCAACATTGGAAAGTGGGGAACTTGAAACAATATGTATGAGGCTTAGTGAGATTGTTTAAAACGAGTCTTAGATAAGGGGCAACTTCATATTCCTTGGACCTGTTCTGAATGGTTGACTTGCAAGGGGTGTGTGTCTGTTTTTCACAATAAAATCTTCAGTTTATGCCAGTGGGGCAGCATCTTTCTAACACAGAAAGATGCTTTGAGGACTGATTGCAGCTTTGCCAGATATAAATGCAGTAGGAGTGTCCCATTTTAAACGTTCAGCTCACAGCTAGCAGTTAAATATGTCACATTGCTACATGCATAATAATATGATGAGCTGCAATGACAAAATGTCATCTTCCCACCAAACATTAAAGCAACAGACACTATTTTCAACTAGGGAGAACAGCTGTTGATTTCCGATCTATCCCTACCCCCACCCCGCAATGTGAAATATTGTGTCATATTGTGGACCATCATTCTTTGGGGTACTGCATGCAGAATGGAAGCAGTATGTCTTCTGAACTAGCTAAATGAAAGAACCAAATTTCTTCATATTTAAAATTAATTTTCTTACATGCTGATATATTTAAGTTCTCTGGGCAGTTTAGGGAGAAATTAAAGTATACAACATGCACATTTTGGGTTGTGTTCCATAAATTCTACTCAGAGTAGGCCCATTGAAATTAATGAATGGGGTAGTCATGTGCATTCAATTCTGTGGGTCTATTCTGAGTTGGATACAATCTTCTGAATATATCTAGATTCTGAAGAATACAGGATATAACATATAATTAATAGTCATATAAAACATTCCCTGCACATAGAAAGCCAAAGATAGAAGAGTCTGTCGATTTTTATTCTCATTTTCCCAATGTTAAGCTTTGTGCAATTTGTTAAAAAACATAGTCTTCATGAAAGTTCATACACATTTTTGTGCACATTTTCCCCAATATGCACACTTTTGTACACAATTTTGAACATTAAGAATAGCCCTACTGGATCAGACCAGTCCACTGTTCCCACAATGGCCATCCAAATGCATATAGGAAGCCCACAAGCAGCACTTGAATGCAACAGCAGCTTTTGCCTGATGTACACATTTTTGCAAGCACTTTTTCCTAATATAATACATTTGATATGTTGTTTTCAGTAATGTATGCATTTTTGTTTTTCTAAATATATGTGTGTGTTTTTAAAATGCACCTTTTGGTTGGAGAACCTTGTCATACAAGTCAGAGAAATGAAGATTTCAAAAGATGGCTGAAAACAAAATTTATCCCCTCCCCCCAATTACTATGCAAAGCTAGAGATGGACCAAGCAGTTAATTCTGTCCTGTTTCAGTCTCACTGGCACTCAGTCATAGCTTTGTTCCATCTCATTCCATCTCCTTGCATCTCTGCTCTTCCATCCTATTGCATTCCATCCTATTCCAAGGATGGCTGTGTTTCAATCTGGATATTGTTTTGGAAAGCACAAGTAAGTTCACCTTTACATGCAAAATGAATCACATTTCTCCCCCATTCCTACTTCTGAGTAGACATAGTTAGACTTAGAGATGGGGGAGAAATTCAGTTCAGTTTGCACTTGTTCTATTTGCAAGGAATCTTTCAAATCAGCACTTTCTGAAACAAGATTAAAACTGAAACACAGCCATCCTTAGAAATTCACAGTTATCTGAATTTTGCAATGCAGTTCTCCAACAAAAAAAGTTTACAAAAATGTATATATTTGGGGAAAGCGTGCATAACAGTGAATATATTAACATAAAAATGCATTGTTTTAGGGAAAATTGCTTGGAAAAATGTGTACATTTGTCATATAAAAATGTGTTTGGAGAAATTTGCGCTATAAATGCTGTTGAATTTTCATGAGGAACTTTTTTAAAAAAAATGTGTGGCAAAATGTGGAGAACTGAATTTAAGAGTGAAAAAATGAGAAACTGGGAGAACCAAAATGGACAGCTCCTTCCATCCCTAGTTACACTTGCCTACTCTCGGTGGCTTAAATGGTGTTCCCAGTGGCCTCTGGTTAGGTCCACTTGTGCTTTGCATCAGCAGCACTACAGCTTCAACTACTATTCCTCAGGCACAGCAGGGTGCAACCGACACACTGCTATGTGTAAAAATTCTTTAGATCAGGGCCAAGATGTTTAATCTTTCCACAAAATCTCTGGAGTTCTAGCAAGTCACAATATGGCACCATGAAAGAGTAAGAGAAAAGAGTGTGATAAAATTTTTTGGTAGCCTCAGCATTCATCCCTTCTATCGAGGATGACTATTTTAAGGCTTTTTTTGCACTTATGTGTAAGACCTCACAAAGTTCCTAAAGCTAGAAGAAGATACTCCTTAATTAGGTTAATATTTTATTTATGTTACATTCTCCCCCTGGTCATGTCTAACACAGAGGTTCTATTTACAGTCTTGCCAAATACCAAAGTACCAATCAACAGAACATAAATTTACTTTTGCAAAACAAACAAAAAAAGTTAGTTGAACGAAATTTACACTTGAAAGTCTACATTCACATTTGTATTCTTTCCCCTTTCCCTAAAATCTCATCATTTGGGGAAAAATGCTTTTAAGAAAAATCTAGGAAAAAATAAAGTTTTGTTTTCATTTGCTTTTGAGAGTCATGACCTTTTCTTTAATTGTTTGGTAATAACAGAGAAATCCAAAACATGGTTAGTCAGAAGTAAGTTCCTCATTTTTCAATTGATTCCCATGTAAGTATGTTTTGGATTGCAGCTTAATGGAACAATCCGAACTATGGGAAGCAAGTATAATTTAATTTAAGCCATTTTAAAGTATGCCAGATCCAAACCCTGTTCAGGAGCAAGGTGTCTGCCAGCTGAGCTGCCCAAACCTGGCAGAGTAGGAAAAAAGCTTTTGAAACAGAATTTAATTTATACCAGTAGATTTATGTTCTGCCGGGTTGCCAGGTCACATGACTGAGCTGAATGGAGTTAGGATCCAATGTAAGTCCCTGCCCCGCTCATTCCCTCCCCTCCACACCCCCAGAATGTCCCTTTTGGGGACTTACACTGACGTTGGCTAAGCTGGCTTTGGCTGCACCCTGGCTGAGCCAGGATGAGGGCCTTACACTGGCATATCTTCGGCAGACTTGGAGCTGGAAACTGATGCTGGCGTAGCTCAGCTGAGCTGGGGTTCAGCTGGCTGAGCCAGAGATCCTCCAAATCCTAACGTGCTCATCCTGGGTTTGGGTTGCTGCCTAAATTATCTTGTCTTCGCCTGCTAGTTTAAAATTCAACATTGAGAATTTCTCTGTGGCAGCCCCTAAACTGTGGACATCCCTCCCTATTGAGGTGTTTCAGTCATTGCCATTATACAGCTTCTGTTGTATGCTGAAGATGCATGTCTTTGCCCTAGGCTTTGACAGTTAAGGTATTTTTGTGAGACTCACCTCTTCTGTTTTGATTGATCTATACTGTGATGCTTTCACTTGGAATTGTTTTACTTGTTTTTATCGTTGTATATACACTGTTTTACTTCTTTTAATTGTATTATTGCATTGCTATAACCCGTTCTGGGACCTTACATCTAGGTAAGAAATCTTCTAAATTAATAAAATAAATAATGTGGAAGCTTCACAGGATGGATACATGCACTACTGACTCAGTCCCCCTCATTGAAAGGGCCCCTTCTGATTCCCCTCTGATTCCAATGCTTGGGCCTTGCTTTAGACTTCCAGTTAAGTTAGTTATTCTTTGAGCAAAATATTTGGGGGGAGTGTGACTTCAATTACCAAATTGTCTATAGGAACATGAATTCTGATATTCAACATAAAAATCCATAGATCTGGGTGCTGGAGTGTGATTTGAGGAGCTCTGTTCTATTCCACATAAATAGCAACTGGAAGGATGCTGTCATGTCATGTCTTGAAGACATGTGTCACTCATTTCCAGCCTCTTCTGATAACTGACAGTATGGACTTGCTTGGAGCATCAAGAGAATAAAGGATGACACAGCTCACTCAGCTGCAATCTCCGTAATAATTTCCCTCCTACTCACATGTGGGTTCATCCTTGGCCCTGAAACATTTCTGAATAGGTCCTACCTGTGCAGAATGTGTATAGAGGAAAAGTGCTTACATGGACTGGTGTTAGTTGTTGCAATGTGTAATGTTCTTTGCTTTGGAAACAACCTACACCTCTTAATTGAGAGAAGCAGTTATCATTAGAGCATTAACAGCACAATACTGCACATGCTTCCAAGTAGTAAATGTCATTGGGTGGTATTCCAATAAATAGTTCCATGTGCACAAGGATTTCTGCTAGTGCAATGAGACTTTCCCCCTTTCCTCCCACAGACGTGCCCTGCACCATCACCAAATCTGCTCAGGAAGGTTGGGGAAAGTCCCATTGCACAAGAGGAAATCCTTGCACTGACGAAATTTTTACCTTAGCGGTATATTGAATACAACCACCTGAGTACAGTGGGACTTACTCCCAGGTAAGTGTATATAGGATTGCAACTTGTGAGGGTATTAACCAAAACACGGGGGAAGGGAGTTACCCAACTGTACATATTTTAGATTTGAAGATCCTTAGATGCACTTCACTGTCTCATGGATGGTTGCTGCAAAGATGTATGAGTATATAAAAACTAGCATTCCATCAGAAATTATACAGCCATAAGAGTGGTTGTATACTATAGCCAGCGTGGATTTTTCACATTCTGCAATGTTAAATTGAAAATACTCCCATGCCATTCTGATGCTTCCCATAAGCTCATTTCAAAACAAAACCTTACAAAACATATAGTCCTGAACTAGGGTTGCCAGGTTCAGGGCCTGAGACTGATCCTGTATCTTTAGGAGAAGAGAACCAAGTGCAGGTGTTCTTGCAACACTGTAATGGGAAAAACCACAAGGTGGAATTCTCCCTTCCCCCTGCACAACTTTTAAAGACACAGAAGATCTCTTGGAAGCCGGACCTGGCAACCTGCCTTTCCCCTCCTTCCCCTCTCCTCTTCCTTCCGCCTCCTTCCCTACCCTCATCCTTATTCCTCCTCCCCTGCCCACTCCAGCCCTCGCTCCCTCCCTCCGGTCAGTTTTACCTATCCAAAGCATAATTGCACAGGAGTAAATCCCACTGAACTCAAAAAGCATGCAAATGATCAAACCTGTCCTCCTCCCCTTCCCCTCCTGCCCTCTGCCCTCTGCCCTTCCTCCCTTCCCCTCCCTCCTCCTCCCCCCTCCCCATCTCCTGTGGTCAGTTTCACCTATCCTAAGCATGATTGCAGGGGAGTAAATCCCATTGAACTCAATAAGCATGCAAATGATCAATCCATTCTCAGCAAACTTGCACAGGATCTTACCTCCCATTTCTTACCTCCCGGATTAAAAAGCAGAGAAATTCACCAATAGGCAAAAGACCTTGCGGTTTAAGAATGTACCTATAGCCCACAGATATTTCTATCAAACTTTAAAAAGCAGGGAAATTGGGCAGCTATAGCGAATGCACCAGGGGAGCAGGAGACCTGACCTCTCTGAGATGTTGGACTGCCCTACAAATTTGTCAAAATGCAAACACCATTTGGGTTGGTCTTTCACAGCCCAATCCACTTCCTGTGTAGCTTGGAAGAATTTGGTAACATGTGCCTGTGAGCATATTGTGATTAGTGGCAACACCGGCAATCAGCCCAAATAATAGAAAGAAGACATGTGCTGTGCTGATCTTGTTTTAGCAGGGAGGAAGCAACATTATTAAGACAGTTGATATAGTTCAGATGGTCAGTTTAAATATGTCTGATTTACTTTGCAATTTTAGTGAACTTTCCTATAGGAAATCATTTTCTTTTGTTTCTATTTCTGTGAATATGTGAAGTATAGCAACACTCTGCTAAATTTACACTAAAAAAACTCCAAAAATAATTGTGGAATAATGGCACTGACTATTCTGCAGAATAGTCTCCAGTGGACATCAGGAGTGTCTCAATTTGCACAAGATAAAACAGTGAGTGGTGAAATATATTCAAGCAAAATTCTAGGTGTGCTCTATGTTTTTAATTGACCATGCCCACCTTTCCTTAAATGAAATGGTTTAAACATAGCAGGCTGAAAACATGCATCCTCTTTTTTCCAGCAGCTAGAGTCATTGCTGAAGTAGCAATTTATTATAATCAGTCTGATTTTACATCAAACTGCAGTTTCAGATTCAACTGTTAATGCACCCAAAATAGGCATTGAAATTAATAAAAATAAATTTGACACAGATTTCTAGGATGAATAATGAGGGAAATAAAATTTTCTAGATTAGATTCTCTGTAGAAATATTAGTAACACAGGAAAGAAGCAAAGTAAGAAGAACACCAACAAACATACAAAAATATAATTCTTTATCTTTGGAGATGGCAGGTGTTACCACCACTCCCCATATGCTCAGAGGCACATGTTACCAAATTCTTTCAAGCTACACGGAAAGTGGATTGGACTGTGAAAGACCAACCCAAATTGTGTTTGCATTTTGACAAATTTGTAGGGCAATCCAATATCTCAGAGAGGAGGTGAGGTCTCCTGCTCCCCTGGTGCATTCACTATAGCTGCCCAATTTCCCTGCTTTTTAAAGTTTGATAGAAATATCTGTGGGCTATAGGTATGTTCTTAAACCACAAGGATTTTTGCCTATTAGTGAATAGAGCTATATTTGGACTGAATCCTGAGTGGAGACACAGATATAAGGGAATTTCACACATCCCTAAAAAATGTCTCCACTTTTAACAAAACACCATTGGTTTTCCTTACTGTTTCACGTTAAGAGAAACCTCCACAGTTGTTTTCAATTTCACTTTAGGTAATGTTTCAATGATGACTGAAGAATCACACAGCCATCTTGTCACAGACTGGTAGTGAGTGGCAAGTCCACACAGGTAAGCTTTTTTTTCTCCCACAGCCACCACATCTGGAATATTTATGTAAACTACGTCCTTGGTGAGCTTCATATATCATGTGACCTTGGGTATCTCAAATTGAGGGTCTTAATGCTTATAATCTTTCCCTCTATTTTCAGTGGAAGTGACATTGATTATGTAAGCAAATCAGCACCACCCATGCAAAAGAGGCCTAGGGGAACCCCAAGGTTTGCAAAAGCACACACACACACACACACACACACACACTCCCCTCTGGGAAATAAAACCTATGTGTGTATAGGAGGGGAAAACTCAAAACAGGCCAATGAGGACTGAGCATACTCAATTGGCATGGGATGCTGACTGACAGGTGTGGAAACGATAGAAAGTGGAGGAGAGGGGGAATGGAGTAGAGTGGCTAGAATCCTGATCAGGGAGGCCTCCATGCAGCAACATTTAGTTGCAGGTAGGGATGGATGAGTATGTCAATTTCAGTTCTCTCATTTTCTAATTTTCCCAGTTAACAGTGCAATCCTCTGAAATTCAGTTCTCTACATACTGCAACAAATTGCTTTAAAAAAAAAACTTCATCAAAATATGTCTGCATTTTAGTGCAGATTTCTTCTAGTAAACATATTTATGTATGCAGTTTTGAATAAAGTACATGTTTTTGTAAGCAGTTTCTCCTAATACGATGCATTTTTGTAAACATTGTTTGACTGGAGAACTGCATCACAAAATTCAGATAAGTTTGAATTTCGAAGGATGGCCATGTTTCAGTTCTCATATGATTTTGGAAAGTGCAGTTTTGATAGATTCGGGTTTAACTGCGGACCGAATCAAATTTCATCCCCAACCTTAGTTACAGATCCCATTCGTATCTTCCTGAAGCTCATTTGATGCAAATTAAAAACGGATTCCTGTTCTTGTCATAGAAACCTGCATCATGGAAAACTCTCTCACTACGTGAGAAGAACGAAGCGTTGGTGTTACAGATGCTAAGCTGTGCTCCCCAGGCCCCATCTTTCTCTTTACCTTTTTTAATAGATGGCATGATGAAGCCATGCACTTTATATAGGCTTAAAATAACTTGGATAATCCTCAACTTCTAATAGCCTGTGGTGGTTGCAAAGTACCCCTAGCAGTGAAGGTGTTAATCAGCATATACCGTCTCATCTGCATCGAAGAAACCCTGCAATTAAAATTAGTACTTTTATGCATGGTCCCCAGCTTGCTGCTATTCAAAAACTCCTCTCTGCATATACTGGGGATGCAGAAGTCCTTTTGAAAGTAAATAATTGGGGGGGAAATTAGAGGGATTTTCAACGATTGCTGAGCTTTCCTTTAGGACCAGTGCAACAGCCCTCTCCTTCTGTCAAAGTACAAATTACCCCCATGTGGTGATGTCCATTCTCTCAGCTATAATTTATTCATTATGCAAAGTGCTGAATGCCGAATGGTGAAATCACAGCGGCAGAACAATAAAGACTTTAGAAGCTAATAAGTATCCAATCAATGAGAACCTAATCTACTATAATATATATTGCTTTCTAAGTCATTCAGACGTGCAGATAATATTGTGCATAGTGTATAGGGGCATGCAGATATTGTCAGCTCTTCACTGAGACAGCAGTGTCGGTGGGGGTACAGGCAGGGCTGGAGATTCCTTGGTAATTGCCAGGCCGTGAGTCCTCAGCCGGCAGCTTGGCTATAAACCTGCCAGGCCAGCAAGGAGGAAGCAAGATAAGGGCAGAGGCCGTTCAAAGCTTACGTGCCAAGCCAGAAATCCAGAAGAGACGTCAGTGAAGGTCCGGGTCTAGTTTGCCAAGAGATCAGTCCAAGTCAAGGTTCAGGGGATAGGAAGCCACACAGTGGTCATGCCCGATGTTGTAGTCAGCAACAAGCTGAAGCCAAGGTTTGACTTTTAAGGAGCAGGTTTGTCAGCAGGTGTGAGCCATCAGCGTTTTGGCCTTAAGTGGACAGGCCTGCCCCTCTTCTGCCTGGCTTTCTGTTGTCTACGTTCTGCAGGTGAGGGGGGAGTATCCTGTTCACTGGCTGCGTCTGACTGAAGGGCTTCAGCTGTGTCTGGGGTGCTCTGCAGCTGAGGGGGAGAAGGAGCTGGGTTCTCAGGAGTTTCCTCCATTTCTCCTTCTGGGTCTGCTGCTTCTGGGTCTGCTGCTGTTACTCCCGAGTCATCCTCGTCTGATGAGTCCTCTGACAGGGCCATGACAGATATTGATTTTAAAATACTTTGCTTTATTGTCGATATTGGTTTCTGTCTCTCTTGCACACACACTCACACATCAATATCAATCTCCTTCTGTTTCACTTCACACATAATGGAAAGAATTATTCCAACAGCATAAAAAAAGGAAAGGAAATAAAGAAAACTGCCAATCATTATGCTTATGCATCTGTATGGATTGCTTTCAGGTATTGGTGACTTCAAGGTCAGACTATGCACTCTATGTGGGACTTTCCTTGTGCTTGATCCACAAATTGCAGTTAGTGCAGAATGCCACATCACGGTTACTAACAGTAATGACACCCTGTTAGCATATTACACCTCTGCTCAGAGATCTGCACTGGCTGCCAATCTGATACTAGGCCAAGTTCAAGGTGCTACTGTAAATATATAAAGTTCTTAACAGCCTGGGACCAGTTTACTTACAGAAAGATTTTGTCAGCCCATATGTGCCCACACAATCAGTCTGATCTGTGGAACTGGCACTATTATAGGTGCCACATAATATTTGATCCACACTTGTAAGAAATTGATCTTTTAGTGTGGCAGCATCTACGCTTTGGAACTCTCTGCCAATGGACATCAGGCAGGTGTCTTCTCTGTACTCTTTACGGCTCCTGCTTAAAACATTTTTTGTTTAGGCCAGCCTATCCAGACATGTAGTTTTGTGTTTTAATCTGTTTTTAGCTTACCCTTGATGTTGATTTTAATTAGTTTTTGAAAGATTTAACTATTTATTTTAACTGTCTTTTATCGATATTTTTATTTTATCTTATTTTGTAAACCGCTTTGAGGTTTTATTATAATGAAACAGAATATAAATCTTGTTAAATAAAATAAGTGTGTGTGCGAGAGAGGGGTGGTGGTTCTGTTAATCTTGCTTTCTGCCTTCAGAGAGATGCCTCATTTGGGGAATAGTTACAAGGGAAAGACTCCCAATTTTTTTTTCCAATTAATTTTTATTCAAATTTTCAAAATCAAGACAATACAAAAAGAAAAACACAAATTAAAACTAATACAATAAAAAGAAACAAAAAAAAACCCTATTGACTTCCGATTTGTCGTAGTTCAGCTATAGGTCTATAATATATAACAAACCTGTCTCTTGATAAATTATAAAATCACCTTCCTCCAGCAGTTATCTTAGTTGGTATCAAATCTCATTAACATCATATCATTTTATTCTTCTACAAAAAGTCAAAGAGAAGTTTCCAATCCTTGAGATATATGTCCATCAATTTTTTTCTAGATAGACGTGTCAATTAATCCAACTCTTCAAGTCTATTAAATCCAGTAATTTCAAATCGCTCTTCTTCCTTTATCAGTGTTGATTCCATCTTCCATCTTCCATCTTTATGCACCCAATAATCTTGCTGTCATAGTCATATAATAAGTCTGATAGGGATTTCCTTCATCACAAATATTTTTTTGCCTTCATTTCTGAACGTATCACTGAAGTATTGTTGCAGAACCGCATCTCTGTTCCTCTTTTTTACAGAATGCACTAGCACATCTCTTGAAGGGTTTTTCATTGTCACAAAACAGGAATTAATTCTGTAAACTTTCTCCATTTCAAGTTCCATCAAATCCAGTCCATGAATTTTTTCGAACCGATGATATCTTTATCTCCAATCTCTTCACCAGTTCCTTCAGGGACAGTGCTGAATTCCAAACAGTAATATTTGTCTCCAGGATCCATCTCAGCCAGGAAATCCAAATCTTTTTCCAAGACCATATTTAATCCAATCTCCAAGGCTTGAACCTTCCCTTTAATTTTTCTTTCATCCTTTTTTAATTTTCCAAATTTATCTTTGTTCTCCTTTCTCATAGAATCCTGAATTTCTTTCAGCTCCTGTCTCATTTCGCCAAATTCACTTATCATCACTTGTCTGTTATGTCTGAGTTCTTGTTTTGTTAACTTAATCTCATTCATTATTTTCTGAAACATATCTAAAGAGAAAGTCCCTTCTTGTACATCCATGATCTCAACCACCTTCTTGATTGTCATTCTTAAAACCAAAAAAAAACAATCCCTTCAATTTCCAATGTCCCAAGCAAAGAACAGTTTATTTCTTTATCCAGTTACAAAGAAGTTAATCTTTCAAGCCAGCTGATGTCACCCTCTAGACAAGACGAACTGCCTTATCTCTTGTATGTCCAAAAGTGCCAAAACAACTTTAATTCACAGCATCCAAATAATTAGTAGCAGGAAGAATGAGCAGATTCGTCAAAAAAAAAAAAAGTAAACCGGAAAAAATAGTCCCAGACATATATTACTCAAAAGTCTTATAAATAAAAAAAAAATTCTCTTTAAATTAGAAACCCCTCAGCCATTTATAATCTTTATAATGTTGAATTCCATGCCAGCTTTTTGCAATAAAAATAAAGATAAACTATTTCTATTTTCTTCCCCTTAGCTCCGTGAATAAAAGAGAAAGCTATGACTCACCCAGGTTTTCTTAATTGCTGGTTCTTTGACAAATCTCTTTAGCTGTATTGATAACAAAATAATGAGAAAAGACAGGAGAATGCTTGCCTGTTAATCCTTTTTTCTTTGAAGAAAAAAAATGGCTCACTTAATCAGTTGAGCTGGTTGGAAATCCTAGCTCCGTCCAAGCTGCTGGAAGACCTTCTTTCTCAGAATTCCAGCCTCCAACAAACACAACAAAGCTCTGTGGAAAATCTCTACGTTTCTTCCTTATCAGGAAGAAATTTTCCCCAGTCAAAAAGCCCTTCTGACTGGTTTTAAAACTGAAAAAGTTTCCACCAAGATGGGAGCCCGTCCCAGAGGCAGCACAGGCGGAGCGATCCTCCTGGGAAGTCCCGGGAAGGACTCCCAATTTTTGAACACTGATATTCACTTAAGCAAGGTCAGCTCTCATTCTCCATTCCCCCCACAAGCCCTCTGTGATGTTTGTTAAATATCTATGGACAAGAAGAATAGGAACCATTTCTCCTTTCATTCCCTTGAACATTCAAAGGTGTGCAGGGGTTTTGGTCCCAATTCCTATGTGTACACAACTAAGGTTGCCAGGTCCAAAGCATCCCAAACCCTGAGATTTCAGGGGTGGACCCTAGTGATGTCACAGGGCAGGCCCTAGTGATGTCATGGGGCAGGCCCTAGTGATGTCACGGGGTGGACCCTAGCAATGTCACAGGGAGGGCCCTAATGATGTCATTAAGCATAATGCATTAAGAAATCAACCAATGTTGCTTGGAGCTTACCACTCAAAACAAAACAAAATCTCTGATTGGAAATTAAGACAGAAATCTTTGCTAAATGAGGGTGTTTCCAGGTCCCCTAAAGTGAAAGGATCATTCCTTTTTGGCTGCTTAGGGAACCTGGGTAGAGAACATTTAATCTAGCCTACTTGCTTCTGGCAAGAAGGGTTTAAATGCCCTCAGGACAGGCCAGTCACCAGAAGGCCGTTGTAGGAAAAAGGGAGTGTAGTGTTGTGGAGATGTTAGATGGTAGTACTCAGAAGTAAAGATGGATGTCTCTGAAGGCTGCAATTCTAAGCACGTTTACTAAGGGACTAAGCCCCATAGAACTCAATAGGACTTACTTCTGAGTAGATATGGTTAAAATTGTGCTGTTGATAAGGCTTGACTAGGGATCCTCTGCAAAGATATCGATATTCAAACAGGGTTGGCAACCCCCGCCTGAAATGTCCACTATTGGGCAAGAAACAAACTGTTATACAACCAACAAGTTGCATCATCAATGGGTTTAAGGGGGTTGAGCTGAGCGCAGGGAACCACTGTTGTTGCTTTTATGAATGTAAGGGAGTGAAGTTAAAAGGTACATGAAATGAAAATAGAAAAAGTAAAAGTGATGATTTCCTAAATGCAATACCATGCCAACCACAAGATTCCTATGAGCAAGGCAGAAAACTCAGCACCCCACAACCAATCAGGATTCCTAACCAAAAACCAAATTATAAAATTCCTGGCAGCCAGTCTGCCAAGATCACAGAAATCCCCATGCAGCACAGTCTGACCTGGGGGCTGCAGTTAGTGCAGAATGCTGCACCATGACTGCTGACATGAGTGAGACCCTATCAGCACATAATACATCTGTTCTGAAATCTGCACTGATTGCTGATTTGCTACCAGGCCAAGTTCAAGGTGTGCATTCCATGTTACGGGTGCCACATAGTATGGCTCTTGTAAGAAACCAATCCTTTAGTGTGGCAGCACCTATATTTTGGAACTCCCTGCCTATTGACATTACGCAAGAGCCATCATTGTGCACTTTTTGGCATCTGCTAAAAACATTTTAGTTTAGGCAAGCCTATCCAGGCATGTAGAAGCTATGATGTTTTTAATATGTTTTTAACTTCTTGTTAGTTTTATTATTTTGAATGTTTTTAAATACAATTGTTTTTGCAAAAAATATTACTGTTTTAATTCCTTCTGTAAACCACTTTGAGGTTTTTTTTACAATAAAGCAGTATATAAATGTTGTAAAGAAAATACATAAATAAATTTCAGAGCCACTGTGGCCCTTGGGTCTCTTTCCTCTTTTAGGAACAAAGGAATCTGCCTTATACCAACTCAGGCCATTTGGTACCATCTAACTCAGTACTGATGCCATGGACTAGCATTGGTTCTCCAGGGTTCCAGGCAACAATCTTTCCCACAGATTGGATTTTGGACCAGCCCTTCCCATATTTAAAAAAGTATCTTTTAAAATTATTATTTTTAATTCACTAATGAATGCACAACATGCCTAGAGCAGATCCACACCATTCATTTAAAGCACATTCAACACACTTGAAGCACGTGAATCACACCACAGAATCATGGGAACTGTAGTTTGTTAAAGGTGATGGGAACTATAACTGTGAGAGGGAAACCACATTTCCCAGGATTCTTTGGGGGAAGTCATGTGCTTTACATGCAATGTGGATGAGCTTTAAATATATTGTGTGGATCTACTTCATAAACTTTGCCTGCATGTAAATCATTTTAA
This sequence comes from Rhineura floridana, assembly GCF_030035675.1. Taxonomy (NCBI): domain Eukaryota; kingdom Metazoa; phylum Chordata; class Lepidosauria; order Squamata; family Rhineuridae; genus Rhineura; species Rhineura floridana. The sequence goes on from NC_084481.1 coordinate 212,579,436, forward strand.
TTATTGTTTTAAAATGGAAATCAACTACAAAGTTTACTGGGTGTATATGGGCTACTCACCATCTCTCAGCCTAATCTGCCCCTCAGAATGAAAACAACAGAGGGGGACCAATGAGGAAGGGTACATTTAAAATACAGAGGAAATAATAATGTACTACCATCGTGTGAAATTAGACATTTATTGGGACATAGTATGAAGAAATATTTATATAAGCATGACTATCAAAGATGTTTATTATTTAACAACCTGTATAGATATTTATAGTGGAATCCTATGCGTGTTTACTCAGAAGCAAGTCCCAATGTATTCAATGGAGCTTACTCAAACAGGAAAGCATGCAAGGGACTGCAACCTCAAGTGATAAGGAACACACCCAACTCAAAATTCAGAATCATGCCACTTTAAGCTGTTTTGCAACTGTTTTATACCTGTTTTATGGCTTTTGGATTTTAAATGGATTTATTTTTTGTTGTGAACTGCCTTGTCTTACAACCCTACCTCACAGGGTTGTTGGAAAGATTCCATACACACACACACGCACTAGAGATATAAAAATACATACACCCCATATAATAGTCTATTGTCAAAACCAGTTGGTCATTGCAGAATTTTTTTTTGAAAAACCAAAATACAAAATAAAAGCAGTGACAGCTAGTAAACCCTGCCAAATTGCTTTAAAAAGTAGGATTGGAGGGGGAGAGAAAGATTTACAACACCATCCTTTGCTATGTTTGCTCAAAAGTCCCATTGATTTGCAGCACAATCCTAACCATGTCTATTCATGGCCCCCGAACTGTGGAACAGCTTACCGGAGGAGATACGCCTGGCGCCTACGGTTCTTTCTTTTAGGCGCCAGGTTAAGACCTGGCTATACTCCCAGGCATTTTAATGTTCAGTGTTTTTATGTTTAATGTTTTAGTTTAATTTTGTTGCTTTTTGTTACTGATTTTATTCTAATATTGTATTTTAATCTTGTTTTGTACACCGCCCAGAGAGCTATTAGCTATGGGCGGTTTAGAAATGAAAATAAATAAATAAATTCAAAAGTAAGCCCTATTGAATTCAGTGGGGTTTACTCCCACATATATGGGATTAGCATTGCAACTTTACTCCCAGAAAAGCGAGTATAGGCTTAAACCTTCATATTGGGAAGGTTTTCAAAACGGGCAATGAACTAGACAAACTGTCCTCTTCAATAACCCAGGAAAATTTAAACTTGTTTGATTCCTCATAATTAGAAAAGTATAATACATTGTAATGGCATCGTAAGCTGTATGTACACTTCTTTTAAATTTCTGTTCAAAAATTATTTGAAAGATAAAGTGTATAATAAGCTATTTCTGCAGGTAATTTAAAAAACCTGCATGTACACTTTTATTATAATCATAAATGAAATTGTTTACAGAAAACAATTGCCTAACAAGATTCTTCTGTGATTTTTTGTTCTACGTCTTCTGACCTGCACATACAGAGAAAGGGACTTTTGCTACTGCTGAAAGCTTTATACTTCCTCAATTTATGAGACTTTTAGACATGCAGGAAAAGACAGTTTTCTGGACTTGCAAAAAAGTGGATGGACCAAATTTATTTAGTTATTGCCTGGAGGTCAACAAATTCCTTGTCAACCACAACCCTGAGTTCACTTATTGGCTATAAATCTGCCAGGGCAGGGTTAGAGCTGCCAGCTACGAGCTCATTTAGCAGAAGTTGCGGGGGACGGCTAACATTTTGGTGTATATCTCTTGAACTAGACCACCATCCTAGAAACTTAATTTTTAACAACATTAAAGCTGGGAGTCCAAAGATTGGGGTGATTCACCTAGAGATCCAGAGGGGACCCCCATAATCCTGAGTCTCCAGGTGAAAACCGGAGACCTGGTAACCATAGCATAGTCTATATCCTCTTTGTTTCTGGGAGCCATTCAAAGTTTGGTGCTGCTTCAAGTCCTCATCAGGCTAGGATCTCTGTTCCTTATCTCTTACTGTATGTCGATCCCCATTCCTTTAGATCAGGGTGAGGAACCTTTTTTTAGCACAAGAAGCCACATTGCCTTCTGGGTAACTTTCCGCAGGCCACCTGCCAGGGTTGCGCAGGGCCACAGTGAAAAGTGGGTGGACCAAAATGATTTACCTTTACAGAAGGGTAGTTTCTACACCTACTGACATACTAGTTTTCTCTTCTGGCAAGCAAGAAGCACTTTCAGAATTTAGGAACGCATTCCAGCCAGGCAAACACATTCAAAGATGATGTGAAACAGGCCCAGTGAAGGGGAGAGTCCCAAAGGCCAAACAGAACCTGGGGGAGGCATATTTCAACACTGAGCCTGAGGCTTCTCATCTGTGCCTTCAATTGTGTAGGCAAGGTCCTGTTCTAATTTCCTGCAGGTGGATAGTTTTGAGTTGGAGGGGGCTTTACCAGGATTGCCACCACACATTATGGACATGAAAGGTTTTAGGTTTTGTTTTTTGTATATTTATAGGTATTTGCTCTGGCTGCTCCCTGGCTCTTTTAGACACTGATGTTTTACTGTTGTGGGATAGAATCATAGAATCATAGAGTTGGAAGGGGCCTTGTAGGCCATCGAGTCCAACCCCCTGCTCACAGCAGGAAATTCACAGCTAGAGCATCTCCTGCAGATAGCTGTCCAGCCTCTGCTTGAAGACATCCAGCGAAGGGGATCCCACCACCTCCCTAGGCAGTCGGTTCCATTGCTGAACTGCCCTTACTGTCAAGAAGTTCCTTCTAATGTCCAATCTGAATCTACGCTCCTGCAACTTAAAACCATTAGACCTAGTCCTACCCTCTGGGGCAGCAGAGAACAAATCTGTACCCTCCTCTATGTGACAGCCCTTCAGGTACTTAAAATTATTTGATTTTATGATACAGGCTCCCCCTGTTTTTTCTTTGAATCAACATGATGAAGAAATGTGAAAATAAAGAAGTGAAGATGAGACAATAAAATGGGAAGTGTCATCACACAACCTTTCTCTGGAACTTGGTTAGTATTTAGGTATATTATCATCTTAACTTAGAAGCAGATATCCACCACCACCACCCAAAGCCTGTTTGCAAAACACACCGTTAGTTTGCCTTTTGAGCCTCATGTTCTCTCTTACTGAGCCAAGCAAAGGTTCCTTCAGTTAGGATGGGGAAAAAGGAACTGAACCATGCTTCAGCATAATGAATACAACAATGCCATTGTTTTCTTTGCAAATGCTGTAACTGTCCATGGCTTGGGCCTCTATACCTAAGGGCTTGTTTAAACAATGGCTTCATGCGTTCCTGGATTCATCATTTCAGTACATATTATTATCATTATCGTTATCATTATTATTTAGATTTTTATCCCACCCTTCCTCCCAATAGGAGCATCAGGAGTTGTACGTATACAACTGGGAATACAGCAAATGTTCTGGGGAAAACAGATATGTGCCCTGCCCCCTCAGCCCTGCAGACATGATCTTATAAGATTATCTCACACCTTATATACTCATCAGGAGGTCTATTCTGCACAATATAAGAATCGGGCCTTTAGTGCTGTGCCACCTACCCTTAGGAATTCCCTCCCCTTAAATGTTAGGCAGGCACTGTCTCTGTTACCTTTTCAGCAACTACTGAAGACCTTCCTCTTCCAACAAGCCTTTTAAATAGAGAAGTTTCCTTGTCTGCATCTGTACTAGAATTGTTTTTTTAAGATGTGTTATTAAGATTTTTTATGTCATTTTATCACTTCTTGTTTGCTGCTATGGGCTCCTCCTTGTTGGAGGAAGGGTTGGATATAAACTGATTAAATAAATAAATAGGAAGAATCTTCCTCTGGGATGCTTTCTGCTGCTGGGGATAATTTGGTGTTCTTTTACCATAATATGAACTTAACTCGGCTGGATCATACCAAGGGTCCATCTGGTCCAGGATCTTGTTCCCCACAGGGGCCAACCAGATGCCTCTGGGAAGCTCATAAGCAGGGCCTGAAGGCAAGAGCCCTCTCTGCTTGCTCCCCAGCAACTGGTACTATGCAGCCAACAGTGTGCATGCTGAAGTTCTGCAGCACTGAATTTGCCAATGAGTCATATTTTGCGAAGACTAGTGAATTCAGACATCCATTTATGATGCCGGTAGCTATTTGCCACAGTCTCTGTGTGGCAACTTGCTAAGGCAGTCATGTGTCCACAGAAGTGGACCTCAGCAGCCACGTCCAGATTGCACATGTTCCTCCTGAAAAATATGTGGTTGGTCCTCTCTCTCTCTCTCCCTCTCTCTCTCTCTTTAGGAAGGCGAGAAAAACTTTTTCCTTTATTCTTCTCTGCCTTTACTCTATTTAAATCACCTGCTTTGGTGATGCATTTGTTAACTGACCCAGTTGTCATATATGCTGTTTTAATTATCTGATTGGTGTCATATCAATCATATCTAGTTACATCCACCCACTGCTGCAATAAACTTTCACTTCTGCAATAGGACTTCCCCTTCTTCTTCTCCCACCCTGAGTCCCCTATGCACCCTCAAAATCTGCTCTGGGGATTGGGGGACTTCTAGAGCAGATTTTTTGGGCACATGAGACTTCAAAAGGAAAGGAGCAGTCCTGTTGCCCAAGCAGATATCCATCCATGTGATGCTGTACTTCATCCTTTGTTTTAACTCATTATTTGTACTGTATTTTTATAAAGTGTGGAGTTCTTTTGGAGCCAAAAAATGGAGCTGAAATTTTCTAAAATGAAATATCTTCATCCCACCAAGTGTTGAGAAGATGTGTAATGCTCACTTGTTTCATCCAATTTCTCATCAGTTGTGGAAGGTGTGGTGAAATTCTCAGATCTATATATCGTCTTACCAAATGGTTTTTTATTTATACACTTCTTAAATGGTTAGTGCATTTCCCATAATATCTTAACACTTGGTAAATGATTGTCCGTATTCTGACTATTCAGAATATCCTATCTGTGACTTAAAAGCACAATCCTATGCATTTCTGTTCAGAAGTCGGATTAAGGTTTCATCTGCACTATACATGTAAAACAGCATCATGCCACTTTAAACAGCCATGGCTTCCCCCAAAGAATCCTGGGAATTGTAGTTTGTTAAGGGTTCTCAGAATTATTAGGAGACCCCAATTCCCTTACAGAAGTACAATTCCCAGACTTGTGTGGGAAGAGGAACTGCTTGTTAAACCAGTCTGGGAATTACATCAGTCTGTGCAAGGAATAGGGATCTCCTAATAACTCTCAGCACCCATAACAAACTACAGTTCCCAGGATTTTTTGTGCGGAAGCCATGACCTTTTAAAGTGGTATAATAGTGCTGTAAATGTATGGTGCAGATGGGGCCTAAATTAAATGGGATTTACTGCCTTCTCAGTGGTGGCCCCCAAATTATGGAATGATCTCCCTGACGAAGTTCACCTGGTGCCAACATTGTTATCTTTTCGGCACCAGATCAAGACTTTCCTTTTCTCCCAAGCATTCTAACAGCATGTGCTAAGCTCTGATCCCAGGTCTTTTAACTTGTTTATCTGTGCTTCATGGTTTTAAACTTTGTATGGTGTTTTTTAAAAATTGTATGTTTGTTTTTAATGTTCAATGTTTTTAATTTTTGTAAACCCCCCAGAGAGCTTTGGCTATGTGGTGGTATATAAATGTAATAAAATAAATAAATAAATAAATAAGTAGGTGTGCAGAGGATTATGTTGTATATAGAAATGTGCATGCGTAGGATTGTGCTATTAGGCCAAAGACAGACAATAGTTTTTTAGAGAGCCAAAAGTAATTTAGAAAAACTTTTGTGATCAGACTTCATAGATTCTAAAAAGTGGGATGAACATATCCTTGCATATACACAAGTATAGGATTATTTTCTTCCCCTCCTCTTCCTTGTCAGTCAGTACAGTGGGCATCTTCTGAATGGAGTTGTTGCTAATGAAGATCTGGCAAAGAAAAATATAATATTACCCTCCACTCACCCATAAGGCAAAGGGAAGGAATCCAGGAGCAAACATCTTGTTTCACAGACTGTATTGTCATGGTTTTCTGTGCTACTGGGAACCAGATTCCACAAAGGCATCATTTTTTTTACAACATCTTTACATTAAATGACATTAATTTCTCTCATGATTTTTTTTAGCTTGTTTCACTGTTTTGTTCTTTAAATCCTCTTAATCCACTTTATATTGGCTTGTGTTGCCGTCCCTGACAGAAAAGGTGCCAGCAAGATGGTTCGTTCTTGTCGCAGCCAGCCACACACATTCACAATCCTCACAGCATTTGCCAAGTCTAACTCTATGACTTCTTCTTGCTGCAGTTTTCCTTTCTACAGTCGTTGACATTAAGTGCCTTCCCCATTTCTGGCTATTCCTGTTCTCTGATTATAGTGCCTTGCTATCTCCTCATTTCTTTCTCTGAATATGCCATTATCGTTTTATAGCCCTCTGTATTAAAGAGCAAGTCCTCCCGTTTGGGAAAAAAATATTAAACATCTTTAGACTGTCATAAGAACATAAGAACATAAGAAGAGCCTGCTGGATCAGGCCAGTGGCCCATCTAGTCCAGCATCCTGTTCTCACAGTGGCCAACCAGGTGCCTGGGGGAAGCCCGCAAGCAGGACCCGAGTGCAAGAACACTCTTCCCTCCTGAGGCTTCCGGCAACTAGTTTTCAGAAGCATGCTGCCTCTGACTAGGGTGGCAGAGCACAGCCATCACAGCTAGTAGCCATTGATAGCCCTGTCCTCCCTGAATTTGTCTAATCTTCTTTTAAAGCCATCCAAGCTGGTGGCCATTACTGCATCTTGTGGGAGCAAATTCCATAGTTTAACTATGCACTGAGTAAAGAAGTACTTCCTTTTGTCTGTCCTGAATCTTCCAACATTCAGCTTCTTTGAATGTCCACGAGTTCTAGTATTATGAGAGAGGGAGAAGAACTTTTCTCTATCCACTTTCTCAATGCCATGCATAATTGTATACACTTCTATCATGTCTCCTCTGACCCGTCTTTTCTCTAAACTAAAAAGCCCCAAATGCTGCAACCTTTCCTCGTAAGGGAGTCGCTCCATCCCCTTGATCATTCTGGTTGCCCTCTTCTGAACCTTTTCCAACTCTAGAATATCCTTTTTGAGATGAGGCGACCAGAACTGTACACAGTATTCCAAATGCGGCCGCACCATAGATTTATACAACGGCATTATGATATTGGCTGTTTTATTTTCAATACCTTTCCTAATTATCGCTAGCATGGAATTTGCCTTTTTCACAGCTGCCGCACACTGGGTCGACATTTTCATCGTGCTGTCCACTACAACCCCGAGGTCTCTCTCCTGGTCGGTCACCGCCAGTTCAGACCCCATGAGTGTATATGTGAAATTAAGATTTTTTGCTCCAATATGCATAATTTTACACTTGTTTATATTGAATTGCATTTGCCATTTTTCCGCCCATTCACTCAGTTTGGAGAGATCTTTTTGGAGCTCTTCACAATCCCTTTTTGTTTTAACAACCCTGAACAATTTAGTGTCGTCAGCAAACTTGGCCACTTCACTGCTCACTCCTAATTCTAGGTCATTAATGAACAAGTTGAAAAGTACAGGTCCCAATACCGAACCTTGAGGGACTCCACTTTCTACAGCCCTCCATTGGGAGAACTGTCCATTTATTCCTACTCTCTGCTTTCTGCTTCTTAACCAATTCCTTATCCACAAGAGGACCTCTCCTCTTATTCCATGACTGCTAAGCTTCCTCAGAAGCCTTTGGTGAGGTACCTTGTCAAATGCTTTTTGAAAGTCTAAGTACACTATGTCCACTGGATCTCCTCTATCTATATGCTTGTTGACACTCTCAAAGAATTCTAATAGGTTACTGAGACAGGACTTTCCCTTGCAGAAGCCATGCTGGCTCTGCTTCAGCAAGGCTTGTTCTTCTCTGTGCTTAGTTAATCTAGCTTTAATAATACTTTCTACCAGTTTTCCAGGGACAGAAGTTAAGCTAACTGGCCTGTAATTTCCGGGATCCCCTCTGGATCCCTTTTTGAAGATTGGCGTTACATTTGCCACTTTCCAGTCCTCAGGCACGGAGGAGGACCTGAGGGACAAGTTACATATTTTAGTTAGCAGATCAGCAATTTCACATTTGAGTTCTTTGAGAACTCTCGGGTGGATGCCATATGGGCCCGGTGATTTGTCAGTTTTTATATTGTCCATTAAGCCTAGAATTTCCTCTCTCGTTACCATTATTTGTCTCAGTTCCTCAGAATCCCTTCCTGAAAATGTTAGTTCAGGTTCAGGGATCTGCCCTATATCTTCCACTGTGAAGACAGATGCAAAGAATTCATTTAGCTTCTCTGCAATCTCCTTATCGTTCTTTAGTACACCTTTGACTCCCTTATCATCCAAGGGTCCAATCGCCTCCCTAGATGGTCTCCTGCTTTGAATATATTTATAGAATTTTTTGTTGTTGGTTTTTATATTCTTAGCAATGTGCTCCTCAAATTCTTTTTTAGCATCCCTTATTGTCTTCTTGCATTTCTTTTGCCAGAGTTTGTGTTCTTTTTTATTTTCTTCATTCGGACAAGACTTCCATTTTCTGAAGGAAGACTTTTTGCCTCTAAGAGCTTCCTTGACTTTGCTCGTTAACCATGCTGGCATCTTCTTGGCCCTGGCAGTACCTTTTCTGATCTGCGGTATGCACTCCAGTTGAGCTTCTAATAGAGTGTTTTTAAACAACTTCCAAGCATTTTCGAGTGATGTGACCCTCTGGACTTTGTTTTTCAGCTTTCCTTTCACCAATCCCCTCATTTTTGTGAAGTTTCCTCTTTTGAAGTCAAATGTGACCGTGTTGGATTTTCTTGGCAATTGGCCATTTACATGTATGTTTAATTTAATAGCACTGTGGTCACTGCTCCCAATCTGTTCAACAACACTTACATCTCGCACCAGGTCCTGGTCCCCACTGAGGATTAAGTCCAGGGTTGCCGTCCCTGTGGTCGGTTCCATGACCAACTGGTCTAGGGAATAGTCATTTAAAATATCTAGAAACTTTGCTTCTTTGTCATGACTGGAACACATATGCAGCCAGTCTATGTCTGGGTAGTTGAAGTCACCCATTACTACCACATTTCCTAGTTTGGATGCTTCCTCAATTTCATATCTCATCTCAAGGTCTCCCTGAGCATTTTGATCAGGGGGACGATAGATCGTTCCCAGTATTAAGTCCCTCCTGGGGCATGGTATCACCACCCACAACGATTCTGTGGAGGAGTCCGCCTCTTTTGGGGTTTCAAGCTTGCTGGATTCAATGCCTTCTTTCACGTATAGAGCGACTCCGCCACCAATACGTCCTTTCCTGTCCTTCCGATATAGTTTATATCCAGGGATAACCATATCCCACTGGTTTTCTCCATTCCACCAGGTCTCCGTTATGCTCACTATATCAATGCTCTCCTCTAAGACCAAGCACTCCAGTTCTCCCATCTTGGTTCACAGGCTCCTAGCATTAGCGTACAGGCACTTGTAAGCAGTGTCTCTCTTCAAGTGTCTTTGGCACTTGTGGTTAGGCCTGTGGTAATTTTGCTCTTCTGAATTTATATCCTGTGCCCCTGCTCTCACAATGCCTACTTCTAGGCCTACCCCTTTTAAAATTTCATCATTTCTTTGGTTTTTTATCCCAGGGGGGAGGTTTATTTCGAACCGGACCTTTCTCAGCTCCTGTCGGGTTTCCCCCCTCAGTCAGTTTAAAAGCTGCTCTGCTACCTTTTTAATTGTTTGTTTGTTTGTTTGTTTTATTACGGTCATAGACCCAAAAGATATACAAATCCACCAATAATACAACATCCATAAAAACAATTCAATCATTAATACACATATACACATTGATTTACAAACTGTATTATGCTTCTAACTAATAAAACAGAATTCCTGCTAGTATTTAACCAACAGAACAATATCCATACTGTTTGGTGGACCCCAGATCGGTTAGTACGTACTAGAATCTAGGTTCAATTTTAGCTACCTATACCCTTGCGTAAACTTCTTCCTTAGTTATTTAGAGACAGAGACCCACAAAACAGAATAAAAGACAAAGAATTATCTCAAGCTTTCTAGCACTGAGTATTGATTACATAAATTTATAAAACCAATCTTTTCCGTATGGACTGCGCAATATATAGAAATGTTGCCACATGTAAAGTTATATTCTTAGCTTTGTCAGACAGGAGATAATGAGTTTTCCAGGTTATGGATCTACCTGGAAATCCTATAATGTGTGGTAAAATAAGTTCTTTTCTTGCATCTGAATATAGCTCACACACGAAGAGCACATGACTTATAGTTTCAGGTGAATTCATCTTACACAAACAAATACGATTTTCCACAGGAATACCATAAAAACGACCCGTCAAAATGGCAGAAGGTAAACAATTAAATCTTGCACGAGTAAACAAAAATCTATATTGCACAAAATTTAATTCTTCTAAATATCTAGCTTGAGAGGGAAAACAAAAGCTCAAGCCAAAGTGAAATGGGGAGCAAGAAGTTTTAGCTTTGGACATTGAATATTGACGATCCAAGTCTTTTAACCGTCGACCAATTGTGTGAAATATTGCCTTTGAGACTCTGAAAGCCAAAAATTTTTCAGATAATCCTAAATATTTTAATTTTTCATTTAATATTTTGGCCCACCCCCTCAGTCAGTTTAAAAGCTGCTCTGCTACCTTTTTAATTTTAAGTGCCAGCAGTCTGGTTCCATTCTGGTTCAAGTGGAGCCCGTCCCTTTTGTACAGGCCTGGCTTGTCCCAAAATGTTCCCCAGTGCCTAACAAATCCAAACCCTTCCACCCGACACCATCGTCTCATCCATGCATTGAGACTGCAAAGCTGGGCCTGTCTGGCTGGTTCTGCGCGTGGAACCGGTAGCATTTCAGAGAAAGCCACCTTGGAGGTCCTGGCTTTCAGCAACCTAAATTTTGCTTCCAGGACCTCACGGCTGCATTTCCCCATGTCGTTGGTGCCAACGTGCACCACGACCACTAACTCCTCCCCAGCACTGTCTACCAAACTATCTAAACAACGGGCGATATCCGCAACCTTCGCACCAGGCAGGCAAAACACCTTGCAGTCTACGCTCCCATCACACACCCTACCGTCTATGTTCCTAATGATCGAATCACCCACTACAAGGATCCCTCCACCCCCTGGAGATATATCCTCGGCACAAGAGGATAGCTGCTCATCCCCCAAGGAATGGGTCCCTTCTAAGGGATCATTTCCCTCTTCCTCAGCTGGATGCTCTCCTTCCCCAAGACCATCGTTCTCCATGATAGCAGGAGAGCTATCATCGTTGGAGTGGGACACAGCTATAACGTCCCTTGAGGCCTCCTCCACACACCTCTCTGCCTCTCTCAGCTTTTCCAGGTCTGCCACCTTGGCCTCAAGGAAATGAAGTCGTTCCCGGAGAGCCAGGAGCTCATTGCACTGAGAGCACACCCAAGACTTCTGTCCAACAGGCAGATAGTCGTACATGCTGCGGGCGGTGCAAAACACTGGAAAGGCCCCACACCCCTGCTGGCTTCTTACCTGCATAGTTTTGTTTAAGGTTTATTACGTCAATGGGTTGGAGACTGCGGTTTAGTTGAGGTTAGGGAACAGACGGGCAGAGTGGGGGGCCCTGGCCTCCTCGCCCTGCTGCTGAACTCGCTTTGCTGCTTAACTCGCCTTGACGCTTTGTCAGCTGGGGCCTTGACGCTTTGTCAGCTGGGGCCTTGACGCTTTGTCAGCTGGGGCCTTGACGCTTTGTCAGCTGGGCCCTTGATGCTTTGTCAGCTGGGCCCTTGATGCTTTGTCAGCTGGGGCCTTGACGTTTTGTCAGCTGGGGCCTTGACGCTTTGTCAGCTGGGGCCTTGACGCTTTGTCAGCTGGGCCCTTGATGCTTTGTCAGCTGGGGCCTTGACGCTTTGTCAGCTGGGGCCTTTGGGCTCTATCCTCATCAGTGGCTCAGAATCCAAGTGTCTGTTCCTACGACAGCCACTTACTCATTCCATAGGCACCTTGTTGTTCCATGTTCCCTATGTATTGGTTAAAAAGAATCTGTATGCACGTGTATGTGTGTGACAGAGTAGGGAGAGAGAGGGAGAGATTATTATTATTACTATTTTAGTAAACTTCTCTCCCACCCTTCCTCCCAGGAGGAGCCCAGGGTGGCAAACAAAGGGCAAAACACTAAAAACATCTTAAAACATCTCAAAAACAAAACAATTTAAAAACCTTTTAAAAATAAAACAACATAAAAACATATTTTTAAAAATACTTTTAAGAACATCTTTAAAAGCAATTCCAACACAGATGCAGACAGGGATAAGGTCTCTACTTAAAAGGCCTGTTGAAAGAGGAAGGTCTTCAGTAGGTGTCAAAAAGATAACAGAGACAATATCCCGTCTAATATTTAAGTGAGGGAATTCCAAAGGGTAGGTGCCACAACACTAAAGGTCTGCTTTCTATGTTGTGTGGAACAGACCTCCTGATAAGATGGTATCTGCAGGAGGCCCTCACCTGCAGAGTACAGTGATCGACAGGATATGTAAGGGGAAAGATGGTCTTTCAGAAGGAAACAGTGTAACCACTGAGTCTTTACACTACTTTTATAGAAAACTATAGGCTATGAGGGTTCTTACTGAAAGGGTAATCTTATCAACAAATTTGCAGACAATTCATTTTCCATCATAAATTGACAGTGCAATGAACTGGCATCCTTTATTTGAAACACTAATTGATATAGAAGCACCATGAATACAGTAGGGGCCCACTCATATGTCGGGTTACGTTCCAGACCCCCACCTAAAAGTAAAACCCACCAAAAAGTGGAACTCTGTCAATAAAATGGCACCCGATGCCCAAAAAACATCGTAAAAGCAGAACAAGTGCCATATGAGTGGGGCCTTACTCTAATTTTAGCCACCGTATTAGCGGAACACCGAAAAGTAGGCCGCCGAAAAGCGGGCCCTTCTGTACAAGAAAGAAACATGTATACTTTGATCCGTTAATAGCCCAAAGATGAATACAGATGACCATTTCCCCCCAATAGTATCTTATTGGAGTGGGCATGCAACCACATGGTAATCCATTTTGGCAGCGTTCACTGAAGTGGTGAGGTTTTTTTTAACAATCCTACTGCTTTCCTAATTTTCTCATTTAGTCCAGATGCATGGTAAAACTCTAGTGAGATTATTTCTAGAATGAAAGAAAGGGCACTCACAAACAGCCATGAGACACCTTAAAAGCAATGCAAGCACAACAACAACCTTGCACTCCCCCATTGAGAATTCCACTAAAATTTTCTCTTCCATTTGACAATTTTTGAATTATGAAATTTTATTGTTGTTGTTGTTTTTAAAAAAGGTAGAATTTTTTGGCACAGCAATAGTAATCTTACCATGACAGAGGACTTGATTTAATGTTTTCATTTCTCAGATCACCATAATCCTTTCCAGTGTGGAAAGGTAAAAGCGGGATATGAGCTTCTACCTGTGTTGAGTCCTATACAGCTGGGACAGTACCAAGGAACTCATGGAAGCCACAAAGATCTGACCCATGTCTGACAGGGTAGCTTCAGTGAGGATGTTACAATCCCCTGGTAATATTAAATCTGGAGGTAGATATATATGAAAATATCACTTTCCATTCCAACTCATGTTTGTCTCATGCAGTGCTGTTTCCATTCCGCTGCAGTTCAGCTTCTGACAAAACCTACATTATTTGGCTCACTATATACTGTGGTAGAATTTTACTCAATTAACTATGTAATTAATTACATTATCATCATGTTGTTCCATACCATTCATTTCAAAGCAAAGGAGGGGGAAAAGACCTAATCCCAAACACATTCACACCTGAGAACTGCTGATAGGCAGGTAGAAACAAATGGACAGGGACAGTTTCGTCTCTACATTGTTAGCTAATTAAAATGAATCCTGAAAATCCACAGTCTTTCTTTTTCTGTCTTCCAATAAAGAGCAAGTTACAGATTATTTTCCATATCAAAGGGGAAAAAAGTTAACAATGTGGTGTATTATTTTCCTCAAGGAAGTATGAAAGTATTAGCCGTTCAACTTTCGAAGACTCCAAATGTTATGGGTCATATCCTAGCACTGCATATAGGCAGAGCTTGGAAAAGTTACTTTTTTAAACTACAACTCCCATCAGCCCAATCCAGTGGCCATGCTGGCTGGGGCTGATGGGAGTTGTAGTTTAAAAAAGTAACTTTTCCAAGCTGTGCGTATAGGTCATTGCTCCTTCATTCCTGCTTTATGTCACTGTGGGCTTTAGGACATAATAGCCTGAAAGGAATCACAGAAGCCTAATTCAAAGATGAGGGAAGACCTGGAATTGAAGTGTAATTGCAGAACACACAGCCATTGACAGGTTCTTTTCAAATGAACTCAACATAGCTGTGAAGAGCATTGTTTTGGCCACACAAAGAACTAAAACTCTCCTTCTTGCTAGAAAATCTGTCGCATTGTGTTTTAACTGTTTACATGTACGTCGCCTAGAGTGGCCATTGGCCAGATAGGCGACACATAAATTAAATTTTATTATTATTATTATTATTATTATTTACTGATGACAGAGATTATCAAGGCCCATGGTGTGTGTGTTTCAATATATGTATTCCTAGGACCTGACTCATTGGAAGGCCCAACTCAAAGTATTTGGGCAAGGAAGTGGAGTCAACTTCCAACTTGATCTATGGACTTCAGAGGGCCATGATCCACAAGGCACTGCAATGAGTGACACAGTCTCTGCTTGTGCAAGAGTACCATGTTTATGGGAGATTCCTTCAGTATTTTAAAATTTATTTTGGATATTATTTGTAACTATCTCTTCAGTCAATATGGCTCCCAGAACATCTTATAATAGAACATAAGAACAAGTAAAGCCCTGCTGGATCAGGTCAAAGACCCATGTAGTCCAGCATCCCGTTCTCACAGTGGCCAACTAGATGCTCATGGGAAGCCCACAAGCAGTACTTGAGTGCAACAGTGCTTTCCCCACTTGTGATTCCCAGCAAAGGTATTCAAAGGCATACTGCCTCTGAAAGTGAAGGTAAATCTCGGTGAGTGCCACTGATAGCCTTGGCCACCATGAAGTTTGTCTAATCCTTCAATACTTGTCCATTGTTACTGCATTATTGCACCAACTGGAAATGCAGCAGTTTATCTACACCAAAAAGTTGTGCGAGTGCCAACAGTATTGAAAGTGGGACTGTGTATAACCACCTGATATCAGTACAAGAACAAATAATCATGAATAGACAATAAAAAAGATGCCTGGAGGGGCTCTGAGTGACGTGCATTTGTAGAAGCACACGTTGGCTATAGCCAGCAGCTCTGAAGCATATTCAAGGCTCCAAATGTGCAGGGGCTTCTCCATGCCTTTTAAGACTTCATTGTGTGTCTAGCACAGAATCCCCTATCTGCATATGGGGTGTTTCTATTCCTAGAAGAAAGCAAGTAACACTTGAATGCGCATGATTTTGGACTGTGCCTTTATCTGCAGAGAGAGAGGGTTCCAGGTGTGTGTGTGTGTCTCTAGGAAGTGATTTTATTAAAAAAAACAGAATAGGATGTTAATAAGAAATGGTGCACATAGTAAGCACTATCAACAACGGCAATGCTTTTATGATGGACTTGTAAAAGAGGTCGAGTTCTTAAAATGTATAGATTCCTCTTCAGTACAAATATTGGCTTATGTAAAGGCAAATATTCCCAGCTCAGCAGGTAGTTGGTATCTAAATCACATACTGACTTCACATAAATACACATGTCAAAGCATTTATCTGCTAATAAAAAAAATCCACTCTTAAGGAATGCAGTTCAGATAGGGAAGTGTCAGTTATTCCGCACATCTCTCTTGTTTCTGGCTCATTACTTGAAGCTTTTGACAGGGGTGGAGCTGAGAAAGGGGGCCAGAAATCCACTGCAGGCTTTTTCTCTCCTTATAATTCCATGTGAATAAAAAAAAGGAGGAAAGAGTCTCCTGTCTTTTTTCAAACCATTTCAAGCAAGCCATCTCCAAAGTAGATGCACCACCCAGCATTTGAAAATCCAAGCAACTCTTCCCTTCAATTGAAAGTCCTCACCCTGTCAAATTCATCAGCTAAATTACCACTATCTACCCATCTATCATCTATCTGCCAGTTCCTGTTATTTGGTCTCCTGATATCCCATCACACTTTAGCATGACCAAGAAACAAGATGGGGTGAGCAACTGTGTCCCTCCAGATGTTGCTGTACTACAAGTTTCATCATCCCTGACCATTGACCACACTTTCTGAGACTGATAGGAGTTGGAGTCCCACAATATCTGGAGGGCCATCAGTCCTGCAGCACAGCTCTAGATAAATCTCTCCCCTTGGGAAGCAGAACCTTCAAGAGCTCTCTGCTCAGAAACCTTTGTTCAATCTTTGTGGGATTTTGCCTGCGATCAATTGCTTTATCCCCAGCCAGCTTGGCCCCCTTTCCTATCTCTTCTTCCCCAGTGTCCTTGCCTCCTTTCCGTCTTTATTTCATGTTCTATTTACCTAGGGACCTAAGCAGGAATGGAGAATGAGGGGGGCAGAGGGGTAGCGGCACCCTCCCAGCAGTGACATTACTGATCTCCAGGACAGGGATGGGGCAGGTGAGGCAGTGCAGTGGAGGAGGTCTCTGCTGGTGGCGGCAGCCCCACAGGTTCACACACTGCTGCAGGGCCACTGCCACCAATCCAGAGCTCCTCACAACCTCACTGCCACCCTGCCACATCCCCAGCTTGCAAAGCAGCAGCACTGCCATGGTCTCTCTCACGTGCTACTGATAGGCTTAAGGGGATGCATAGCCCCATGCTCCACATTTAAGCCTCCACTCCTTTTTTGCTTATTTGAATGTTCAAAAAAGAACCCAAGCTACCTTGCTGTGAGAGCCACATCAAGTGGCGCACAAAGGAACCTGAAGTAGCTTGCTTACCTTGAGCTCCCTGTCATAGTTTTTACTTGCAGAGGAATAAAAATCATGTGCCATCTTTTATGAGGAAAGACCCACCCACTCCCCACAGTCCTAGTATTCTTTCCACAGGATGACGGGCAACAGGGATGGCCAGGGGACTGGGAACAAAGTCCTATGAGGAGATGCACATGCTTAGCCTTATGAAAAGAAGACTGAGAGGAGATAATGATAGCACTCTTCAAGTACTTCAAGCCAGGATCTCTTCTTGATCATCCCAGAGTGCAGGATATGGAAAAATGGGTTCAAGTTATAGGAAGCAAGATTTCAGCTGAACCTCGGGAAAAACTTCCTAAATGATAGAGCAGTATGACAATGGAGCTTTGCATTTTTTGCAAAGCTGCCTTTCCCTCCTTCCTTTGCTGCTGTCCAAGTGGAGAGGTTGTAGGCTCTCCAGCACTGGAGGCATTCAAGAGGCAGCTGGACAGGCACCTGTTGAGTATGCTTTACGTTGGATTCCTGCCTTGAGCAGGGAGTTGGACTTGATGGCCTTATAAGTCCCTTCCAACTCTACTATGTTATGCTTCTGTTAATTACTGTAATATCCCAAGAAAGACCTTCTCTCCACTCTTTCCAATCTAGAATAGGTAAATATCTGTATTTCTCTCATCACAGTTCCTTGGTTTTGTCCTAATACTTGCACTGTCCAAGCCTCATCCCGTTTACATCCCAAGTTCACCTTGTTGCAACTAGGCCTCCCACACAGCTTGACAAAACCCCAGCATCCTGCCATCTCCTTGTTTGGTGTCAGTAACTCCCTTCCTTCCATCTGTCCTTCCTTTAGAAGAATAAGTGTTTCACTCCAGGGACCCCATGTAAACACCATGGCTAAGATAGGACTAAGTAGGTAGCCACTTTCTGAGGCAGCATGCCTTAGAATACCAATGGCTCAGAAGAGCAGGTGGGGAGAGTGCAGCTGCGCTCAAGTCCTGCTTGTGGGCTTCCAATGGGCATCTGGTTGGCTGCTGTGGGAATAGAGAGCTGGACTAGATGGGCCATTGGCCTGATCCAGCTGGGATCTTCTTATGCTCTTATGTTCTTAGAAAGGATGCAATGGCAGGGATCTCCTTGCTTCTCCCCACCCCCACCCCATATATTTTGTCCAAACAAAACATGGGCTTCCTACCCCAGCTATCTCATTTCCCCAAAGCCTGATACCTGGTGACTGTGGGGGCTGCTGCTCTAGCAGCAAGGGAAGGGAGTGTCAATCTATCCCCTCTCCCCTGGCGGGTACCTGGAATGTTGCTACAGCAGCAACCTGAGTGTCAGGAGCCCTGGGAAATTTAATTTCCCCAGAACACCTAACATCCACACCAAAGGATGAAAATCTGAGCTGGAGAAAATCTAGAGGGGGGAAGAGGCCATAATGCTTGCCTTGCATGAAGTTACTGAGGTTCATATTCCTAACTAAGGAGTTGCAAACTTTGGTGACATCTTGGATCCATTCTGTATTTATAATTTACAACTGGTCTTATAAGAAAAAAGGGCTTAAGCATGCGGCAAAGGTGCCACAAAACTGGAGTTCAACATTCTATGGAGAAGAGACTGACCCCACGGAGCACATGGTAGACAATCTGCTGCCGCTGATCATTTCTCACACATCCCCAGTTCACTTTGATGTGTGGCTATAAAAAAAGTTATTGTGGCAGCAGTTTTCTCCCTTCCCTAGTTTCTCCTTTGTTCCTTTCTCTCAACTAATAAAGTGCTACTACAATATCACAGCGTTGTTTGCAAACATTTTTATGTTTGTTTTTCCCCTATAAAAAGAGATAATAATGTTATGTTCCAATAATATTAAGTTGCAATGTTATTTGCAAGATTGCAGAGCTTTTAATTTTCTGATTATTTCCACAGTGGGAGTTTCAGCTCAATTTCTACTAAGACACTTCTATCTGTTCTGGTTATTTTTTTTTTTATTACAGCTAGAAGCAACAATAATTGCCTTTAGCGTACGACTGAGGAGACAATTGCCATCCCTAAAGATGAAAATCATCAGCATGCATTTTTGATGTAATTTTTTGTAAATTAATTGAAGGGTTCCATAAATATTATATATACAAAAAATTGTTTTGTCTGCGGATTAAAAAAAAATCTATCTTAAAAATATTTCAGGCAGAATCGATCCATTCCAAAACAAACATAGACACACGCAACCATTCATATGCTGAACCAAGCTTGTACATAAGATCAGCTACCAGTTCTGTGCAAATGTCTGGGAGAGGGAGAGGGAGGGACCTGCTAAACTCCATCTCCAGGGAGGAATATACTATCCTACATCCTCCTTGCACTGTCTAATAAAGTTTTCTCCACACTGCTGGCAGCTGAGATACATTGAATTAAAATTGGCATCGCACTTCACACTCTCACCCAAATAGTTTACTTTCAGAGTGTGCAAGAATCAACTCACCCATTGTCAAAGATGCTCAACAGGTCCCGTATTTCTGAACGAATTGGAGAAACCCAGAAGTAGAGCTGAAATTTCTCAAAAGATGTTTTTCTTTTTATCACCCCCACAGAAAAAGGCCACTTCGTTGAATTTTCTCTAAGCATTTGCCACTACATTTTAAGCTGGTTGTTGTTTCCCCCACTTCCCCATTGCCCCAGAGATGTCCAGGGCATTGTAAAGGATACAAAATGGTGGCCAGGCTGCCAACACAGGTGATTCTGCCTTTGGAAGAACCTTTTTTGGGAAAAAGACACTGTTGTACAACTGCCACTGCTAATGGCAAGTCCCACTCCTGGGATACTACATTTCTGGGATATCCTCTACTTTGATCTACTAACAAGATCTGAATGGTCCTTGAATGCTTGCTGATGAACAGTGCTGTTGAGCACCTGTTTAATGGCCTGATCCTTTTTTTTAAAAAAAAAGTTCTTCGGTCCACTTCAAACATTAAAATTTACTTCTCTACCCATGAAGAGAATCCCTGTTCATGTTTATATCAGTGTGTGAGAAGGCAGATGTTTGCCATGGCTTCCCAACATGCACACATAGAAAAATTCACACATATCTGAGAACTTGTCCCTATGAATCCCCACCAAAAAATCTGCTTCAAATGGTTGGGGGGGGCTCAAAAGTATATGGGGGTGCATCAGGACTTTACAGGAGAGAAGATGAAGGGGAAGTCCTTTAGAAGTAGCACTCATGCAACATTGCAGAGCTTGGAAGATTACTTTTAAAAAGTAATAAATTACAGTTACAATTGCTTGGCCCAAAAAAGTAGTAATTACCGTTACAATTACAATTACTCTGAAAGTAACTGATTACTTTACTTTTTCTCAAAAGTAATCACTACAATTATATTTCAGTTACTTTTTTTAAAAAACTCCTACAAGGTGCTGGCCTTGGCTGCTGCACATCTAAGAAGCCTAAAACAATATTAAAAATAAACACACACACACAGGGGGTAGTAGAATAAAAAAATTCATCCATAAGATTAACATAATGGCATAACAGAATCTCACATCCCCCCAAGCAATGAAGATACCCCAACTCTTGAAATCAAATTTTACACTTGAAATGCTTTTATAATATGTTTCTGTTATGTCTCAAAAGAACAAGATGCTCAAAGAGCATGTCAGACAAGGAATGTCTTTTTACAGTCATTACGTTGCCACCAGTACTGAGCAGGCGTTCTACTGCGGCGCTTGAAGGCATGCCTGTGTTGTGCTGCAAAAAACACCGCAGCACACGTGGAAAGCCATGGAGTGATGACACTTCCCTGCTGGGAGACCTCAGGTACCTCACCAGTTCCTCCTCAGCAGTGTCCACTGCTGACTTCTTGCCCTGGGGCAGAAAGTTAAAGAAGTCATCTTCTAAGTCATCTCCTTCCTGGTCTTTATCTGAAGACTGATCACTGTCCTCATTAAGTACACCCATCTTTATTTCAGCTTTCAACAAGGCTTCCATTGTGTATCTAAGAAAGAGAGAGGATATGTTAACACATATATGTTAGGAAACCATCATCTGCTCTTCATTTCCTGATGCTTGTCATGTCCCCTGGTTCAGGGTCCAGCCTGAGCCTGTGGATGATGACATGGAAGGTAGGAAGGTGACCAAGTCACCACACTCATGGGGCAGCACAGCAGACCCTTAAGGATTACCTGCAGCAACCCAAGATTGTGATGAGGAGCCCCAGGAAGAAAAGGACCAGCCCCTGCCTACCACCTTAAGCCCTCTGATGCCTCCCTTGAGACAACATTTCCCCTGGAGTAATCCACCCAAAGGGCTTCCCTAATGTTCTTACTTGTTGGTATGGGTGGTGGCCTGACACGATTCCAGCCGATCTAGTTTGAAGCGAGGGTGTACGCAGGCTGCCAGAAGAAGCAGATCCCTGCCAGATCCCTACCTCTCAAGGGTTGTCTGCTGCTGCTTCAGCATTTTGGGAGGAGGGGTGTCATGCATTGGTTCAGGAAGGCCACGTCTCCTTGCCTTTATTGCTTCCTCAATTGCTCTCAGCTTCTCAGGGTGTGCCCTCTGAGGAAGAAGAACAAAGCATGAATCCAAGAAAAAATGGAAGAGGAACTTCACAATTTAAACATAAATAGACAATGGACACTCTTTGAGGACCAGCATGACAAAGGCTTACCTCAAAATGTTTCTTCACATTGGATGAGGAGGAAACAGCTGATCTCAGATTTTTGATCCTTGGAAGGCAGTAATTGCATCGTACAACAACATTTTTCCCACTCTGGCTCACAGATGTACAAGCTTTCTCAAAGCCAAACCATGGTACTTGCTGTTCTGCAGATGTGGCTGTGGGCAACTGGCACTGCTTCATGCCCTCCTCCTCCTCGTGCACAGGGCCTCCTTTCTGAACCTCACTTTCTAGTTTTGCCTCCTCAGGATCAACAAGCTGTGACTCAAGTGGCCGCACTAACTGACTGCTGCTCTCAGCAGCAAAACCTGCAACAGGCGTCTCTGTAATAAACAAGAGATAATGCTCCTATATGGGTGAACTTCAGCTGTGATGCGCCCCCATCTCTTCCCCATGCTGCAAGATGCCCCAGTCAGAGTGGAAGTAAGCAGGTCGATAGCACAATTAAAAGAGATCCTATTTGGATCATTTTTGCTCACTAAATAACCCTGCCTGGGCCAGTCTAACCTACTATCTCACAGGGTTGTTGTGAGAACAAAATGAGACTAGGGTTCAAATCCCCACATAGCCATGAAGCTCACTGAGTGACCTTGGGCCAGTCACTGCCTCTCAGCCTCATGAAAACCCTATTCATAGGGTCACCATAAGTTGGAATCAACTTGAAGGCGGTACATATATTTTTTATTTTGAATATGATGATTATGATAATAAATATGCAGCATTTCAAATTAATTCTGTATGAGAAGCATTCCATGCCAAGCTTGGAAAACCAAGGATGAGGTATAAAATGTAGACAAAAATACTTTTGACAAAATGCCGTTTATATTTTATATATATGAGTCTGGGTAGGGAACATTTAATCTAGCCTACTTGCTTTCAGCAAGAAGGGTTAAGTGCCTTCAGGCTAGGGCAGTCACCAGAAGGCCACAGCAGAGACAAAGGAGCCTAGTGTTGTGGAGATGTTAGATGGGAGCTTTGGGGAGTAAAGATGGAGGCTCCTGAAGGCTGCAATTCTAAACACACTGACTAAGAGATTAAGCCCCATAGAACTCAACAGGACTGACTTCTAAGTAGATATAGTTTGGACTGTGCTGTTGGTAAACCTTGACTAGGGTTCTTCTGCAAAGACATCCATATCCAAGCAGGGTTGGCAACCCCCTGCCTGGAATACCCTGCCCTTATTTTTTAATGTGGCTGCTCCAAATGTTTTTACAGATTTGACCCTTTACTTCAGAAAGAGGTCTGGAAAATGAGTAAGAGTAAGAAGTATCTTTTAAAATTGTTCTTTTCAATTCACTCTTGAATGAACATCATACCTAGGGCAGATCCACACCATTCCTTTAAAGCACATTCAACACCCATTTGAAGCACATGAATCCCACCACAGAATCATGGGAACTGCAGTTTGTTAAGAGTGGTGAGAACTATAACTGTGAGGGGGAAATGACACTTCCCAGAATTCTTTAGGGGAAGTCATGTGCTTTAAATGCGAGTTGGATGTGCTTTACACATATTGTGTGAATCCGCTTAATAAATTTTGCCTGCATGTAAATTGTTTTAATTAATTTTTCAAAATGAAAATAAGCTATAAAGTGTAGTGGGTGACCATGGGCTACTCACCATTTCTCAGCCTATCTGCCCCTCAGGATGAAAACAATGGAGAACCATGACTACCCCAAGGCATACTTAAAATGTAAAGGAAGTATTGTACAACCATAGTATGCAATTGGATACTTATAGGGACACAGCATGACAAAACTGGGTGGAAGTAAATGTTCTAGACTTAGGAAAAAGAAACCAAATGCACAGTTATAAGATGGGGGATACTTGGCTCAGCAGTACGACATGCAAGAAGGATCTTGGAATTGTTGTTGATCACAAGCTGAATATGAGCCAACAGTGTGATGTGGCTGCAAAAAAGGCAAATGCTATATCAGGCTGCATTAACAGAAGTATAGTTTCCAAATCATGTGAAGTATTAATTCCCCTCTATTTAGCACTGGTTAGGCCTCATCTTGAGTGCTGTGTCCAGTTCTGGTCTCTGCACTTCAAGAAGGATGCAGACAAACTGGAACAGGTTCAAAAGAGGGCAACAAGGATGATCAGGGGACTGGAAACAACGCCCTATGAGGAGAGACTGAAGGAACTGGGCATATTTAACCTGGAGAAGAGAAGACTGAGGGGAGATATGATAGCACTCTTCAAGTACTTGAAAAGTTGCCCCACAGAGGAGGGCCGGGATCTCTTCTCAATGATCCCAGAGTGCAGGACACAGAATAATGGGCTCAAGTTGCAAGAAGCCAGATTTCGACTGGACATCAGGAAAAGCTTCCTAACTGTTAGAGCCATACAACAATGGAACTAATTACTAGAGAGGTAGTGGGATCTCCGACACTGGAGGCATTCAAGAGGCAGCTGGACAGCCATCTGTTGGGAATGCTTTGATTTGGATTCCTGCATTGAGCAGGGGGTTGGACTTGATGGCCTTATAGGCCCCTTCCAACTCTACTATTCTATGATTCTATGAAAATATTTATATAAGCATGACTATCAAATATGTTTATTTATATAACCTGTAAAGATATTTATAGTGCAATCCTATGTTTGTTTACTCAGAAGCAAGTCCCAATGTATTCAATGGGGCTTACTCAACCAGGGAAAACTGCAGCCTCAAGTGATAAGGAACTTGTTCTTTTAACAAGTCCTTTAAGTTGAGACCTTATCCCAGTCTGCGTCTGTGTTGAAATTGCTTTTTAATATGTTTTTAAACTTTTTCTTTAAAAAAATGTTTTTAAAGCTTTTAAAAATGTTTTTAAAGATGTTTTGTTTTAATATATTTTAAGGTCTGTTTTTATGATTTTTAAAGTTTTTTTAGTGCTTTTGTTTGCTGCCCTGGGCTCCTACTGGGAGGAAGGGTGGGATATAAATAAAATAATAAAAATAAATAAATAAACTTCATTCATTTTTTTAAAAAATGAGTATTAGTTTCCTACATAATAAAAACTGTGATAAACCCTGCCTAATTTCTTTAAAAATAGGGTTGGAGGAAGAGAGATTTACAACACAAACACAAGTCTGCACTTTACTCACAATCATGAAAGGGCGGGGTTGCAGCCAGAGCTTTGAAAAGTTACTTTAAACTACAACTCCCATCAGCCCCAGCCAGCATGGCCACTGGATTGGGCTGATGGGAGTTGTAGCTAGAGCATGAATCTGTTTAAAAAAAAGTTGTGCAGGGGGGGTTCACGTTTTGGTGTATATCTCGGAAATTAGACCACCTAGAAACTTAATTTTTTTTTTAAATTGAAGCGGAGATTCCAGAGAGTAAGGGGTGGTAGCCAGAGAGCCGGAGCCCCCCCAAAACCAGAGACTCCAGCCAAAAACACACACACGGGGCACGCACACACACGCACACACACGCACACACACGCACGCACACACACACACACACACACACACACACACACAATCATCGTCACTCACCTCCACAGCTCTTCGCCATTCTGCTGCAGCCTTCTCCTCCGTTGTTGTCCTTGCCCTGGCTTTTTCCTCCGGCATCCATTTTTTCCTCTCAGAGTCAGACGCTAGCAGGCTCCCCCTGCCTATTCAACCTCTTCCCTTGTGCCTCCTAACACAGATCACGAGGGAAGAGACAGTCTGCGCAGAGGTCCAATCAGTGTGAGGCACATGTCTTGTGTTAACCAATCACAGCCAGGAGCTGACTTCCCCTTGTTCCCGCCCCCAAGTAACGTCCAACCTAACGTGGAAACGTTAAGTTGAAGCTGGAAAGTAGGGAAATTACTATTCGTTCCGTTACTTGCCAAATGTAATGGAATTACCCACTCGTTAATTAAAATTGTAACGAATTAAAAGTAACTCGTTAAAAATAACGAGTTACTTCCAAGCTCTGAGAGGAACATTGTGCTGCCAGGGAGGGAGAGCCCCTTGTCATCTGCTGCTGCTGTGCTGCTTCCCCTGGCTGTCACCACCACCACCCTTCCTGCTGGACTGCTGCTATTAACAGCTGCCACGCCCTGCAGGACCAGGTCCCAGGTACTCAGCCAGCTGTGGCTAACCTTTTCCACCTGTCCCTCCTTGGAGGGATATATAGGCTGGCTGGCTGAGAGGCCTGGGAGACCTTCTGCCTGCAGGAAGAGGAACATTGTGCTGCCAGGGAGGGAGAGCCCCTCGTCTGCTGCTGCTGCTGCTGCTGCTGCTGCTGCTGCTGCTGCTGCTGCTGCTGCTGCTGCTGCTGCTGCTGCTGCTGCTGCTGCTGCTGCTGCTGCTGCTGCTGCTGCTGCTGCTGCTGCTGCTGCTGCTGCTGCTGCTGCTGCTGCTGCTGCTGCTGCTGCTGCTGCTGCTGCTGCTGCTGCTGCTGCTGCTGCTGCTGCTGCTGCTGCTGCTGCTGCTGCTGCTGCTGCTGCTGCTGCTGCTGCTGCTGCTGCTGCTGCTGCTGCTGCTGCGCTGCTTCTCCTGGCTGTCACCACCACCAGCCTTCCTGCTGGACTGTTGCTATTAACAGCTGCCACGCCCTGCAGGACCAGGTCCCAGCTTATTTCATTGTTGCCGCTGCACTGCGCGAGGAGAGTCTTCGGTGTGGGACATTGTTGCCAGATGTATGCTGTGTGGTGTGAATGAGATTGGTGTGTATATGTATGTGAGTTGTTGCTTGTTTTAACTACACTTTAATTGTATTTTATTGTATTTTAATGCTATTCAATTATTTGTTCTGTTGAGTTTGCTATTTATTTCTATGTTTTTGTATTTTATGTTGCTGTTTTACTCTTATGTACACTGCCCAGAGAGCCTTTTGGCTTTGGGCGGTATAGAAATTAAATTAACATAAGAACATAAGAAGAGCCTGCTGGATCAGGCCAGTGGCCCATCTAGTCCAGCATCCTGTTCTCACAGTGGCCAACCAGGTGCCTGGGGGAAGCCCGCAAGCAGGACCCGAGTGCAAGAACACTCTCCCCTCCTAAGGCTTCCAGCAACTGGTTTTCAGAAGCATGCTGCCTCTGACTAGGGTGGCACAGCACAGCCATCACGGCTAGTAGCCATTGATAGCCCTGTCCTCCATGAATTTGTCTAATCTTCTTTTAAAGCCGTCCAAGCTGGTGGCCATTACTGCATCTTGTGGGAGCAAATTCCATAGTTTAACTATGCGCTGAGTAAAGAAGTACTTCCTTTTGTCTGTCCTGAATCTTCCAACATTCAGCTTCTTTGAATGTCCACGAGTTCTAGTATTATGAGAGAGGGAGAAGAACTTTTCTCTATCCACTTTCTCAATGCCATGCATAATTTTATACGCTTCTATCATGTCTCCTCTGACCCGCCTTTTCTCTAAACTAAAAAGCGCCAAATGCTGCAACCTTTCCTCGTAAGGGAGTCGCTCCATCCCCTTGATCATTCTGGTTGCCCTCTTCTGAACCTTTTCCAACTCTAGAATATCCTTTTTGAGATGAGGCGACCAGAACTGTACACAGTATTCCAAATGCGGCCGCACCATAGATTTATACAACGGCATGATGATATCGGCTGTTTTATTTTCAATACCTTTCCTAATTATCACTAGCATGGAATTTGCCTTTTTCACAGCTGCCACACACTGGGTCGACATTTTCATCGTGCTGTCCACTACAACCCTGAGGTCTCTCTCCTGGTCGGTCACCGCCAGTTCAGACCCCATGAGCGTATATGTGAAATTAAGATTGTTAAGCGCAGAGAGCCAGAGCCCCCCCCCAAAACCAGAGACTCCAGCCGAAAACACACACACCGGGGCACACACACACACAAATCATCGTCACTCACCTCCACAGCTCTTCGCCATTCTGCCTTCCTTGCCCTGGCTTTTTCCTCCGGCATCCATTTTTTCCTCTCAGAGTCAGACGCTAGCAGGCTCCCCCTGCCTATTCATCTCTTCTATCGTGCCTCCAAACACAGATCACGAGGGAAGAGACAGTCTGCGCAGAGGTCCAATCAGTGTGAGGCACATGTCTTGTGTTAACCAATCACAGCCAGGAGCTGACTTCCCCTTGTTCTCGTCCCCAAGTAACGTCCAACCTAACGTGGAAACGTTAAAGTTGAAGCTGAAAAGTAGGGAAATCACTATTCGTTCCGTTACTTGCCAAATGTAATGGAATTACCCACTCGTTATTTAAAATTGTAACGAATTAAAAGTAACTCGTTAAAAATAACGAGTTACTTCCAAGCTCTGCAACATTGGATGCACCCTGTATCTTTGAAGTCCTTGCTAAAAGGTGATTGTAATATTATTATCGAGCCTAATCATCCATGAGAGGGAGGTGGCTAATTCCAGAAATCAGACTACTATCAAGAGAAGAGAGTGGCCTCAAGAAGACAGATGTTGATCATCCATGAATTACTGTATTAAATCTGTCTCCCTACAGATCTCACTGGAGAGCCAGTGTGGTGTTGTGGTTAAGGTGTTGGATTATGACCTGGGAGACCAGGGTTCAAATCCCCACACAGCCATGAAGCTCACTGGGTGACCTTGGGCCAGTCACTGCCTCTCAGCCTCAGAGGAAGGCAATGGTAAAATCATCTCTGAATATCACTTACCATGAAAACCCTATTCATAGGGTCACCATAAGTCGGAATCGACTTGAAGGCAGTCCATGTCATTTTTCACAGATCTCACTGAATCATCAGGATGCAATTTCCATCTTAATATTTGAGCAAAGATCATTAACTACTGTCACAAGCAGTCTTGGTGGAAATCTGACATTGTCCACAGGGAATGAAGAGAGCCAAAATTAGGAACAGGTGACCCATCTGATCATCCAGGGCATTTAAGGCACTGGGCTTAGCAAAAATCTATCTACTCACTGACTATCTACTCAGTAGCTGAAACAAAAATAATATCAACTGTTTGTTGAGAAAGTATTTGAAGATCTTTTTTGCAGCTTACAGTCTACAATAAAATATAACACACAAAGAATAGTTAGTTGTAATATACCAGCACAAAAACTGCAATATGAGGCAGTTCAATGACAATATTAATAAAAACAATAATATAAGCAGAAAGGTAGACTCCAGTAAATACTTGCAAAGCCTCCCAAGCTCACCTTCACTTATAAAGCTGGCAATCCTTTACTAGAGGTTTAGACAAATTCATGGAGGATAAGGCTATGAATGGCTATTTGTCACAGTGGCTATGTCCTACCTCCACTGTTGGAGGCAGTACGTGTCTGAATGCCAATTGCAAGAGAAGAGGATGCTGGACTAGATGGTTCTTTGGCATTATCCATTATCCAGCTTTTATGTTCTTAGCACTGTCCTCCATGGTCACTACAACATTAATGCTAGTTTGTTTGCAATATTTGTGGGGGAATTTAAAACATCAATGCTCATTCAACAATCGATGCATATGTGAGTGACTGTGATCAGATAATGTGTCCAAAATTTATCATGTAAATGTACTGCCTTCAAGTCGATTCCAACTTATGGCGACCCCATAAATAGGGTTTTCATGAGGCCGAGAGGCAGTGACTGGCCCAAGGTCACCCAGCGAGCTTCATGGCTATGTGGGGATTTGAACCCTGGTCTCCCAGGCCGTAGTCCAACACCTTAACCACTACACCACACTGGCTCTCAACAAAATGTATCATATAAATTTATCATATAAATCATGCGAGTCTGTTTTGC
The DNA here is from genome assembly GCF_030035675.1 of Rhineura floridana. Classification (NCBI taxonomy): domain Eukaryota; kingdom Metazoa; phylum Chordata; class Lepidosauria; order Squamata; family Rhineuridae; genus Rhineura; species Rhineura floridana. The sequence continues at coordinate 212,608,706 of NC_084481.1, forward strand.
CTCACATTTTTGTTTTATTTCATTTATTTATCAAATGAAAAATGAATTAAAGTTTTGAAATTGGCAATGAATGCAATAAAAAGTATAGAGTATTTTAAAGTGGAACAATTGGAAGAGAGACAGAAAACAATCCTCACTTGGGAAGACATTTGGTCTAGGACCAGGACTAGAAATAAACCATAAATAGTTATGGGGAAGAAATTAATTTAATTCACATTTTAATGTGAACCCACCAAATTAACATTTCCCAAACAAATATACAAGCTGAAATTGAGCTCTTTGTCAAAGTTCACACTTCTCCAAAAAATTTTAGAAGGAAATTGCCTCCAAAAATGCATGAACTGAGGAAGACTGCATACACAAATGTGTATATTGTAAGAAACAGTGGAGACTGCTGACTACGATGTCAATGGAGCAGTGAATCTGCCCCAGATTTTAGGCCAAACTTTCAAGGAGTTGTCCAAGGTGCTGAGAAAGTTAGGACTAAAACCTGGAAGGGATTCTCTGCCCCACTGACATTGGAGCCACCAGTTTCCCCTGAAGAGAAATGTGCATGAAAATGCATACGAATTTTCATGTATTTTTTTTAGAAATATGTGTAGAAATGGGATGAACTGCATTTAAGACTAGGGAAAAAATTAGAAAATGAAAGAAACCAAAACTGACAGATTTATCTGTCAATAGCTAAAACAAACATTTTCCCTCCCACCCCTTTCTGTGCTGAAAGACAGAAATTCTTTACAGTTAAATACCTCAGAATATGTGAAAAATTGCAACCATAATCGGAGAAACCTTCTATCCCCAGAGTAACTAAGAGACAACATTAATTTTGTTTAGAGTATCCACTTAATACTGTCCAAACAGACAGTAGTTCTTTCTTGGTTGGTCTTCCCAAAAAACGCAAGGAAGACACAGACTTTGCTGCAATTCTTCCTAATTACTTTAATGCCTTTCATTTTATTTTAGTGTTTTCAGTTTATAGAAACACCCTCAGTTTGTTCCCAGTTTTAATGGTGATAAACACCCACATCACCCCCCCTCAAAAATCTTCACTATATGGTGATAAATGCCAGAAATAATGAGACAAAATGTGTGTGAAAAAACATAAAACTGAAACAATGCATCTTTTTATAATGGAATCAGTTTGTCTGATTATCTCAAACAATGAACATCTCCAACTGCTCAAGAGGGTCATTAGAGCTTATGAAGATCAAACTCTATTTTTTCTGCTTCATACATCCTGTACCACAATATTATCTCCACAATCATTACATATTGTCTGTCTTCATAAATATATGTTAAGATCCCTTGTGCTACATTGAATTTGGAGCAAGGAGCACATTTGAAAACGTTCTGAAATAAGAGAAAATACAAACTTAAACAATTAAACAAGGAACTGCCATGGAGACATCATAGTGATAAAGAACAGTTTTCTTATAGCAATGGTGGAAGATTTTCCTCATATGAAGATAAAGAAACATTATGCATTATAAATTTTATATAAGTGAAGGTGATTTTACTGCCCTCCTTATTGTTAGAATGCTGTGTCTAGGGAGAAAAAGGCATCTTTCTGAAGCTTAGCTAAGGCAATGTGGTTTAGTATCTAAACTGCTTCACTTGGATCCTAGGATCCCAGATTCAAATTCATTAACAGGCAAAAAAAACCCTTGCGGTTTAAGAATGTATCTATAGCCAACAGATCTTTCTCTCAAACTTTAAAAAGCAGGGAAACTGGGCAGCTATCATGAATGCTCCAGGGGAGCAGGAGACCTGACCTCCTCTCTGAGATATTGTACTGCCCTACAAATTTGTTGGTCGTTCACAGTCATAAGAACATAAGAACATAAGAAGAGCCTGCTGGATCAGGCCAGTGGCCCATCTAGTCCAGCATCCTGTTCTCACAGTGGCCACCCAGGTGCCTGGGGGAAGCCCGCAAGCAGGACCCGAGTGCAAGAACACTCTTCCCTCCTGAGGCTTCCGGCAACTAGTTTTCAGAAGCATGCTGCCTCTGACTAGGGTGGCAGAGCACAGCCATCACAGCTAGTAGCCATTGATAGCCCTGTCCTCCCTGAATTTGTCTAATCTTCTTTTAAAGCCATCCAAGCTGGTGGCCATTACTGCATCTTGTGGGAGCAAATTCCATAGTTTAACTATGCACTGAGTAAAGAAGTACTTCCTTTTGTCTGTCCTGAATCTGCCAACATTCAGCTTCTTTGAATGTCCACGAGTTCTAGTATTATGAGAGAGGGAGAAGAACTTTTCTCTATCCACTTTCTCAATGCCATGCATAATTGTATACACTTCTATCATGTCTCCTCTGACCCGCCTTTTCTCTAAACTAAAAAGCCCCAAATGCTGCAACCTTTCCTCATAAGGGAGTCGCTCCATCCCCTTCATCATTCTGGTTGCCCTCTTCTGAACCTTTTCCAACTCTATAATATCCTTTTTGAGATGAGGCGACCAGAACAGTACACAGTATTCCAAATGCGGCCGCACCATCAATCAATCAGTTTCAATCAGTTTATTTTGCGGTCATTGACCCGTCTAGTTGTAAGCATAAAATACAAGGGGTAAAATAAACGACAGTATTATCTTATATACATGAAATAAAAATATAGAAATGCTTTTCCTAGAAGATCTTAAGGCGGATTCGTTGTGCTGCATATATATAATTAGCAACTTTCAGTGTAATTCCTCTGTTATTTCCTGCGACAAGAAAACGTACCTTGTTGTCAGGGGTCATGAGAGCAATACTTTGCAGTATGTTCGCTAAAAACTTAGAATGTATAAAATCATACATAGGACAGATTAAAATAACATGAGCAAGTGTTTCGATAGTATCTTTCCCACATGGGCACAGGCGTTGGTGATAGGGAATCCCCTTGTATCTTCCCAAGAGTATTGCTGAATGTAGGGAATTAAATCTGGCCCTGGTGAACGCTGAGCAAAGAGTTGGGACTTCAAGGAAGTCCAGATAAGAAGCATGCTTAAAAGGTTCAAATTCCAGTTGGAAATATATGGCTGAACAGAATTTTGTAGCCTCTGTAATGGCTGATTGGAAGTTAATATCCTTAAACCGTGTGCGAATGGCAAGTTTGGCCGAGGGTAAGGTTTGAGTTGAAAGATATTCGGGAGATAAACCTGTCATATAGAGTTTGTTCTTTATATTTTTGTTCCAGCTGGAAGTATGCGTGTCTCCCCAAATATGAGTTAAGTAACCCAGGGGAGGGTCATACTACACTCTGGCCCAGTAATTTGAGGCAATATAAACAAGTGTAAAATTATGCATATTGGAGCAAAAAATCTGAATTTCACATATACGCTCATGGGGTCTGAACTGGCGGTGACCGACCAGGAGAGAGACCTCGGGGTTGTAGTGGACAGCACGATGAAAATGTCGACCCAGTGTGCGGCAGCTGTGAAAAAGGCAAATTCCATGCTAGCGATAATTAGGAAAGGTATTGAAAATAAAACAGCCGATATCATAATGCCATTGTATAAATCTATGGTGCGGCCGCATTTGGAATACTGTGTACAGTTCTGGTCGCCTCATCTCAAAAAGGATATTCTAGAGTTGGAAAAGGTTCAGAAGAGGGCAACCAGAATGATCAAGGGGATGGAGTGACTCCCTTACGAGGAAAGGTTGCAGCATTTGAGGCTTTTTAGTTTAGAGAAAAGGCAGGTCAGAGGAGACATGATAGAAGTGTATAAAATTATGCATGGCATTGAGAAAGTGGATAGAGAAAAGTTCTTCTCCCTCTCTCATAATACCAGAACTCGTGGACATTCAAAGAAGCTGAATGTTGGCAGATTCAGGACAGACAAAAGGAAGTACTTCTTTACTCAGTGCATAGTTAAACTATGGAATTTGCTCCCACAAGATGCAGTAATGGCCACCAGCTTGGACGGCTTTAAAAGAAGATTAGACAAATTCATGGAGGACAGGGCTATCAATGGTTACTAGCCGTGATGGCTGTGCTGTGCCACCCTAGTCAGAGGCAGCATGCTTCTGAAAACCAGTTGCCGGAAGCCTCAGGAGAGGAGAGTGTTCTTGCACTCGGGTCCTGCTTGCGGGCTTCCCCCAGGCACCTGGTTGGCCACTGTGAGAACAGGATGCTGGACTAGATGGGCCACTGGCCTGATCCAGCAGGCTCTTCTTATGTTCTTATGTTCAAGCCTGAGGGCAGCTGCCGGGGCACATCTTGGTAAACCCAGTGTCTGCCGCAAAAAGGAAGAAAGAACCGATTCTATTGTGGAATTAAATGCTTGAATCCAGAGTTGTGTTCCGAATAGTAGTTGAGGAATGATTTTGGTCTGAAATACCTGGATTATAGCTGGTAAGTATCTTCCTCCTTTATGGGAAAAGAAGCGGAGTATTTTTTTTAGCAGTAATGCGTGCTAGTATAACAGCAGCTTTTATATGGGGAGCCCAGCTTAAAGATGAATGAAAAATGATACCTAAATATTTGAATTGTGACACTAAGGTCATGTGCTGTCCATTGACTGTCCAAGTGCCTGAATGTCGGCGTCTAGAAAAGACTAGGATTTTGTTTTTTTTGGTAGTTTATAACTAGATGATTCTGAGTGCAGTAAGCCATAAAGGCTCAAATTAACCTTTTTAGTCCGATCTTCGAGAGTGAGAGGAGGGCAGCAGCATCCGCATATAGGAGAAGGGGACAAATTTGATTCGCTATTTTGGGCATGTGGTAATCTTGGGATATACATTTGGACTTAAGGTCGTTCAAAAATAAATTAAACAGGAGAGGAGCTAACGTACATCCTTGCCTTACCCCCTTATTTGCAAGGATCTGTTTCGTTAAACCTCCTTCCCTTCCACAGTGGACTCGTAAAGTGGTGTTTTGATGAAGGTGATATATTAGAAAGAATAACCTTTTGTCTATGGTAGATCGTGCTAGTTTGTTCCAGAGAATTCCTCTTGGGATGGAGTCAAACGCGGACTTCAAGTCCACAAAAGCCACATAAAGACCATTCCCATTATGAGCCATATACTTCTCTGCAAGGTGGTTGAGAAGGCAGTGATCTAGTACAGATCTGCCTTTCCTGAATCCAGCCTGTTCATTGCCTAATATACTTTCTCCTTCCATCCAGCTGGTGAGTTTTGCTTTCAGATAGGATGTATATAGCTTGCCTATTACAGAAAGTAAGCTGATGGGTCTGTAGTTGGATGGGTCCTCCCTATCGCCCTTTTTGTATATAGGCACAACTATTGCTTCTTTCCAAGCCTTGGGGAAATGACCGGTGTTATTAATCTTGGTGAAAATGCTGCAGAGAATCGGTGCCCACCAGTCAGGGAAGTTTTTCAAAAGTTCCGGGGGAATATTGTCTGGGCCGGGGGCTTTAGATGATTTAAGCCTTGCAATCAAATCGGTTATTTCTCTCCTCGAAACAGGAGGCCACTGAGGGAGATTAATAAAGTTAAGAGAAATGGGGTTAATGTTGATGGCACCATTGACTTCGTAAAGATCCTTAAAATATTTTTCCCACATGTGGGAGGGTATATTACAGCAGGAGTGTGATGTTAATCTTTCAGAAGCAGAAATGATGGACCAGAATTTTTTTGAGTCCTTGCATCTGGCTGCAGCAATGATCAACTTCCATTCGTCCCGAGTGGCCTGTCTTTTCTTACTGCTCACAGTTAGTTTATACTTCCTTTTTTGTGGCATAATAGACCATGGGGAGGGATGCAGCATTGGTTAGGCGATATTGTGAGTAGATGCTCCTCAACTCGCGTTTGAGCTCCAAGCATTCGCTATCAAACCATCTAGGGTTGGAGCTTAAGTTCCGCCTGTCTCTGATTTTAGGGGTCATAATAGAAGTTATGTGTACAAGTAGTTGCTCATAATAAGTAAGGCATGTGTATAAATTGTTGTCATGCACAACCCGTTCACGGATATCCATGGCTCACAAAGACTTGAGGAAAATAGCAATCTTGGAACTTAGATTATCTGTCCAGATCGTGTTTTTTTTTGCCTTAGGTATATATTATTCAGAGTGGGATGGTATTCTGAATCTAAGCGTGTTGATTCGGGGATATGGCATGTGAGATTGAGAGGGAGGTGATCACTATTTTGGCTAGAACCCACTCCAAATTCAGTTATTAGCCTCAGTAATTGATTTGTTATTATAATATAATCTACCACACTACTTCCACGGATGGAAATGAAAGTGTATTCCCCACTATCAACAAAGTGCCTGTGGCCATTCAATATTAGGAACTCATGGCTGCCCACTAATCGAGCGAGACATATCCCCCCATAGTTTATATTAACATCCTTCGAAACTCTATCATACATGGGAGCATGACGTTCAATTTGTTCTCCTTGCCATAGGTTAGAAGCGAAAAGCACGTCAGCAGTAGCTCCAGTCCTGGCGTTAAAATCACCAGTCAGGATTAGTTCCACGTTTGGGAAGGAATATTCAAGATCCACTATATAATCATTCAACGCTCCCCAACGCAAATCCAGCTGTCCTCTCATACTTGAGGGTGGCATGTAGACATTGATAATCACAATGGACAGAGTTTTAAAAGTTAAGAGTATTGCCATTGCTGTGCTTTCCAGGGATTGTAATTCCATGTGTTGGACCATCAGTGTGGTAGAAATGAAGATTGCTAAACCGCCTTTTGCCCTACCTTTCCTTTTGCCTGAGGGCTGGGCAGAAAGATGGTAAGTAGAATACCCATTTAAAATAGGAGAGTATGTGGACCAAGTCTCTTGTACGCTGATAATATCGTGTTGATTAAGAAAGGCCAAAAATTCTGGGTCACTTGTTTTAGAATTCCATCCTGAAATGTTCCAGGAAAGTAGACGTAGAGCCTCATTATTAGGTGAATAGCTTTTTGCATGTACCAAGGGTGAGATCAGGGGGGTAGTCACATTACCTTGCTCAAGGTTTCCGTGAATAGAGTGATATCAGTTGGCTCGCCTATTACAAACTGCACTGTCCTTCATCGACTCGTTGATTATACTAGAGCATTGTGAAAGTTTGCTCTGCTGGCTAGTCTCACTTGGTCGAGAGGGAGACCCTAATTCTTCTGGGTATAAAAATCTCACATTGTCCCATTTATCTCCCACCAAAATGGGCTTAAGGAGTGTACTAGTTTTGGGCATGCTATCGGCGTAGTGGAAAGCGTCCTGTGTTAAAAGGGACTTGCACAAAGGCTCACCTCCAGCAGTTATAGGCTCCATCGCTTTGTTTTGTGAGTCCACCTCAGATGCTGTTTTTTTACAATGCTCAATCAGCCGGTAGAACTTGCTAATAAGGATCGATCGCTCCGTAGCCGGAAGCTGGGTATACAGATCTGTGAGTAAGGTCTCCTCTGGTTCAAGCTCATTCATACGACACCACATCGATTTAGACTCTTTGCTATTCCCAGGGTATTGTGGTGTTATCTCTGGGGATGTATATAGAGGTTGATGGCAGGTGATGTTAGAGTCCAAATTTGTTGTGGGCTGTTGAACCGCTTGTAATACCGGTGCATATAAAGCAACCAGTGGTCCGGGTGGGACCATATTAAGGTAGTATCTTTGAAGCATGATGCCATTTCTCTTTAGAAGTTGTTCTCTTGCATGGTAGATTTGGTTGGCGTAATATTGCGAGTGCGCAGTCACTATCAGATGCCACTTGTGAGAGTTGGCAGAAATATTCTTCATGGATTTTATGTAGTTTATTCGAGTACCTGGTTGTACAGCTTTCCCTATGCATCTGTCTAGAAAGGAAATGCTTGGAAAGTCTGAGATATTCCCACATTTGGAGCGATTATAGGTAAGAACCAATTTGGAAGGTTGGAGAACTAGGTTCCACAGAGAAGATTGGATTTTGCAATCAACTGAGGGTGTAATTAGACTGGCATCTTTTGCGAGTGGTGATGTTGTGGAATTGTCAGTGACATCAGAAGTGAGAATATCACTGTCATCTCCAGTGTCAGTAGCACAGTCTTTACTTTTGGAGACATACCTTGTTTTAGGATGCATAGAAACAGGATTCCTCTGATTTTCTTTTCGATGGAGTTTGGAGTTGTTTGTTTTTGTTTGCGAGTCTAATATGTTAAACAAAGGTTTGAAGTTAAGCTTCTTGCATTTGGTAGGTTTGGGGTTCTTAATGTTTTTAGATTTCTTGGTTTGCTTGATGCCTACATGCGCCAAAGGGGTTCTCTTTGCTCGTTTGACGTTGCTTTTACATCCAGCATTAGAGGGACCATCCGAATTCTGTACTTCCTGATGTTTCGTTGGAGTGGGGCCAAACGCCTGTACCAGGGTGGTAAGTAGTTTGTTAGTTTCTGATATGTAGGTCTTAACGCATTTTATTTCCTCTAATAGTGCCAGGTGTCTTTTTAATTGAACATCTTCCACGGACCAAGTGGACTGATTTACATTTCCACCGGGAGTCGAATGGTGATCCTCAAGTGTTTGATAGGAATCAATAGTTAGCACTTCCAAAGGAGGGCCTTCGCAAATTGAATGTAAGGTGTTCATGTTGGAGTGGAAGCCCGCGTCTATCAATTCCTCAGCGAGGCTCTTACCAGCTTTATCCACTGAATTAGGTTTAGTAAAAATCCCATGTTCAAGTGTCCAATCATGGGTCAGTTCCGATAGTATGGGTGCTCTCTGAGCTCTTGGAGAATGCAGCAACAATTGTGGGGAGTTGCATTCGTTCTGGAAAAAAATTGTTATTTTTGTTTGGACGCCAGCTAATGGAATATCAGGTCCATGCATCAATCTCTGCTCATGGTGGTTTCCCTTTAAGAGGGCCATTATATTCCTGTTAGTTGTCTCCTTTAATCGGCAGTAGAGAATTTATTGCTGGTCAGCTTATTGCTTTACCACTTAACACTTTCGGCGTAATAAAGTCACCCCAGACTGTTGTGGGTAGGTATCCTATTTCTCAACATTGAGTATTTGAGGGAGCTTCTGTAAAGGTATTAGCGATGTAAGCAGTGTTGAAAGGCAGCATAGAACTCAGCGAAAGGGGCACGTCTGAGGAGAAGTTCAGGCTGCTTATCTGTTTTGTTGTCTCACAAATCAGGATTACTCTTTAAGAATTGTAGTGAAGTTATCGGTCACCCAGATTAATGGCAGCAATTAGTCCAGCTATCGGGTTTCTGTTTGCCCTGCTGCCGCAGTTAAGTTGCTGTTTGCTGTAACTTTCTGATACCAGCGGGTGCAAGGCAGAAACACCTTAAATATGCCAAGGTCAGAATTCCAAAACGTGAAAGAGTAAACCGCGTGTTTTGTTATAGAGTTCTGCTGACTACAGGAGCTAGCAGATAGGCTTCTTACCGGAGGAGAAACCGGAACCGGAACCCCAACTCTATAATATCCTTTTTGAGATGAGGCGACCAGAACTGTACACAGTATTCCAAATGCGGCCGCACCATAGATTTATACAACGGCATGATGATATCGGCTGTTTTATTTTCAATACCTTTCCTAATTATTGCTAGCATGGAATTTGCCTTTTTCACAGCTGCCGCACACTGGGTCAACATTTTCATCATGCTGTCCACTACAACCCCGAGGTCTCTCTCCTGGTCGGTCACCGCCAGTTCAGACCCCATGAGCGTATATGTGAAATTCAGATTGTTTGCTCCAATATGCATAATTTTACACTTGTTTATACTGAATTGCATTTGCCATTTTTCCGCCCATTCCCTCAATTTGGAGAGGTCTTTTTGGAGTGCTTCGCAATCCCTTTTTGTTTTAACAACCCTGAACAATTTAGTGTCGTCAGCAAACTTGGCCACTTCACTGCTCACTCCTAATTCTAGGTCATTAATGAACAAGTTGAAAAGTACAGGTCCCAATACCGATCCTTGAGGGACTCCACTTTCTACAGCCCTCCATTGGGAGAACTGTCCGTTTATTCCTACTCTCTGCTTTCTGCTTCTTAACCAATTCCTTATCCACAAGAGGACCTCTCCTCTTATTCCATGACTGCTAAGCTTCCTCAGAAGTCTTTGGTGAGGTACCTTGTCAAACGCTTTTTGAAAGTCTAAGTACACTATGTCCACTGGATCACCTCTATCTATATGCTTGTTGACACTCTCAAAGAATTCTAATAGGTTACTGAGAAAGGACTTTCCCTTGCAGAAGCCATGCTGGCTCTGCTTCAGCAAGGCTTGTTCTTCTATGTTCTTAGTTAATCTAGCTTTAATAATACTTTCTACCAGTTTTCCAGGGACAGAAGTTAAGCTAACTGGCCTGTAATTTCCGGGATCCCCTCTGGATCCCTTTTTGAAGATTGGTGTTACATTTGCCACTTTCCAGTCCTCAGGCACGGAGGAGGACCCGAGGGACAAGTTACATATTTTAGTTAGCAGATCAGCAATTTCACCTTTGAGTTCTTTGAGAACTCTCAGGTGGATGCCATCCGGGCCTGGTGATTTGTCAGTTTTTATATTGTCCATTAAGCCTAGAACTTCCTCTCTCGTTACCACTATTTGTCTCAGTTCCTCAGAATCCCTTCCTGAAAATGTTAGTTCAGGTTCAGGGATCTGCCCTATATCTTCCACTGTGAAGACAGATGCAAAGAATTCATTTAGCTTCTCTGCAATCTCCTTATCGTTCTTTAGTACTCCTTTGGCTCCCTTATCATCCAAGGGTCCAATCGCCTCTAGATGGTCTCCTGCTTTGAATGTATTTATAGAATTTTTTGTTGTTGGTTTTTATGTTCTTAGCAATGTGCTCCTCAAATTCTTTTTTAGCATCCCTTATTGTCTTCTTGCATTTCTTTTGCCAGAGTTTGTGTTCTTTTTTATTTTCTTCATTCGGACAAGACTTCCATTTTCTGAAGGAAGACTTTTTGCCTCTAAGAGCTTCCTTGACTTTGCTCGTTAACCATGCTGGCACCTTCTTGGCCCTGGCGGTACCTTTTCTGATCTGCGGTATGCACTCCAGTTGAGCTTCTAATAGAGTGTTTTTAAACAACTTCCAAGCATTTTCGAGTGATGTGACCCTCTGAACTTTGTTTTTCAGCTTTCTTTTTACCAATCCCCTCATTTTTGTGAAGTTTCCTCTTTTGGAGTCAAATGTGACCGTGTTGGATTTTCTTGGCAATTGGCCAGTTACATGTATGTTTAATTTAATAGCACTGTGGTCACTGCTCCCAATCAGTTCAACAACACTTACATCTCGCACCAGGTCCCTGTCTCCACTGAGGATTAAGTCCAGGGTTGCCGTCCCTCTGGTTGGTTCCATGACCAACTGGTCTAGGGAATAGTCATTTAGAATATCTAGAAACTTTGCTTCTTTGTCATGACTGGAACACATATGCGGCCAGTCTATGTCCGGGTAGTTGAAGTCACCCATTACTACCACATTTCCTAGTTTGGATGCTTCCTCAATTTCATATCTCATCTCAAGGTCTCCCTGAGCATTTTGATCAGGGGGACGATAGATCGTTCCCAGTATTAAGTCCCTCCTGGGGCATGGTATCACCACCCACAATGATTCTGTGGAGGAGTCTGCCTCTTTTGGGGTTTCGAGCTTGCTGGATTCAATGCCTTCTTTCATGTATACAGCGACTCCGCCACCAGTACGTCCTGCCCTGTCCTTCCGATATAGTTTATATCCAGGGATAACCGTATCCCACTGGTTTTCTCCATTCCACCAGGTCTCCGTTATGCTCACTATATCAATGCTCTCCTCTAAGACCAAGCACTCCAGTTCTCCCATCTTGGTTCACAGGCTCCTAGCATTAGCGTACAGGCACTTGTAAGCAGTGTCTCTCTTCAAGTGTCTTTGGCACTTGTGGTTAGGCCTGTGGTAATTTTGCTCTTCTGAATTTATATCCTGTGCCCCTGCTCTCACAATGCCTACTTCTAGGCCTACCCCTTTTAAAATTTCATCATTTCTTTGGTTTTTATCCCAGGGGGGAGGTTTATTCCGAACCGGACCTTTCTCAGCTCCTGTCGGGTTTCCCCCCTCAGTCAGTTTAAAAGCTGCTCTGCCACCTTTTTAATTTTAAGTGCCAGCAGTCTGGTTCCATTCTGGTTCAAGTGGAGCCCATCCCTTTTGTACAGGCCCGGCTTGTCCCAAAATGTTCCCCAGTGCCTAACAAATCCAAACCCTTCCACCCGACACCATCGTCTCATCCACGCATTGAGACTGCGAAGCTGGGCCTGTCTGGCTGGTCCTGCGCGTGGAACTGGTAGCATTTCAGAGAAAGCCACCTTGGAGGTCCTGGCTTTCAGCATCCTACCTAGCAACCTAAATTTTGCTTCCAGGACCTCACGGCTGCATTTCCCCATGTCGTTGGTGCCAACGTGCACCACGACCACTGACTCCTTCCCAGCACTGTCTACCAAACTATCTAAACGACGGGCGATATCTACAACCTTCGCACCAGGCAGGCAAAACACCTTGCGGTCTACACGCCCATCACATACCCCACTGTCTATGTTCCTAATGATCGAATCACCCACTACAAGGATCCCTCCACCCCCTGGAGATATATCCTCGGCACAAGAGGATAGCTGCTCATCCCCCAAGGAATGGGTCCCTTCTAAGGGATCATTTCCCTCTTCCTCAGCTGGATGCTCTCCTTCCCCGAGACCATCGTTCTCCATGATAGCAGGAGAGCTATCATCGTTGGAGTGGGACACAGCTATAACGTCCCTGAAGGCCTCCTCCACACACATCTCTGCCTCTCTCAGCTTTTCCAGGTCCGCCACCTTGGCCTCAAGGAAATGAAGTCGTTCCCGGAGAGCCAGGAGCTCATTGCACCGAGAGCATACCCACGACTTCTGTCCAACAGGCAGATAGTCGTACATGCTGCGGGCAGTGCAAAACACTGGAAAGCCCCCACACCCCTGCTGGCTTCTTACCTGCATAGTTTTAAGGTTTATTACATCAATGGGTTGGAGACTGCGGTTTAGTTGAGGTCAGGGAACAGACGGGCAGAGTGGGGGGCCCTGGCCTCCTCGCCCTGCTGCCGAACTCGCCCTGCTGCCGAACTCGCCCTGCTGCCGAACTCGCCCTGCTGCCGAACTCGCCCTGCTGCCGAACTCGCCCTGCTGCCGAACTCGCTCTGCTGCCGAACTCGCCTTGACGCTTTGTCAGCTGGGGCCTTGACGCTGATGGCTCAACTATCAGCTGGGGCTTAATTCTTTAGTATTATCTCAGGCTTCCTTCCTTTGAAGGCAGGAAGGCAGACTTCCTTCCTGAGCGAGGGGCGGGGCTGTTTAAGCTTTTGGCTGCTTTTAATCTAAGCAAGGGGCTGCGACTTCCAGGCAAGTCTTTTGTGTTTGTTGTTTTCCCACCTAGAACAGTCTGACCTTTCTTTAACCTAGGGAAACAGAGCTTGTGGTGGTGTTTCAGGAAGGCTAAAGCTGCCCTTTTTAGCAAGGACTGAGCTGACTCTCTCCCTGTATGTATCGGTGGAGTTTCCTTTTTCCCCTTCTCTGCGACTGGAATTTAGGCTTGTTTACAGTGTCCCCAGAAGCTTTCCTGCTAGGGTGGTGTTGAACACTAGCTTTCTATAGGCTTCCTTCTCCTAGGATCTGTCTCCTAAGATATAGGTTCTTTCAGGATTTGGCTCCTAGCTCAGGGTGACCTTGGTCTGCCCTGATTACTTATTGCTCTGAGCTGTTTTACTTCAATTAAATAATGGAATAAATGGGAGCTACTTACCCTCTTTTCGCTCTGCTGCTTAACTCTCCTTGACGCTTTGTCAGCTGGGGCCTTGACGCTTTGTCAGCTGGGGCTCCCTCTAGCTCGTGGAGCAGTCCAATCCACTTCCAGTGTAGCTTAGAAGAATTTGGTAACATATGTCTCTGAGCATATGATGAGTGGTGGCAATACCTGCAATCAGGACTACATCTCCAAAGATGTAGAATTACATTTTTGTATGTTTGCTGGTGTTCTTCTTGCTTAGCTTCTTTTCTGTGTTACTACTATTTGTACAGAGAATCTAACCTGGAAAATTATATTTCTGTCATTATTCATCCTAGAAATCTTTGTCAAATTTATTTTTTATTAATTTCAAAGCCTTTTTATTGGTCAAGGTCATATGATGGTGAAGATAGCCTCTTGAGTTTCAAACTGGAGATTATGTTCTATTTCTCTTTCAGGTGCATTAACCGTTGAATCTGAAACTGCAGCTTGATGTAAAATCAGACTGATTACATGTTAATTAAGTGATGAATCTAGCTGTTGGAAAAAACAAACTTGGCCTGCCCAAGATGCATGTGTTCAGCCTGCTATGCTTAAACCACCCCACTTAAGGAAGGGGAGGGGGAGGGGAGGAGGAGAGGATTGGAAGGGGAGCCAGAGGGGGCAGGAGGGGCAAAGGAAGGGGGAGGAAAGGGGCAAGAGGAAGGGAATAGGAGGGAGGAGGAGAGGACGACGAGTTTGATTATTTGCATAATTTTTCAGTTCAGTGGGATTTACTCCTGTACAATCATGCTTACGATAGATGAAACTGACCCGGGGGTGAGGCAGGGAGGGGGAGGAAGGAGAAGGGGAGGAATAGGGAGGAAGGGGGAGGGGAGAGGGAGCAGAGGAGATTGGGTGGATGGGCACTGGGCAGAGGGGAAGCCCCTTTCCTTTCCAAAAGGAAAACATTGTAAACAGCATCATTGCTTTTCAGAGCTTTCTCCACATTTTTATTCTACAGTAGGCACATGTAGCCTACCACCCAAATTTAAACCAAAGCTGTCCATGGCCACATCCACACCAGACCTTTATTTCACTTTACACAGTCATGGCTTTTCCCAAAGAATCCTGGAAGTGTAGTTAGTGAAGGGTGCTGAGAGTTCCTAGGAGAGGCCCTATTCCCCTCACAGTGCTTCAATCCCCAGAAGAGAATTGACTGTTAAACCATTCTGGCTGCTGGAGCTCTGCTAGGGGAATAGGAGTGTCCTAACAACTCTCACACTCTCTGCATGGAGGAGTGCAGAGGAAGGTCATTGCCTTTCCCTTCCCCTGGCCTGTCCCTCACATTCTCTCCACCAGTGAGTGGGTAAGGTGCTATGCGCCTCTTCAAAAAAATGTCCTACGTAGAAATTTGGCTGCCCCACCTAACAAGGAAGACTGGCTACAGGTCTGTACATATATCATAAATCCAGGCACATTTCAATTAGAGAAACACAAAGGACTTGTCTGACACTTATAGCCTAAAGCAGGGGTGGGGAACCTGTAGCCCCCCAGATATTGCCAGACCCCAACTCCCATCATCCCTAACTGTTGCCCATGCTTACTGGAGCTGATGAGATCCTTCACTGGCAATTTGCGCTCCTGTTTCTATTTTCATCGGAATTCTCTGACATCCCTTGCCACAGGTTCCCCATCTAAAGGAAAGAAAGGGAAAGGGAGGGATAATTGGTTTACTTGATCATGTTTGATGTTGTTTTACACAGAATGCTGCATTAAAAACAGTATTTCATCCATTCTGTACCATTTATCATGCCTACCGAGCTTATCTGCGTATAAAGTAGATAGAGGAGTAATTTGTTCAGAGTGTTTTCCACAGTGGACCAACCCAGTCTGAAAGTCCCAAATTCACTTATAGATTGGGACAAAACTCCCAGTAAGGAGCACACTTCTTCACATTTTGGGATTCAGTTTTAGTCCACACAAGATCATGTATTTTATGTTTATAGGTGTATTCTATGTATAAAATACAAAATGTATATTTTACATGAAAATGCATTGAAAAGCATTGTGTATTTTACATAGAAGGTTTGTTCAAAATGCTTACAAATGTGATTTGTTTTTCATGTGGAGACATTCAACCATGTGCTCTCTAATATGCAAAGTGAAGTGGTACAATCCCGCCACAGGTTACCACCTCATCATCTGTTTGTTGTGAGCTAAGTAGATTATTGTTCCCCCGGCTTCCCATGTTCAGGGGTGAGCGCCATTCTGTATCTTGCCAAAATGGCACCATCCATGAACAAGAGAGAGAGAGAGATCAGGAGGCCTGGGAGAACCCTAAGATTTACAGAAATAAATGAATAAATAAATAAAAATCTTTAGACGATAAAAAAACCTGTTTGTGTGTACACTTCTAACAACCCCGTCAGAAATGAGCATGCTCAGTGGCCACAGAATGCTGGCTGACTTTTGTGGGGAGGAAAACCAGGAAAGAGGGTGTGGAATGGAGTGGCTGGAATCCTGAACAGCCACACTCCACTCTGCAACATTTTGTTGCAGAACCCATGTTGTATCTCTGTCTTTGAAGACTGTTAGTTCTTCCATGCAGTCCTCAGAGTAGCCCTGATTATTGTTCTCAGAGAGAGATTACATCAGAGGCAGGAACTGCTTAAAGTTCAGTGTCTTCACTTTCATTTAATTGTTCTTGCCATTCCTTTTCATATGAATATACTTTCCCCTATAGCATTTTGTGGTTTGGGGAGGCATTCTTTTTCTACAATATAGTAAGTTCAATTAATGGAGCATTTGCTATCAGAACAATTTGATTCTTGTTCTAATTATAGCAACAAGCTGCCTTCTTCAAGTATATTATGGGTATTTCATTATTTTAAATTGCTATCTTTTATATTAATTACAGAAACAATAATGATCTATCGTAAAAAGTGAACAGCTGTAGACTCACCCTATTGTGTTTTTTCTTTAAAAAGTCTTATCTTAATAGTTGAAGCATCAGGTAAAAAATCAATGAAAATCTTTTATTTTTCCTCACGGGCAGAAGACAGGTATGTATGCATGGGCCTTATATAAGCAGATCACAAAGTATAGCTTCCGGATTCCACAACTAAAATTTAATTAATTATGCTCAAGAAATATTGAACACAAGCATACTATCTGTTTGTATGACACCACCACTGTGCCTAGGGGAAATGTTGTTGTTTTTTAAAAAAATGCACTGAATAATATGTAGTCATTTTAACATTGTCTTTCACACACATATACAAACACATAAAATTTGCACAAAAATGTTTGTCTGTGAACATTTGGCACAGACCTACTTCAGACATGTGTGCTCTTAGAATGTGTACTTCAATAGTGGCCCACCTGGTAGGGCGGGGCTATGGAGCTTCCATCACAGCAATGACATCACTGCAGCTTACCTGGATTGGGCTGGGGGGGACAGGGTGGCAGTGAGATCAGGTCTAATCTGCACACAGAGGCACTCCAATGCCTGCATAGCCCTGGTCTGACCACTACCCTGCCCCATCCCAGGCACATTCAAGGAAGGTGCAGCAATTCTGGTGTTGCCATACTTTGAGATGTTGGGAGAGCATTGTTGTGTCCATTTCCTGTTTGCAGGCTTCCCATAGGCATCTAGCTGGCCACTGTGAGAACAGGATGCTGTAGTAGATGGGCCACTGCTTGATCCAGGAAGCTCTTCTTATGTTCTTACCAACTTTGCAGGGGCAAAGGATATACAAGCAAGGCCAGTTTTAGGGAGGCAAGCTGGGTCGCCCAGGGCGCTAAGTGGAAGGAGCACCAAGCTGAGCTGAAAGGGGCACCAAGCTGAGCTGAAAGGGGCACCAAGCTGAGCTCAGTGGGTGTGTTTTTGAATGTACTGTCTGCAGTGAGCTAGGGTGGAGAAAACAAGTGTCTAATTTTTTTTCAAGGTTCTACAGGTTGTTTGGTGCCCTTCAATTCAATCTCCCTTCAATTAAAGTATGTCTCTTTGTCAATTTCCACTTTAATGTCATTTGTACTAGGTTAAAATCAGTGGAACACACCTTTACTTGAGGCAACGTTAGTGAGCATTTAGCCCTTCAAATACTATAAACACTATGAGCGCTATATAAATAATTCACTAATAGGCAAAAAACCTTGCGGTTTAAGAATGTACCTATAGCCCACAGATATTTCTATCAAACTTTAAAAAGCAGGGAAATTGGGCACCTATAGTGAATGCACCAGGGGAGCAGGAGACCTGAACTCCTCTCTGAGATATTGTACTGCCCTACAAATTGGTCAAAATGCAAACACCAGTTGGGTTGGTCTTTCACAGTCCAATCCACTTCCTGTGTAGCTTGGAAGAATTTGCTAACATGTGCCTCTGAGGAATAGGGAGGAAGGGGGAGGGGAGAGGGAGTGGAGGAGATTGGGTGGATGGGCACTGGGCAGAGGGGAAGCCCCTTTCCTTTCCAAAAGAAAAACATTGTAAACAGCATCATTGCTTTTCAGAGCTTTCCCCACCTTTTTATTCTATAGCAGGTACATGTAGCCTCCCACCCAAATTTAAACCAAAGCTGTCCCTGGCCACATCCACACCAGGCCTTTATTTCTCTTTAGACAGTCATGGCTTCTCTCAAAGAATCCTGGGAAGTGTAGTCTGTTCCCCTCACAGACCTTCAATTAGAGTGGCTGACTGTTAAACCAGTCTGGCCACTGGAGCTCTGACAGTGGAATAGGAGCCTCCTCTCAGCACCCTTCAGAAACTACACTTCCCAGGATTCTTTGGGGGAATCCATGACTGTCTCACGTGAAATCAAAGTCTGGTGTTGGTGTGGCCTCCTGATTAGGCAAGCCCAGCAGCTGTGAGTCTGGCTTTTAGAACACTGACAGTTGGTTCTTACTGAGCATGCCCGACATTATCATTGAGTTCCAGTGAAAATGTCTTAAATTAATTAAGAATTAGCCAGGCATTTTTTTAACTTTTAAACTGCAGAAGATGAAGGTCGGTTTATGGAGCAAGGTCAGTAATAGGATTACAGGTACTCTATGAACATGGCTGATTTTTAATTAATTTCAACAGAATATGAGAACTCAGAGAAAAAAGTCCAAAAGGGCTCTGGGCTTTTTTCCTCTCTTTTTAGACTTTGAACTCTCTATTCTCTCTGACTGTTTTGTGTATCGCCATGAAAATTGAGAGGGTTGTTAAGCAAGCGTTTCTGAGTTCAGGACTATACGTTTTGTAAGGTTTTGTTTTGAAATGAGCTTATGGGAAGCATCAGAATGGCATGTGGGTATTTTCAATTTAACATTGTTGAATGTGAAAAATCCACACTGGCTATAGTATATAGCCACTCTTGTGGCTGTATAGTAATTAAATAAAGGTGTAAGATGTAAGAGGTCAGTTGAATACTTTTTTATTTATAACTTTTATTTATTATTTGTAATGATAAAAATTGATATTCTAAAATAAAGAATGCTCACCAAAAGATAGGAACAAAAAAAGTGAAACCTATGATTGTGTTGTGAATGCACTGAAACTGCTCAGAGTGTGGCTTTTCGGGCTTTGGCTTATGCAAACTGTAGTACAGTGGCTCAGAGATCAAGGTTTTGAGAAATGTCATTTTTGATGGATAGGATAGCAAGTGATGTGAGCCTCTCATCTGCCATAATAGATCACAAATACCTTTGGATGAGTTTCAGTTTTGAGCAGCTACCCTCTCCACTGGTAACTGTAATTGGAAGTGTCAGGAGAATTCACAGTGCTACCCAGACATTTGGGAAGACATCAGCCATTTTGGTATCATTAATGTACTGCAGGGCATCTCATGGTGAGCATTTGCAGGAGGTGGATAGGTCAGCTCACTCAGTAGGTCAGAGTGGTTACAATCAGAGAGGGCTCCATACAGATCCATACAGCAGGTGGTGAGCATATCTTCTGGTAGCTTTCCAAGGTTGTACAGGAATCCCCATGTGAGATTCAAGCTGCTTAAATTGCTCTTCAATTGAACATGAGCAGTATTAACAAGAGTGTAGAAGAACTCCCATTTGAAGATTTCTTCTGGACTTCTGCAATCCTCATTGTGAGTCTGACCTTCATATTCAAATTGTGTCTTCTTGCTTACATGGTGGCACCTTGGAAGTGGCATCAGCATCAAGGGCTTCTGCAAGCTCTTTCACTATGATAACTGCCTCTGCATAACTGCTTTCCATGTACAATGTGATGAACTCCACACATTTCTTCACAAGGGTGGTAACAGTTACAATGTCCATTGTAAGGCATTGCATAGCCTTACTTGCAATATTCATGTGGAACAGAATGTCATACCACACTGTGACTGATATCAAGAATTTGAAGTCCATCGTTTGGTCTGCTAGGCACTGAGCTTTATTGTGAAGGCCTGCATCTGCTTGAGGCAACTGCTTCTTCCACCAGAGCATCAAAACTTTCTTTTGTCTATGTGACATTCCCAGCAAGTGCCACTCAGTGGCTTCATGGTGAAGTTGGACTCATTGTCTTTTAAGTACCTGCAACCAATGAGCAGAGGCAGAGAATAACACAAAGCTGCACTGTAGCATGCAAAAAAAGGTGTAATGATGATGAGTCTGCATCTAGAACAACCAGACTGAGAGGCCAACAGCCATAGGATATGAAAAAATGTCATTGGTTCAATGTAAGTAGCCTTGCCTAGACACTTTCCCCCTCACTCTTCTTGTTGGAACCATTATCCTAACCTTGGCCACAGCAGTTCTTACTGTGAATGTTGTTGTCCCTCAGTTTCTTCAGCTAGAGTTCTGTAAGACTTTCTCCAGTTGATTCATGAACTGTCCTGAATCCTACAAAGTGTTCTTCTACACAAATCCTGCCCCATCTTTGTCAAAAAATCTCACTGTGAATTACATCTTCTCAGAGTGACTTACATCAGGCATGCAATCCAGTATGACAGAGTAATACTTAGCATTTTCCAACCTGTTCTGTGTGTTCACTAACACAGCTTTGGCCGTAAGCACCATCAGTTCATTCTGAATGGTTTTCCTGCACTAGTGATCGTTACACTCCTTTGAAGATACACACCATAAATGTTCTCCCATTTCCTCATCATACTTGCCAAGTAGCTGTATAAGTACCAGAAAATTTATATTGTGGTCTGTGAACAGCTTGTCCAAAGATCTCAGAAACACCAAGCTATGTTCCACCAGGAACAATGTAATGTCCATTAGCCATCTGAGCATGCCCCTCCCATTTATTGGTTTATAATCCCCTGAAGTTCTGAATCTATACACTTGCTCAGTCTAAAACTAGATTCTCTTTCTATCCACTTGCAGTGTGCAGTGCAATTCTTGGGTGACTTGTCATACTAATTTAGGATGTCACTTGAGTTGTTGGTCCTAGTATTCCCAAATGTAGAACTGGCATTAGCAAAGGCCTCACCTGGAAATGTTTCACAGCAGAAGCAAAAATCTTTGTTAGTACTCTTGGAACAGACAAGCCATTTCAGCAAAAGTTTTCAAGAAATAACGTTTGTTCTCATCTGGAGGAAAAGCCATAATACTTGATTTCACTCTGCTCATTGGAAACCACTTTATCCACAAATGCAGGATCTACAGTAATGGAAACTGTCCTCATTGAGCACTGTCACTCCCACATTCACAGTATCACCACATGAAGAACCCACTGCTTCAGAAGGCTGAAGGAAGGTCTTCATACTACCTGCATCTTTCTGCAACTGGCTCTGTTGCTGTGCTTTGCATTTTCTCTTCTACTTTTTAAAAACCAGTTTCACAAATATCCCAGTCAAGACACTTACTGTATATATATCTCTCTCTCACTGTGGCAGGTGGTATCAGCCTCACATGTGCTACAGAACTGGTCGGCATACAAGTAAGACTTGACTTGATCATGTGGTTACCACAGCTCTCTATTATGGGGCAATGGTAATTTTCAAAGTTAAAAAAAGCAGCAAGGGAAGGAGACTGTAGTGTATGGTGATACCTTCCCTTGAAGACTAGTTATACCAGTCCAGCAGAGGGCTTACTTTTTGTAGCTGAGAAGGGAGTATTGGCACTCAAAGTAAAAACTTAGAGCAGTAGCTATTTTATGTGTGTGCTGAACATAATAAAGAAAGTAGGCCTACATCCCCATGGGAATCATCCTTTGAGAGCCACCCACACCTGACAGAGACTTCATTTGGATCCTAGAACTGGAGCAGATGTGCACTGGAAGCAGAGCAGCAGATAAGAGATAGCTCATTCTGGGTCATTTTCATAGTCATTGCTGAGGAAAAGCCTGGGAGTAGCAGGGGCTGTTATACTGCTGTTTTACAATCCTGCACAAGCTATACACTGCCTGGCTGCCTGGGGGGGAGGCAACTGGGGCAATTTGCTACAGGCCCACACAAAGCAATGAGCCCCCTACTTCAGTTCATGTGTGTACCATTTTTAAATTGTTTTAAATTGTTTTTTTGTGTTTTAAAATTTGTATATTTGTTTTTAATGTTTTTAATTGCTGTAAACTGCCCAGAGAGCTTTGGCTATGGGGTGGTATATAAATGTAATAAATAAATAAATACCATTGGCCCTGCCACGTTGTTGACCAGAAGTCTTGGTATTTTGCTTAAAGTTAAAAGGGGCTCCTGCTGGGAGGAAGGGTGGGATATAAATCAAATAAATAAATAAACAAAAGTTTTCATAAAAAGAAGAAATGGTATATTAAGTATATAAGATGACACTGAATCTCATCATGTAATTGTGACATAATGGGACCTCTCCCCATCCATGATGAAGTAAATATTTTACATAGCTGTGTATGAAACAGAATATATGCTAAGTTGAGGCTTAAGCTGGCTGCAAAGTGTATCCTTGGGAGGCTGGAAGGCAGGGATCTGCTTATTAGCTAAGACAGCAGCCCAGCTGTAAAGGAGTCTAAACCAATAATGGTAAGATAAAATCTTTCTTTGTAGCTGGGAAGCAAAAGAGATGAGATTGGTCGTGCAGGTTTATGATTGGCTCAGGCCAAGTAGCCCCAGTTACAGAGTTTGTTGTTAGGAGAGAAGGAACAGGGAAGGCTTTAAGGAGGGATTGTGTGGCAGAGCAGGTGGCCTGCTCCCTGTCAGAAAGAACTCAAGTCAAAGTAGTGAAAGAGTGAACTCTCTCTAAGATTTCCAGGCAAGGTACCACTGGAGAGTAATTTTTTATGGCAGTTACCACAGAGAAAGGCATAGGAGTGGTGTGAGGCCAGGCCTTAAGGGAGGAATCCTTTCTGACTGAGTAGTGGAGAAAGACAGCAGCAGAAGACCTGTGAGACTGAGCCCCAGGAAGCAGAAAGAAGTTCTGCCAGAAGGGGTTTGAAATTGGAGGAGGTACTCAGAAGAAGCACAGCCTAATCCCTACTTCTTTATCCCCATGTAAGAAAAAATAAAGCGCACCTATTATTCTGCTTGATCTCAGGGCAAGGAGGAGCTGCAAGCAAGACTTCTCACATGTAGTCTATGCATGCAATAATTTTTGCATATGGCTCCCAGCTTTGTACACACAATCATGGGTCATTTTAGGGAGCAGCAGCAGGTCCCCCAACATGACACTTGCAGTAGGCCCCATAAACCCTCTGTTTGGCCCTGTAAAGCTGACTACAAGGTGGAGAATGAAAGCACTTTTCACCTAGTGTGCTATTTTTCATAGGGCTGGCCCTGTGCACAAGGTTGAACATGTCCTCCATGGAGTCGTCTTTTCTTTTCTCTAAGTAGCACATTATTTTTCAACACAAAAAATGAGGAAGCACAGCTAACAGAAGCAGTTCACATGCAACAGCGCTAAGAGGTCTGTGTTAGAAGAATCTTTGTCTTTTAGTGCTTCCGCACATTCTTAAGCAGCAAAAGTAAGTGTATAATATATTCAGTCCATTGTCAGTTCCAGAGGCCCCAGTTCATTGACAGGGACCATGACTTGGCTAATGCCTGTCCTGAGTCTCCCTTAACTGGTGCTCTGATCAGATGAGCACTGAGTGGCTAGATTGGGAAGTCAACCTTTTAATTTCTCATAATGCCACAATGTAGCATCACTCCAGGGCATTACAGGAAATTAAAACAGTGCCCCCAGTGGGGGAGCTGGGAGCTAGCATGTTAATTTTCCACAGTGGTTCTAATGCAGTTCCAGAGAATCCTTGGATTTGTGGTTTACCTGTTCCCGCAAATATCTGAACATGCCTCTTGTGTCCTACTTAATACGAGAAGAGCTGTTTAGTTCAAGTGTGGGTTTGGGGGTGGTACATTTCCTCTTTTTGGCAATACATAAGTGGCCAGCCTAGTAAGATACTCTGCACATGCATGGGATGTTCTGCCATTTGGGCTTGACCTGAGGAAAACAAAAAATGGAGGTCTCAAGAGACAGACTAGTCTTTTCCCCAGAGACAGACTAACACACCAGTAGCAGCCAGGCATAGAAGTCCACATCCATCACCTCAACGTTGTGGGACAGGTAACTCTCCTCAACTGTGTCTTCCAATATGTATAAATCAGGTTTAAATTATGACTGCTTCTCCCATCTTCTGTGATATCCAGGGCTTCATAAGCTTTAGGAAGTACAACCACATCCTTGACAGTCTTTAGTTTGGGTTTGCTTTCCTTCAAAGATGAACATCAGAATTGAGGGTCTTTTATGGTGATTTTTGACCAAGGAATTCTCCAAAAGCTTACTGATGTAATTCAGGCTATAATACTGTAGTAATCGTTTACCTGGGTAAATCATAGGGCTTACATCTGAGTAGGCATGCACTGGATTGCACAAAGAAGAAAAAAAGAGGGAAAGAAATGGTAAGAAAAATGAATAAATAAAAGTGCTATCCCCAGTCAATTTCATTTTCTCCCAAAGTTACCAATGAACCTGGGCTGGGATAAATCAACCATTTATTATAAGAAGACCAGTGGTCTTTTTTCCTTTCAAGATCAATAAACACTCCCAAACATGTTCTACCCAGACAAGGAAGAGTTTGGCAATGACTAATAAACCAAAAGGAAAGCTCAAACCAACCAGCTAGAAACTCCTGTTAATGCTGTAAACTCCTCTTTTTATTTTGCATTTCCCACATGTCCGTCCCAGTTTGCATCAGACCAATTAATAAATATCCTCCTCTAACAGGTCTCTAGATAATACACAGCAGCATTTGCCTGTGTGGCCTAGCATTAAACAGGGACCATTAAACAGTCAGCTCGTATCTCTTCTCCAGAATTAAAGTCTCTTTAACTCCTCACATTCTTTTCTATTCTCCAATATATAAACAAGATAATTTTAAGATGCCGCTGGGAATTCCTTCATGCACATGCTCCCCCATTAAAACTAGAACTCATAACACATCCTATATTTGGGAACTGTTCTTTTAATGGCTAATTTTATTCAGCCTGTATATGCACATATAGAGGAAGGGAGTAAGAAAAGGGAGGGGCTTGAAAATATAGACAAATGTTTGTTGTCATCTTCCAGAGTTACAGTATTTTGAAAGACATTATGCTGATCGGGGAGCATGAAGCAAACAAGCAAACAAAAACCATCTCTTTCTGAACTGAATGTATTATTTACAATGGTTGCTTAACCAAACCTGTTGTTTACTTCACAGAAATCCAGATGTGGCCTATGGCACACTGTTAAGGCTTGTCCAGGCTGCGTACACTGCATATATTTAAAGCACATTATTTCCCCCAAAGAATCCTGGAACTGTAGTTTACCTCCCACAGAGCTACAGTTCCGAACACCCTCCACAAACTACAGTTCCCAGGATTCTTTGGGGAAAGACATGTGCTTTAAATATGTTTTAAATGAATGGTGTATATGCAGCCAAAGTAGAGCCAAAACACAATGCTACACAATTTGCACAGTATGAGGATGATGGTTCTAGTCCCCAGTACAGGGCAGCCAATTCCATAGTTGGAGTCTTCCTATGTCCCTCTCCTTTATGTCTCTCTCCTCTTGCCCATCTCTTTCCCTTTCTCCACCTTCTTCCCTCCCCCCGTTAGTTAGGGAAACTACATTTCACATGGAGAAGGGGGAAAAGAGGGGGAAGAAGAGAGAGGCAGAGAAGGAGGACAATGGAAAGAAAAGAATCCTCCGTCTCTGCCGGTCACTGCTGCCTAGGGTTTTCCCCTGGAGACTCCAGCTTTTTGGGGTCCTCTCTGGGTCTCTAGGTAACTAACCTTAATCTTTGGGATCTCAGCTTTCTTTCTTTTTTAAAATTAAGTTTCTAAGTGGTCTGGTTCAAGAGATATACACCAAAATGTTACCTGCCTCCTACAACTTCTGTTCAATGTGCTGTAGCTGGCTGCTCCAACCTCACCCTTTCAGGTTTGTAGCCAATAAGTGAAGTCAGGATTGTGATTGACAAGGCAGTAGTTAGACCCCACTGTAAGGCCAGAAAACTGTTTTTTCTTCCTGCTTATCTGAAAATTTCATAAATTATTTTTTATTTATTTATTTAATAAATAAATAAATAAATAAATAAATAAATTACCTCACCAAAGACTTCTGAGGAAGCTTAGCAGTCATGGAATAAGAGGAGAGGTCCTCTTGTGGATAAGGAATTGGTTAAGAAGCAGAAAGCAGAGAGTAGGAATAAACGGAGTTCTCCCAATGGAGGGCTGTAGAAAGTGGAGTCCCTCAAGGATCGGTATTGGGACCTGTACTTTTCAACTTGTTCATTAATGACCTAGAATTAGGAGTGAGCAGTGAAGTGGCCAAGTTTGCTGACGACACTAAATTGTTCAGGGTTGTTAAAACAAAAAGGGATTGTGAAGAGCTCCAAAAAGATCTCTCCAAACTGAGTGAATGGGCGGAAAAATGGCAAATGCAATTCAATATAAACAAGTGTAAAATTATGCATATTGGAGCAAACAATCTGAATTTCACATATACGCTCATGGGGTCTGAACTGGCGGTGACCGACCAGGAGAGAGACCTCGGGGTTGTAGTGGACAGCACGATGAAAATGTCGACCCAGTGTGTGGCAGCTGTGAAAAAGGCAAATTCCATGCTAGGGATAATTAGGAAAGGTATTGAAAATAAAACAGCCGATATCATCATGCCGTTGTATAAATCTATGGTGCGGCCGCATTTGGAATACTGTGTACAGTTCTGGTCGCCTCATCTCAAAAAGGATATTATAGAGTTGGAAAAGGTTCAGAAGAGGGCAACCAGAATGATCAAGGGGATGGAGCGACTCCCTTACAAGGAAAGGTTGCAGCAGTTGGGGCTTTTTAGTTTAGAGAAAAGGCGGGTCAGAGGAGACATGATAGAAGTGTATAAAATTATGCATGGCATTGAGAAAGTGGATAGAGAAAAGTTCTTCTCCCTCTCTCATAATACTAGAACTCATGGACATTCAAAGAAGCTGAATGTTGGAAGATTCAGGACAGACAAAAGGAAGTACTTCTTTACTCAGCACATAGTTAAACTATGGAATTTGCTCCCACAAGATGCAGTAATGGCCACCAGCTTGGACGGCTTCAAAAGAAGATTAGACAAATTCATGGAGGGCAGGGCTATCAATGGCCTGATCCAGCAGGCTCTTCTTATGTTCTTATGTTAATTTAATTTCTATACCGCCCAAAGCCAAAAGGCTCTCTGGGCGGTGTACATAAGAGTAAAACAGCAACATAAAATACAAAAACATAGAAATAAATAGCAAACTCAACAGAACAAATAATTGAATAGCATTAAAATACAATAAAATACAATTAAAGTGTAGTTAAAACAAGCAACAACTCACATACATATACACACCAATCTCATTCACACCACACAGCATACATCTGGCAACAATGTCCCACGCCGAAGACTCTCCTCGCGCAGTGCAGCGGCAACAATGAAATAAGCTTGGACCTGGTCCTGCAGGGCGTGGCAGCTGTTAATAGCAACAGTCCAGCAGGAAGGCTGGTGGTGGTGACAGCCAGGAGAAGCAGCACAGCAGCAGCAGCAGACGAGGGGCTCTCCCTCCCTGGCAGCGCAATGTTCCTCTTCCTGCAGGCAGAAGGTCTCCCAGGCCTCCCAGGGAGTTCCTCTTCCATTTTTTCTTGGATTCATGCTTTGTTCTTCTTCCTCAGAGGGCACACCCTGAGAAGCTGAGAGCAATTGAAGAAGCAATAAAGGCAAGGAGACGTGGCCTTCCTGAACCAATGCATGACACCCCTCCTCCCAAAATGCTGAAGCAGCAGCAGACAACCCTTGAGAGGTGGGGATCTGGCAGGGAGCCTGTCACCCAGAGCAATCTCGACAGGAGAATCATTGATTTCATTGTAGAGGAGACATTACCACTTCAGACTGTGGACAAACCATCATTCATTAATCTGGTTCGCATTGGACTCCCCAAAGATCTCACCATCATATGTGCCAAGACTCTGAGAGACAGAATTGAGAAGAGAGCATGCCACACGAGAGAAACTCTTGCAAACCGAATGGGTGCTGTGGAATATATAGCAACCACTGCAGATTGTTGGACCAATGGCAAGAAGAGTTACTTTGGGGTAACAGCCCACTGGATCAACCCAACTACCCTGAAACGTGAGGTCGGGGCCTTGGCTTATAAGCGTCTGAAGGGGCGCCATACATACAATGTCCTTTCAAAAGCACTGCATGATGTACATGTGCAGTACAGGATCCACAACAAAGTTATGTGCACTACTACAGACAATGGCTCCAACTTTGTGAAAGCGTTCAGTTTTCATGGCCAAAGAACCAGTGGAAGCTGCAGGCACCAGTGACGATGATGGTGATAACCAAGAGGAGGAGGAGGCTGAGGTGGAGTTTGTGCCTATCTGTGAGATTCTGTACACAGGACCTGAGGCAGAGGAAGAAGCTGCAGACTCAGGAGAGGATTTTGTTTTACCACCACACCAGAGATGTGCTAGCCACACCCTCAACCTTGTGGCAACACAAGACATAGAGGCCATGCTTTCTGACTCCTCCAAAAGTAGTCTTCTTGGTCCTTTCAAGAAACAGTTTCGTTCCTTGATGGGAAAGTGCAGCAAGTTGTGGTCCAAGCAGAACCAGTCAGCCCAGATTGCTGAGTATATCCATGCGCAATGTGGTGTGTATCTGAAGGTACCGAATAAGACCAGGTGGAATTCCACCTTTGAGGCGTTGAAGCAACTACATGAGCTCCTGTCAACTGTGCCACTAAAAATGCATGCCATAATGGACCACTGCTCCTTGTCCAGGATCACAGCTGCCGAGATTGAAGTGGTACAGGAATACACAGAGATTATGGAGCCACTAGCCCAGTCCCTAGATATCCTGCAACGGGAGAACAGTATGTTCATGGGGTATTTGCTACCAACGCTCTGCAATCTGGACCGCAAGTTAGAAGGACTGGAAAACAAACCTGAGAGGTACACATACTGTTTTCAGTTGCTGAGAGGTGTGTGCGAAGCCCTGAGAAAGCGGTTTGCAGCTATCTGGGAGGACAAGAGGCTTCTTCTGGCAGCCTGCCTACACCCTCGCTTCAAACTAGATTGGCTGGAATCGTGTCAGGCCACCACCCATACCAACAAGTAAGACCATTAGGGAAGCCCTTTGGGTGGATTACTCCAAGGGAAATGTTGTCTCAAGGGAGGCATCAGAGGGCTTAAGGTGGTAGGCAGGGGCTGGGCCTTTTCTTCCTGGGGCTCCTCATCACAATCTTGGGTTGCTGCAGGTAATCCTTAAGGGTCTGCTGTGCTGCCCCATGAGTGTGGTGACTTGGTCACCTTCCTACCTTCCATGTCATCATCCACAGGCTCAGGCTGGACCCTGAACCAGGGGACATGACAAGCATCAGGAAATGAAGAGCAGATGATGGTTTCCTAACATATATATGTTAACATATCCTCTCTCTTTCTTAGATACACAATGGAAGCCTTGCTGAAAGCCGAAATAAAGATGGGTGTACTTAATGAGGACAGTGATCAGTCTTCAGATAAAGACCAGGAAGGAGATGACTTAGAAGATGACTTCTTTAACTTTCTGCCCCAGGGCAAGAAGTCAGCAGTGGACACTGCTGAGGAGGAACTGGTGAGGTACCTGAGGTCTTCCAGCAGGGAAGTGTCATCACTCCATGGCTTTCCACATGTGCTGCGGGTTTTTTTGCAGCACAACACAGGCATGCCTTCAAGCGCCGCAGTAGAACGCCTGTTCAGTACTGGTGGCAATGTAATGACTGTAAAAAGACATTCCTTGTCTGACATGCTCTTTGAGCATCTTGTTCTTTTGAGACATAACAGAAACATATTATAAAAGCACTTCAAGTGTAAAATTTGATTTCAAGAGTTGGGGTATCTTCATTGCTTGGGGGGATGTGAGATTATGTTATGCCATTATGTTAATCTTATGGATAAAATTTCTGGTGACTGGCCTGGCCTGAGGGCACTTAAACCCTTCTTGCCAGAAGCTAGTAGGCTAGATTAAATGTTTCCTACACAGACTCCCTAAACAGGTGAGAAGGAATGATCCTGTCACTTCACCTGGATTTGGGAATACCCTCATTTAGCAAAGATTTCTATCTTAATTGGCAATCGGAGAAATGTTTTTGTTTCAATTGTATGCTCCAAACTACTGTGGTGTTTAATGTATTGTGCCTAATGACATCACTAGGGCCCTATCCCTGAAATCTCAGGGTTTGGGATGCTTCTGGCCTAATAAGGCTACTGCTGCCAGAGCCTAACAGCCAGCTATGACTCACAGCAGGTAAGAGAGTTTGGGGATTCATGGGGGTTAAGGCCTTCGGAGATGTCTCTTGTACAAATGTGTATATTAGGGAAAACCTCATAAATGTGTGTATATTAGGAGAAATTGCCACTGAAATGCTGGCAAATTTTCATGATGTCATTTTTCTAACAAGAAGAATTTGCAAACTAATGTGGAAATGTGGAGAACTGAACTTAATATTGGGGAAAATGAGGACCTGAGAGAAACCAAGATGGGCAGATTCGTCTGTCGCTACATGGAAGGTATCAGTTGTGATTAGGGATTCCGGTTTATTACTCTGGGTTCACGTTTTCACACCACTGGGTAAAGCTAAACTTGGAACAATGATCAGATATTCAAAATTATAAAAAAACAAATTAGACAATTGATGGAAACACAGTTCTCAGTACAGGATCAATAGTTAGTTAATACTGTAGGCCCAAAATGACTAGCCATGAATATTATGGGAAATCCATTCAGGCAATACAAGATGATAATCAACAGTCTAGAAGAACAGTGAAGAAATTAGGAAATGACAATGCTGTAGCAATGGAAATAAATCATTAGCGGACCTTTACCTGTGTTGTGGTACCTACTCTTTGGAATTCCCTTCCCTTAAAAATTAAGACAGGCTGCTCTCTTTTCAGTGCTTACTGAAGACCTTCCTCTTTTAACAAGCCTTTTAAATAGAGACCTTATTCCAGCTTGCATCTGCTTTGGAACTGCTCTTTATATATTTATTATTTAATTTCTATCCCGGCCTTCCTCCCAGCAGGAGTCCAGGACAGCAAACAAAAGCAGTAAAAACATTTTAAAACATCATAAAGACAGACCTTAAAATGCATTAAAACAAAACAACAAAAACATTCTATAAAAAAGCTTTTAAAACCTCTTAAATAAAAAGGGTTAAAAAGTATTGTTTAGGGGGGGGAAAGGTTTTTTAAAAAACATATTAAAAGCAATTCCAACATAGACGCAGACTGGGTTAGGTCTTAACCTAAAAGGCTTGTTGAAAGAGGAAAGTCTTCAATAGGTGCTGAAAAGATAGCAGAGACGGCGCCTGCCTAATATTTAACAGGAGGGAATTCCACAGGGTAGGTGCCGCTACACTAAAGGTCCATTTCCTATGTTGTGCAGAATGGACCTCCAGAAAAGATGGTATCTACAGGAGGCCCTCACCTGCAGAGCGCAGTGATCGACTGGGTATATAAGGGGTAAGATGGTCTTTCAGGTATCCTGGTCCCAAACTGTATAGGGCTTTGTACACCAGAACTAGAACCTTGAACTTGGCCTGGTAGCAAATGGGCAGCCAGTGCAATTCTTTCAGCAGCGGAGTGACATGTTGGTGATACCCTGCCCCACTGAGCACTCTCACCACCGCATTTTGCACCAGCTGCAGCTTCCGGACCAACCTCAAGGGCAGCCCCACATAGAGCGCATTACAGTAATCAAGCCTGGAGGTTACCAGTGCATGGACAACAGTGGTCAGGCTATCCCGGTCCAGAAACGGCCACAGCTGTCTTACCAGCCAAAGCTAGTAAAAGGCATCACCTGGGCCTCTAGCGACAAAGATGGATCCAGGAGCACTCCCAGACTACGGACCCGCTCTTTCAGAGGGAGTATAACCCCATACAAAGCAGGCAGCTGACCAATCATCCGAACTCAGGAACCACCAACCCACAGTGCCTCTGTCTTGCTAGGATTCAGACTCAGTTTATTGGCCCTCATCCAGCCCACCACCAAGTCCAGGCAGTGGTCCAGGGCTTGCACGGCCTCTCCCAATTTGAAGAAAAAGAGCTGGGTATCGTCAGCATACTGCTGACACCTTGCCCCAAATCTCCTGATGACCACTCCCAGGGGCTTCATATAGATGTTAAACAGCATTGGGGACAAGAGGGTACCTTGAGGCACCCCACAGCACAATTGACAGGGGGCCGAAAGACAGTCACCCAATGCGACCCTGGAGATAGGATTGGAACCACTGTAAAACAGTGCCTCCAATACCCATCTCACCAAGTTGGCCCAGAAGGATACCATGATGAATGGTATCAAAAGCCGCTGAGAGATCAAGTAAGAATAACAGGGTCGCACTCCCCCTGTCCTTCTCCCGATAAAGGTCATCCATCAGGGCAACCAAGGCCAATTCAGTCCCATAACCAGGCCTGAACCCAGACTGGAACAGGTCAAGACAATCTGTTTCATCCAAGAGTATTTGTAATTGCTGCACCACAACCCTCTCAATCACCTTCCCTAAAAAGGGGGTATTTGCAACCAGCTGGTAGTTGTCCCAAACCAATGGGTCCAGAGTGTGCTTTTTCAGGAGCAGTTGGATCACAGTCTCTTTCAAGGCGGCTGGAACCACTCCCTCCCGCAATGATGCATTGACCACACTCTGAATCCACTTGGTCAAACCCCCTTGGCAAGCTTTAATAAGCCAAGAAGGGCAAGGGTCGAGAGGACACATTGCTGGCCACATCATCACAAGCACCTTGTCTACATCATCAGGCCGCATCAACTGAAACCGTTCCCAAGAAGTTGCAGCAGACATTGCACTGGACACCTCATTGGGGACTACAGTAGTTGTGGAGGGGGCATCAAGACTGTTACAGAGGCGAGCAACTTTACCCTCAAAGTGCCTTGCAAACAATTCACAGTGAGGCTCTGAAGGGTCTAAAACTCCATTTCCTGGAGTTGATGTCAATAGACTCCTGACAATACGGAAAAGCTCCACTGGACAGCTACTTGAAGATGCCATGGAGGAAGAGAAATGGGCCTTCTTCACCACGTTCACCTCCACACAGTAGGCATGGTTATGATGTTTTACTCATGCCTGATCAGCCTTACAGCATGTTTTTCACCACCTGCGCTCTAGCCATCATCCAGCCTGTTTCATTGCCCGTAGCTCATTGGTGTACGAAGGTACCAACTGGGCTCCACAATGCCGGAGAGGGTGCTTGGGGGCAACTATGTCAAGAGCCCGATGCGCCTCGCTGTTCCACAGCATGACAAGGGCTTCAACAGGGTCACCTGTTCTATCTACAGGGAACTGCCCTGGGGCATTCAGGAATCCTATGGATTTCATAAGGCTCCGGGGCGGACCATCTTAATCTGTCCACCACCCCTGCAGGGAAGGATCGGAGTCATAAATCTAAACTTCACCAGGAAGTGGTCTGACCATGACAATGGGGTGACATCCACTCCCCCATCTCCAGACCACCCCTTCCTCCATCTGGACCAAAAACCAAGTCAAGGGTGTGCCCTGCCCTATGCATCGGGCCAGTGACAACTTGAGACAACCCCATGGTCGTCATGGAGGCCATGAAGTCCCAAGCCAGAACACTAGAGGCAGCCTCAGCATGCACATTGAAATTACCAAGCACTATCATTCTGGGCTCCTCCAACACCACAGCCGAGACGGCCTCCGCCAGCTCAGTCAGAGAAGCTGTCGGGCAGCAGGGTAGACGATACACCAGCACAAGCCCTAGTTTACTGTCCCCTCAGCCCGACACCAGGTGTAGGCCCTCACAACCAGCTCCAAGACAGAGTGGTTTCCTGGTGACAGAGATGGAGGTTCTGTAGACCATAGCAACTCCTCTCCCACTCCCATCCCTGCAGCCTGTGCTGGTGTTGCACCGAGTATCCAGGTGGGCAAAGTTGGGTCAGATCAACTCTTCCCAGCTCACCCACCCAGGTCTCAGTAATGGACACCAAATCGGCACCTTCATCTACAATCAAATCATGGATGAGAGTGGTCTTATTGTGTACTGATCTGGCATTAAACAACAACACACACAGGCCAGTGGGTACAGCAGATGAGCAACAAGGAACCCATCCATGAGTGGAGTGGCAGCAAGGAACAAGGCATAGATATCCATGCGCTCGTCTTCTATGGTAATTCACCACATCCCCATGGCTATATTTCCCTCTTCCCGTGATCACTGAAATTAGGGTGGCATCACCCATGTTCCTCCATACTAAGACTCCTCCTAAACACCTGATATGGACCCAACACTAGCCCACCAACAA
This sequence comes from Rhineura floridana, assembly GCF_030035675.1. Classification (NCBI taxonomy): domain Eukaryota; kingdom Metazoa; phylum Chordata; class Lepidosauria; order Squamata; family Rhineuridae; genus Rhineura; species Rhineura floridana. The sequence continues at coordinate 212,643,046 of NC_084481.1, forward strand.
AGCCTGCTGGAGCCAATTATTCCAGAAGTCCTCTGCGAGAATTGGGAACAGTCATACCCATTCAAACTTTTTCACACAGGGCCCATCTACTCTCCCTTCTGTCTCACAGCCAGGGAGGACCAGCCTTCTGCCAGTTACAGACTCTCACTCTGATTGCATCTGGCAACTTTCTGCTACCATTCAGTTCACTGCACAGGCTCTCACCCACGTGCTTCCCACCACCAATCTCCTCTAGATTGGTTTATCAGAATCTTTTTTTAAAAAAAGGTAATAGAAGGGGGGTAGAGCCCTCGCCCTCGGGACTATCTAAGGAGCTTCCCAAGGGTCAACTCCCTTTGGTGTTGCCCCTTCGGTGGCAACCCTGGCGGCAGCAGACCCGCTGCCCAAGGGCAGCTGGGCTTTTATGCCTCCTGACCCAGCCAGCAGCTGATGCAAGAGGCTGCAAGATTAACTGCAGCCTCTCCCTGGAGCAAGGGTCAGGCAGGGGCTCCCGGTCCTTGTAGCACTTACCAGGGACTTCAGCTGTCTCAATAGATAACACCCTATAGGAGCAAGCAGCAAGCACCCAGATGCTCAGATACTCACTCCCAGGGCAGGTCTTCTTCAGTCCCCTAGTGCTGCAGCTGTTCCCCCTGCTTTTAAGATGTCTTAAAAGATTTTTTTAAAAAAATGTTTTTAAGATGTTTTATTTTAAAAATGTTTTAAAGATTTTTTTAGTGTTTTGTTCTTTGTTTGCCACCCTGGGCTCTTCTGGGAGGAAGGGCTGGATAGAAGTTTAATAAGTAATAATTATAAAGTAAGGACACAAAATCAAAGCAAATAATAAAATAACAATGAGAATGAATACAGTCCTTCATTGTGTTGCCAGGTCTTAATCTGCATCTTCCTATGAAAGCATCCTACAACTCACCTAGTTTGAATGGTTGGTCATTCTCTGATGTCAGACTCAGCAACAGACTTTGGGGGGTCGTCAAAGTAGAAATGAAGTTTGGAACTTTTTTTCAAATGTCCTCTAATATTGGTTGTAATTACTAGTCCCAATATAAAAATAATTAGAACAATGTAACCATATAAAATAGTCTTCAAAAAGTAAAAGAGTCAATGAAAGACAATTCTTTACCAAAAAACAGTCAGCAGAAAACAGGGATCATCTTCTATCAAAGCAGCAAGGGAAAACACTGCCCAGCCAGCATCCCAAAAATCATTTCCCTAAAAAGGCCTAGAATGAAGGTGGAACAACCTTAAAGATTGGGCAAGGAGAACATTCCACAGTGCAGGCACCACATCTGAAAAGGCCCTGCCACTTACATTTACCTTCCATGTATCAAAAAGTGGGAGAACACTGAGCAGGACCTCAGATGTTGATGAAAGTGCATGGAGGTAACATATCTAGGTCCCAAGCCATTTAGGGTGGCACTAACGAAACACAGAGAGAGAGATGCTAACAAAATAAGAAATCATAAGAAGAGCTCTGTTGGATCAGGTCAAAAGCCCATCTAGTCCAACAACCTCTCACAGTGGTCAACCAGGTGCCCATGGGAAGCCCACAAGCAGAACCTGAGTGCAACACCACTCTCCCTACCTGCAATTTCCCAGCAAGTAGCATTCAGGAACATACTAAGATGAGGTTCAAGAAGAAGAGCGCTAGCAGCCCAATACCAACAGAGCAAATGTACAATAAATGACAGACCTTTCTCCCTTTTGTTTTCATAGTAAGCAACTAGGGATAATGAAGGGATTCTTGACTATTGTAGCTTGACAACAGCCTGGGGAGAAGGTAAGTTAGTGCTTGGCTATCAAAACTAGGGCATCCGTCCAAAATATTAAAAGCCCCTAGGCCAGGGCTATGAACCTGACAGCTTGCCTCAAAATGAAAACCAGCAGCTGTAGCTCACTAGCCAGCGCATCATAAGATGGAAACTATGAAGTGGGGAACAGTTAGAAAGAAATTGTCAGGGAGGGAGGAAATCTAAACAGGAAATATCATTTCTTAATACTAGGTACATATTTAAACAGATGGAAGAACCTTTAAAATTAAATAAAGGAAATTCCAGAGATGCTTTTTGAATTCTGCAGCACAAAGTCCAAACCTTTAAATTCAGAAAGTGGTTTTGAAAATGTTATACTTATATTCAGAGGGATTTTATCCGCTTTGGGAGTGGTTTCAGCTTTTAGCACAAATAAGTTATCTCTGAAATTCAAATACCAGTTAATCTGCTCTTAAACACCATCCATCCCCAATAGTTACAAAGTATAAGCCTCTCGTTCTGATGAAGAAGAAAAATGTTAATTATTTGACGTTATTCCCTTGGCATTCCAGCATTCAAACTAATATTCTTTTGCATTCAGGCTTGGATGGGAACAATTCTGAGAACAAATGCTGAAACAAAGCTATGGGCTTTAAATTTTTATCAATCGGCAGCTCAACATTCTGATTTCTTTTTTTAAAAAAAAAACACCTGAATTCAAATGAAATTTTATTTTGGATTGAATTGAAGTCAGTTGTGCATTAGGTCTTCAGATTTATGATGACTTATCAGCTTCTAATTATCTCAGAGTTTGGCTCTATACGTGAACTCTGAATCTACAGTCATTGGATCATAGAACTGTGGAACAGGATTGGAGAAGCTCAGCCTCATAGGCCAAATGCAGCCCTGCAGGCCTTTTTATCTGACCTTCTGAACTCTTCCCAGGCCATACCCCCTGTCCCCAGACATCACCCCTCACTGGCGCTGCCCTGCACCACTAATGTTTTTGCCTGGCTGGAATATGTCCTGATAATGCCTCTCACTTGTTGATATGGAAGATAGAGCAGGATGCATGTGCAGAAAACAGCCTTCTGTACAAAAGTAGAATTTACACTTGTTGCTCCACCCAGTTTTGCTTCTGGCCTGGGGCCCACACCTGGCATGTGCCCTTGGAAGGTTGCGCATGAGGGAAGGCGGCCCTCCAGATGGGAAAAAAAAAATCCCTGCCCTTGCTGTAGGATTATAGATTTTAAAAGAACCTTGGTAGTCATATGATCCAACCCTCTGCTAAGTGCAGATCTACAGAGCAAGATGCATCCCTGATAAATGGCTGGCCAACCTTTGCTTAAATACCTTCAGAGAAAAAGAGCCCACCATCTCCTGAGGGAGTTGATTCTAATTCTGCCCTCTCGAGCAATAGGGAACAAGCCTGCTCCATCTTCTTTGTGACACTCCTACAAATATTTGAAGACAACTATTAGGTCTTCCTTTAACCTTCTCTTGCTAAGCCTTGCAGAGTCCTAGTGAAATAAAGGCAAATCACTTTTATTTTATTTTATCCAGCTAGTTCCACAGGCTACATAAACGGTTTTCAAACATTCTGCTTTTAGAGATGTCAATTCACATAAATTGACATACCAAAAGAAATCACTGTGCATTGTACAAGATTATAGGGCATGTTCTAAGATGTACAGCCAGATCACATGAAATGCTGGTTGGCCACATGGGCCTCAGTGTTGCCCCAGTTAGGAGAGATCAACAGTAATGGACAAGCCTTCCAGGGAAGGTTGTTGCCATTTGGTGACCTTCTCATTGAGGAACCTCTGTTAAGGTTCCAAGGCACCCAGGATTCTCCAAAACAGAGTTTGGGAAGGGCCATAGCTCAATGGTAGAGCATGTGCTTTGCATGCAGAAGGTCCCAGGTTCAGTCCCCGGCTTCCCCAAGTAGGTCTGTAGAGCACTGAATTTGCTCTACTGCTGTGCTGCACCATGCCTAGCTCCCTGCTGCCTTGCCCCTTTCCCTTTCCCTCTCAGTGACTGACAATGACACACAGTGTTGGGAAGTAAGCTCCCTGGAGACAGGGACTTGTCTATCTTTTTAACTATACCGCTCTGTATAGTGTTCAGCACTCCATAAATAAATGAGAATAGTAACACTAATCAAAGGCATTTGGGCTCAAATACCATTTGGAACATTTTAAAAAATATGACTAGAATTCATTATTCTACTTCATTTGGTTTCAGAGTAAGTGGCTTGGGGACTCATTTAAACACAGAATCCCCACCAGAAAGTTGTGCTTTCAAGTCTTACTTCTATAAATTAACGGGACGGGGAAGGCCATCAACCCAGAGATGCTCTGAAGTAGGATATGATTTGAAACACAGACAGAGCCAGGAGTGCTTGCTGCATGTTTCCTATAGCCAGGTTTAAACAAACAACATCATAGAATATTCATGACAGCTGACAGGTTAGGGAGACTTGTTCACTCAGTGCTTGGAAGATCCGGCAAGTTCAAAATGCACATTCATTTGTTTTTAATTTGTGCAGTTGTTGTTGTTGTTGTTTTAAAAATCTGTTGGGCACATCTCAGTAAGAAAACAGGCATTTTATTTCTTCTTATCCTTACCTTTGAACTGCAGGTGACTGTTCAGCAATGTTACAGGACAGAGATACACTTGTGAAATATTCAGGAGGCTGATGTCTTTGCAGCCCCATGGGATCTCTGAAGAGCTCTTTTTTCCCCCACATCTATCTCAGACTTTAAATAATGAGCAGCAGAAAAGGTACGAGGCGACATGTCTCTGTGTCTCTTTTGAAATCGCCTTCCCTCTCCCCCCTCCTCCACTCTGTTACCTTGTTATCTGTACCCAAGAGTAGAAGGCATCTAAACCATTCAGAGTGTATCCACAGCAGCCATAACAAATAAATAAATAAATCTCCCAGCAAAGCAGAGTACCAGAAGATGTAGCCTGTGGTTTTTTGATCCGCTAAGTAAAAATACAATTGTCTTTACGTTACATGGAGAGGTAACCAAAGCAAAACTGAAAGTGAATATGGCAGGGTTCCTCTTCCAGTCAAGCATCCAAGGAAGTTGGAGGGAAGAAACAAAAAGTTTCAATAAAGTGAGCAAAATTCCTGGGAGGGTTCCCACCAGTGGTGTAGCGAAGTAGCTCCAGAAAAGGGCAATGGGCGACCAGAATGATCAAGAGCATGGAGCAATTCTCCTATGAGGAAACGTTGGAGCATTTGGGACTTTTTTTAGTTTAGAGACAAGGAGTGTAAGAGGTAACATGACAGAAGTGCATACAATTACGCATGGCATGGAGAAAGCAGATAGATTTTTTCCCCCCCTCTCTCATGAAACTAGAACTTGTGGACGTCCAATGACACTAAATGTTGGAAGATTCAGGACAGACAAAAGAAAATCTTCTTCACGCAGCACATAGTTAATGGAATTCACTCCCGTAGGAGATAGTGATGACCACCAACTTGGATGGCTTTAAAAGAGGATTAAACAAATTCACAGAGAATAAGGCTTTCAGTGGTTATTGGCCATGAAGGGTATGCTCTGCATGGTTGGAAGCAGCATGCTTCTGAATACCAGTAGCTGGAAACTGGAGGAGGGGCGAGTGTTATCTTACTCAGGTCCTGCATGGGCATCTGGTTGGCCACTGTGAAAGCAGGATGCTGGACAAGATGTGCCACCGGCCTGATCCAGCAGGCTCTTCTTATATTCTTATGAATGAGAAGGACCATAATTCTGGTGCTTTTATTGTAGCAAGAATGATGACAACATATTCTCAAAACCACTGTCTGGCACCTGCTGCCTCTAGCTGGTGGACCTCAGAATTCTAGTAAAAAAGAAAACAAAAAGTAGATCCTGGGAACCCAAAGTCTGCCCTCCTCTCTCCTAGGCACTAGTACACGCTAATATTTCACAAATGGTGGCCCCTCCAGACATCCTTTTCACAGCACATTCATTATTATTTGAGCTCATGATGCAATCACAGCAGTCACACACAACCCCACTTTCAATACACTTGCAAAACTTTTGAGGTTCTTTTCCTATCAGTGCATATCCTGTAACTTCCTGCTGAAATTCCAAACATTTCTATACCACAAATGCACGGTATTTCCCCCCACTTTTGTTGTACTATAGCCCCTTGGGACAGCAATAATGTGGCAGCATTAGGGAAGCATTGCAGAATAAACTAAAGCAGAAGAAATCCAACACTTATTCTTGTGTCAATAACATGTTGCAGAATATACCTGCAATAAAGCAGCCACGACAAAAGAAGAAGAAAAGTGCAGAATGAAGAAAAATTGTCCATCCACTGCAGCAGGATAGATTCATAAGGTTGTATTCAACTAAGTCCTACTCAGACTTTGCAATTAATGGACCCATTGCAGTTAATGAACTTAAGTTAGCCATGTCTATTAACGGATCGACTCTGAGTAGAACCGGCATAACACCCACAATGTTTAAACCTTGAGGTTGTCAAGGTTCACAGCTGCTCCAGCCAACAGAATGACTGAACCGGCAAGATGGAACTTATCACTATTTTCACCAGTTCTGTGATTACAGGTCCCAGTTATGAAAGCAAGACATGGTCTGTTCTTCAGCATGGCCTCTGGTGCTTCTTAGGTACTCCACGTTTTACTCAAACCATCTCTTGTATTTGCGTATGCCTTTTTAAAGAGACACTTATATAATCAGTGTTTTCCCACACCACAGCCTTCAAAGACCTCCATTCATTCATTATTTCCAAGATTCATACTCATTGCAACACGAGCACAGATCAAATCAAAAGTACAGCTGATCCAGGTCTGATGCATTATTTGTTTGCTTTATATTACCTTGAAAACACACAAGAGATATACATGTTCATGCATGGCAAAATGAAATGTACATGCTCTTCCAAACAGTAAAATACAATCTAAATGAAGACAAATGTATCATCCAGCCCCTTCTCAGGCTTTGAGACGACAACCAGTGATTTCTCTAGCCATGATGACTATGGCAGCTGAATGCCAGTTGCTGGGACGCATGAGCAGGAAGAGTGCAGTTGTGCTCAGGTTCTGCTTGTGAGATTCCCATGGGCATCTGGTTGACCACTGGGAGAACACGATGCTGGATTAGATAGGCCTTTGACTTGATCCAGGAGGATTTTCTGTTCTTCTGGGTCTGTTCTTTTCCATTGCAGCTCCTGTCCATTTTATCAGGATGGAACTAGGCTTGGTACTACAGTAATTGCGCGCATGACACCAAAAATGGCAATCCCACAACAGTGATTTCTTTTTGAACCATACACATGAGTCTGCTCAGAGCCAGCAACGGGTTGGCATCACTGGGCATATGCCAATGTACGCACCCCAATAGGGAAGCCCATTGCTAGTCCCCGGAGTCTCCTATCCCTCCTGCTTTTGCTGCTGCTGCTGCTGCTGCTACTGCTGTTTATCCTTGCTGTTGCTGCCTATTCACCAGCCCTCTCCAAACAAGCATACAAAAGTGAGAAGAGCAACTGCTGTGGTGCAGATAAGTAATTTTAAAATCTGGACTTAATGGCCTTGTGTGGGCTCCCCTCTTTAGATGGCAATGTGTATTACTTTGCTTACTTCAAAATATGGTAAGCCAACCCTGCTGCATTTGGGGGACCTCCTGTTTATTCTGCTGAGTGGAACCCTGGCCTTCCGCCCCAAAGTCGTGCCCTATTGGCACCTGACTATGTGGGAAATGCTGCCAGTTGAACCTGGAGGAAAAAGTGGGCACATGGGCAGCAGCAACAGCAGTGAGAAGGAGGGTGTGAGCCAAGTCAGGGATGGTGGACGAAGAGCATCTTGCACAAAGGCCCTCCAACACCTGGCGACAACCCCATGTCTGACTACTTCCTTCTTCCCTACCTATCCAAAGCAAACCCTTCCTGAAACCAGCATGTGGTGAAACATGCTGGACAATTACCCCTTCCCCTCCCCACAGGTTTGAGGTGGTGGTGAAGGCAATAGCAAGATAATTCTCCATCCAGCTTTATGCTACCTGAGCTGATTGGTTAACTTTTAATGGGAGGCAGAAGAGGGGAATCACAAGAGCTGTTAGGGGAAAGACTATGGCTCTGCAGTAGAACACATGCTTTGTATGCAAGAAGTCCCAGGTTCAATCCCAAGTGTCTCCAGGTAGGGCAGGGAAAGACAGGGGTCTAGAAACTGCAGGGCTGGGAAAGATAGGCCTGAAACCATGGAGAGCTGCTGCCAGTCAGTGTCATCAGTACTGAGCTAGGTGGATCAATGGCCTATCTTGGTATAAGGCAACGTCGTATGTTCCCAAGAGCCATGAAGGCTATTGCCTTCATGCTCTGCTTCTGGTTTCCTGAAAGCATCGGATTGGCCTCTGTGAGAAGCAGGTGGTGTACTAGATGGACCTTTGATATGAGCCAGCAAAGTTCTTTTTATTTCCTGTCCCATTTTGAAGTTAGCTCCTATTTGGCCCAGGCAGCATGAAGCAGGCTGGTGAGTTATTCCACCACCCTGTCTGCCACTCTGACAATTTCATTTGGTATGACAAGAGCTGCAGGACCTTCTGTTATTATTAACAATAGCAATAATAACAAATTAGTATACCGCTTGTATACAAAAATGGCTTCCATGTTCCTTCCCTGCTCATATGGTGATGGGGTGTCTGTGCAACATAGAATCATAGAATAGTAGAGTTGGAGGGGGCCTGTAAGGCCATCAAGTCCAACCCCCTGCTCAATGCAGGAATCCAAATCAAAGCATTCCCGATAGACGGCTGTCCAGCTGCCTCTTGAATCCCTCTAGTGTTGGGGAGCCCACTACCTCTCTAGGTAATTGGTTCCATTGTCGTATGGCTCTAACAGTTAGGAAGTTTTTAAACTTCATAAATGAGGTGGACCTGTACCTGGTGCTTGGTAGTAGACTGGGCCTACTGGCCAATCTGGGTCAATCCGGATAGGTGGTGCATATGAGTCAAATTGGTTTTTTTTAAAAATTGAATCAACACACCAGATGCATGGATGAGCAATTTAACAATTTTATACTGTATCAATAGTTGGGAATATAAAATATAGCAGACTGTTTTGCATTGGTTTCTGCTCACCTTCCTCCATGGTTTGCTCATTGTTGCGTACAGTTGTCACCAGCCACAAGGTGTGTGGCAGGCTTAAAGTCACTGTTACGTGATCAAATTCATTTACAGGCAACCATAACCTTGTTTAGTATCTGTGAAGAATGATCAAGTGTAGGTTACTATAATACCACATTTTCTCCCCAGGGACTGTAGGGATCCTAATCAAGGGGGGAAGAACGGAGGCAGTTTCAATAATATTTGGTTCATCTACCATCACATAAACTACAATGGGTCCCTCAGGCTGCTGGAGTCTCTCAGATTAGTGTTCTTCAACCTTTGGTTCACCAGGTGTTGTTGGGCTACAGCTGTCATCAATGCTGACCATTAGCTAAGCTGGCTAGGGATGATGAGAGTGGTAGAACGCTATACCAGGGGATGGTGGTGGCATCTCACTATTGATAGCAGCATCCCCTGAATTATAATTGAGTTAGGAAAGGGGATACATTGCAAGGCCAAGATCTTCCACACACCACCAAGAAGAAAAATGAAGGGGGAAAGGACAAGGAAAGCAAAACCCAAGCCCAATATGCACTCAACACAATATGAACAACCAGCTGTGAGGGAGGTACCATCGCATTTAATAGAGTTACTCAGTAAGTCTACCATGGATTTATGGAATAAAGTCGTTTCAGCTGTGATGAGGCATCTCTAATCCCAACCCACTGAAAGCGGTCACCATCATGCAAAGCGTGAACATCCAGCCAGTCACAGAGAGGGACTAACATGAAACTCACAATGAATTGTGTTACAACACATACTCAACAACAGCTGAGTTATAGTTCTCATGGTGACATGCAATCATCTGTATGCACAAGGCAACATTTTCAGTACATATCTGGCAACATGAGTTCCAGTTTTGGAAAAATGTCGGGGTATAAATAAAGATAATAATAATAATAACAACATCAAGACCCCTGACCAGATCCCAAAAATACCAATTGGCTTCTTTCCAGTCACCCTGTAAAATGATCTTGGGCACAGGCAGATCTCTTATGAATCACTAACCAGAACCCTAATGTAAGAGTCAAGCTTTAGGTTTCCTTTGACATTCCTGTAGTGGGAAAGGGCCATAGCTCAGCAGGAGAGCATCTGCATTGCATGCAGAAAGTCCCTGGTTCAATCCAGGTAGGGCTGGGAACGTCCCCAGTCTCAAATCCTGGAGAGCCACTGTCATTAAGTGTAGGTACTGAACTGGATGGATGATGGTCTGACTCAATATAAGGCAGCTTCATAAGTCCCTCTGCAATGACATGGATGCTGCTAAGTCTGTGGCTATTCCCACAATACCCCAGAGCTTCCTGCCCATGTTTTTCAGCTCTGTTGCATGCTTACATAATGTACAAGTGATAGTATGAATTTAACTTAGGTGTATAATGTCCCAATTATAGACACTGGTTATAGAAAAAAGAAGGGAAAGTGTTATTGGTAGATCACCCACTAGAAATGTGTGTGAAGTTGGCTAATTTTGTTTATCTCTGTGGAAACCTTTTAATTATCGCAGATTGTCCTTTTGCAGCATGGATGTGGATGCAAAACATTTAGGAGAATTTTCTTCTTGAAGGCTGATGCTCCTTAAAAGGAATGCATACTTTGATATTAGTGCTGAGATCTGGAAAATGCAGTTCTGTGAGTAATGCTTATGATGCATGGCGCTGGCAGTTTTATTTATTTATTTATTAAATTTATATCCCACCTTTCCTCCCAGATGGAACACAGAGCGGCAAACAAAAACACTAAAAAAGCAACAAACCAAACCAAAAGTTTTAGTAAGTTGTATATCTCCTTTTTAACAAACACAGTAAATGTCAGAGCAGGTTGCTTTGGTGCAGAGTCATTTCATCAGATATGGAGGAACGTAAGCCGTACTAACCAACCCCCACAATTTAGCTCTAGAATGCATGGCCTGATTCACATCTTCCCCAGGATGCCTCTGTCAGCTGTAGAAAGAACGATCACCTTCTTACCAGAAAGTAGAGAAGCAATCTGGAATATCCTCACAGGAAGTTGCTGGTCAGAAACCACCATGTGAAGGAATAGTAGGGACTTGCACACTCCTGTTTTTATTTTCCTATGGGTGAAGAGGGCCCTGAGGTCTAGGCACATAGTCCTTGCTGAGCTAGGCCCCAGCCTTAGACCCTCAGAGCCCATGAGTTGTCAGTCCTCACCCCAATAACTCCCACGGTGATCTAACTATGTTTTTCTTTGTTTATCAAAACGCAGCAATTAATTCAGTTCCTCTCAAAAAAAAAAAAAATCCACATGCGCAAACAATGCCATCCATTTTAACGGGACTACTCTGCCCATCATGGGCATTAATGATCAGACCCAATGTGCGCAAATACACCACCTTGGCATCATATCTGATTTCCTTTCCTTTGCATCCCGCTCATTAAAATGCAGACTTCTATCATCGTAGGTACTTTAGTCATTATTTTCTCAATATTAATGTCATTGTTTTCTTATAGCTCCCGTTGTTCTGTGGCCCTTGTCTAATCCCATATGTAGCATGTTTATTAGATGTAATATTTTATCTCTCAGCCTCAGCCTCTGACACTATCATTTCATTCTTATTTCAATAAAAATGATCTCCTTCGCTCTCCCCCACCACCCCTCCTTCCCCATGCTACCACCATCAGCAGCAACAGCCCTGACAAGAGCTAATAGCTTTCTTTATCAGAAGAGAAGTTGGCGAGGTGTCCCTCCAAAACACAAAATGAACTGTAGGTATTGGTCCCTTAATTCAATTTGGTGCATAAGCCGCAAGACTAATGAAGTAACTTCATAATGGCATGACAGAGATGGACTCATCTAACCCCCACCTTTTCCTTGTTTGTGTCTTGTTGCGTGTGTGTGTTTTCATATGCAGGCATCCAATCCCACCGTCTTTGCTGCTTGTTAACCTCAAAACATGTCTTGTGCAAACAGAATAATACAGTAACAAATTCTCACATACTTCTTTCTTATATTTTCATGGGGAATTCACCATCTCTGCCCTTTAATCAAGTGGTAATAGGCAGAAAAGCTAACTGACAAAAACACAATATTAGTTGTTTGATGAGAATGACTCCATGGGCATAAATTCCAGATGGATTTTCTAGGTTTCTGTACACTTATTAAACAAAACACAAACACACACACACACACAAAACCCAATGCATTCTATACTCAAAATACAATTAGATTTTGAATGCTTAAGAGACAGAAGCTGGAGTCAGTTTTGCCCTCCCAGACATCTTTGAAATAAGTATTTTTCCATGGCTTTTGAGCTGTCATTGGGCAACACAACAACAACAATACAAATCTAATGCAAATCTTGAAACCCTTTAACTATTGAGACTTAGAAAAAGAAATGCACATTTCTTTGTTGGAAAAGAAGCCTGCAGGGAGAAATGTAGCTCAGTGGCAGAGCTTGCATGCTAAAGGCCTCAGATTCAATCCCCAGCATCTCCAGGTAGGCAAGGGCAGCTGGTGGCTCCATGTCAGTGGGGCAGTGGAATCTGCTCTGAGTTTTCGTGCCAAGAAATTACAGCTGTTAAGGGCAAAAACCTTAACAGTCACATTATTCAGGCAATATTGATAGTTGCTTAATTCCAGCTTCACTACCTTGGAACCATGTGGCCGTGAGCGGCAGAGTGGTGGACCTAAGTCTCAGGTCTATCTATTTACTGGAAGAGACATATTTTTGGGGACACATGAAGTCTATGCAACTGATGCTATCATTCCTGTTACAAGTACCCAATGAGCAGCCAATGCCATCCACATAGAATGACAGAGTTTTGGATGAGTAAGAATGTTTTTGGCTAGTTCTACAAGGAATGCAATGTAGGCACTATGCAAACCTCTTTAGAGCCTCTTTATGTATAAAGGGGGCTCCTGGAGAGGTGCTTCAGCCAAAGTGTTTAACCTATGGGCAGACTGATAAGGAAAAGGCACTCCTGCATAGGTATGGGTGAGATTTTGATTCAGCTTGCATTTGAAGCAGAATTTATCAAATTCGCACTTTCTGAAACAATGTAAGAACCAAAACACAGCCATCCTTTGAAATTCGTGTTTATTAGAATTTTGGGATGCAGTTCACCAACTAAACAACATTTACAAAAATGCATATATTAGGGGAAAGTGTGCATAAAAATTAATACATGCGTGAAAACAACATGCAAAAAGGCATGAAATGATGAGAAATGGCTTGCAAAAATGTGCACCTTTGTCACAACTGCCTATAAAAATGTGTTTATTTGGAGAAATTCACACTTAAATGGTGGAGGATTTTTTTTTAAAAAAAATTGCAGATTGCTGCAGAAATGTAGAGGACTGAATTTAACATTAGAAAACTGAGAAAGTGAGAGAACCGAAATTGACAGAACTTTCCATCCCTGCTCTTGCAAGTACTTGGAATCTCAAACCAATTTGTCCACATGGACATTTGAGGTAACAGAGCTGATAATAGAAGATATACAGAGCCAATTGTTAGTTTCCCACTACCAGCTGTCTTATTTTGTCAACCTCACCATCCTGCCCATTATGTGGTGAGTTTCCTGGTCTTCTGCCAATAGGAATAGGGATAAAGAAAATCACGAAGGGATAGTCAAGACTGTGCAAGCACCCTAACTCCTTATTGGTTTCACAGGAGGGTTATTTTTGCCTAGGCTGGAACAATCTGGAGACCTTAATGGCCTATAATAGGAAACCTTGGAAAAGAACAGGAGAAACATAAATTTCTTAGTTAAATGAGGCTGATCTGATTCTGAGCTAAGTTACACTAATGTAGGGATGACGAACCTGTGGGCCTTCCTTTGTTGCCGGACTACAACTCCCATCATCCCTGACCACTGGCAATGCTGGCTGAGGCTGATGGGAGTTGGAGTCCAGCAACGTAGGGAGGGTCATAGGTTTCCGTCCCTGCACTAGCATAAATAAAAAAATGAGGTCCAAATTACTATTCATCCATGGTTGTCTCTTCCAGGCTTGGGTTTTGGTTTTGGTTTTAGAAATAGCGAGTAAGGGATAATGGGGGGTGGCGTCCAGACTGGGATTGCAACTTGCAGGGAGAGGGGTTGATTTTCCTCTTGTTTTATTTATTTATTTATTTTATTTATTGTACTTTTAGACCGCCCTTTAGCGACAAGCTCTCAGGGCGGTGTACTGCCACTGAAAATTCCCCTATAAAGCTGCCATTTGCCCCGAGATGTAATGGGCACCTTAGGGCAAACAGCTACTTGGTTAGTGGACAATTTTGCCACAGTACCATTCTGGACTCCTTCCCACTGCCCCGACCTTCAAGGCAGCTCTTTTAAAAATACAATCATTTTTTAAAACCCCGTAGAAATGATCACATGGTAAACATATCAAAGGAAACTGAAATCAAAGAGGGCCATCATGTCACTATGATTAGTGCAAGATCATTGGATGTGTGAGCCTCGTTGTGGAGGATTAGCAGTAGCGAGAAGCCAAGACCATACTGCGCCCAAATATATATATTTAGGAATCTCTCATGCTCACATGATCCTGCACTCTCTTTGATCAACTAGAAACAAAATATGTTCTTAAATAAATATGCAAATGTTCTCCTCCTATAGCTTTCTCTTTATTCAAACAGAAACAAAGGCTTAAAACTCAGTGTTGAACCCTACATAATTTCTCTCTCCGCACACACTGTGTGTGTGTGTAACACACACACACACACACGCATACACAATTCATATACATAATTTATATATAGATATGGATGGATGGGCACACAAACAGACATGCGCGCGCACACACACACAAATAAATAAATAAACTGGGGCCTCATTCTTTCTGTTGAACAAGAGGTGCACAAAAACTGTGAAATTAATCTCTCTCCTCTCCCTTTTTAACCAGATCATACAACATTGTTAAGACAGCAAGTCAGAAAAGGAGAGGGAAGGAGGGAGAAAATAAAAAATAGCAAGAAAACAGAAGACACCATCCCAGTGGTGATGGATAACTGAAGTGAAGGTGTCAGGATGGTATTATGTAAATTACCACGGCAGCCGAGCAATGCACTTAAGATTACAGAGAGGCTGTGAACAACGCGGCAGTCCCCAGGCACTCCCATGCCTTGTTATTTTTCTTCCCTCCAACTACCCTTGGGGTGGTTTCTTCCTGACCCTGGTCCTTGAGGGAAAAAAAATAATCCAGGAAATCTGGTTTGGGGAGAGGGAGGGGCAGGAAAGGGTTAGAGGACATATGTGACATTGCATTAAACTCATCCATTCCTCTGTCTTGGAAAGCACGTGCACTACACAAGCCATTTTTGTTTAGAACACTGACGGTTTTAGCTGATCAAGCATGTCCACCACCACCAACCCCCCAAAATGTTTTTTGTTTTTAATTAAAATGATGTTTTTGAAGGTAGGAGGCACAGTACAAACATAGGGCTATTAAAGTTTCAGTAAGGAGAGGGAACCTTTTTTTTTAATTCTCTCGTTTGCTTTCAGTTGTAAGTAATGTCTAAACAAGGAGGGGGGTGTACGAGAATGATACAGCCTGGAACAACACCCTTAGGAGAACATTTGGGACTTTTTAGTTTAGAAAAAAGGCGAGTAATGTGGGCATGATGGGATGTATAAAATTATGCATGATGTGGAGAAAGTTGATAGGCCCAGGTTCCACCCCCCCCCCCAATAATACTAGAACTCAGGGACATCCATTGCAGCTGAATGGTCAAAGATTCAGGGCAGACAAAAGAAAGTACTTCTTCACTGACAGTACATAGTTAAACTATGGCATTTGCTCTCACAGTATGTAGTGGTGGCCACTAACTTGGAGGACTTTAAAAAAAGATCAGACAAATTTGTGGAGGGTAAGGCGGTCAATGGCTGCTAGCCATTGTGGAAATGTTCTCCCTCCACTGTCAGAGGCAGTATTCCTCTGAACACAAGTTGCTGGACAGTGCTCTTGTCCTGCTTATGGGCTTCCCATAAGCATCTGGTTGGTCACTGTGGAAAGGAATGCTGGATTAAATGGGCCTTTGTATCTGATCCAGCAGGGTTCTTTGTAGATATGTGGATAGCATTCATACTGTATATGTCTTACTGCATACTGCAAGGGGTCTTCTGGAATTGCTCCACCCAACCACCAGAACTGATCTGGACTGATCTATGCCACACAGAGGCATGGGCAATTGCTGGTTTCATAGTCAATATTGTGTGATGAGCATGAGGACAGCGCACTCCATATGATGTTTAGATTGTTTTCATTTTATTGTTGGTTTATGTAATCTGTATGTTGATTTATGCAGTCTACTTGTGAGAAGATTCTTGGAATTGTTGTTGATCACAAGCTGAACATGAGCCAGCAGTGCAATGTGGCTGCAAAAAAGGCAAATGCTATTTTAGGCTGAATTAAACAGAAGTATAGTTTCCAAAACATGTGAACTATTAGTTCTTCTCTGTTCAGCACCGGTTAGGCCTCATCTTGAGTACTGTGTCCAGTTCTGAACGCCTCAATTTAAGGATGCAGACAGACCAGAACAGGTTCAGAGGAGGGCAACAAGGATGATCAGCGGACTGGAAACAAATCCCTATGAAGAGAGACTGAAAGAACTGGGCATGTTTAGCCTTGAGAAGAGAAGACTGACGGGAGATATAATAGCACTCTTCAAATACTTGAAAGGGTGTCACACAGAGGTGGGCCAGGATCTTGTCCTCATCGTCCCAGAGTGCAGGACACGGAATAATGGGCTCAAGTCATAGGAAGCCAGATTTCAGCTGAACATCAGGAAAAACTTCCTAACTGTTAGACAATGGAACCAATTGTCTAAGGAGGTAGTGAGCTCTCCAACACTGGAGGCCTTCGACAGCCATCTGTCTGTTATACTTTAAGTTGGATTCCTGCATTGAGCAGGGAGTTGGACACGATGGCCTTATAGGCCCCTTCCAACTCTACTGTTCTATGATTCTATGTTTTATCAATTTATATAGTTAAAATGTAATAGAAGTACCTCACCCCTGAGCTAAGCTGTCAATGGCTATCAGTTATGATGGCTATATACCACCTCCTGGTTCAGAGGAATACCAGTTGCTGGGAAACAACAGTGGTGAGTGGTATTAGCCTCATGTCCTGCTTGTGGGCTTCCCACAGGCACCTGGATGGTCACTGTAGGAAACAGGATGCTAGACTAGATAGGCCTGTAGCCTGAGCCAAGAACATTTTTGGGTTTTTTTGGTCACATCTGTACCATGCATTTAAATCAGTATACCACTTTGGGTTCCCCCAAAGAAAGCATGGGAACTGTAGTTTGTTAAGGTTGCTGAGAGTTGTTTTGAGACCCTCACAGAGCTACAGTCTCCAATACCCTTAGGAAACTACTGTTCCCAGAATTCTTTGGGGGAAGCTGTGACTGTTAAAGTGGTATAAGAAGGCTTTAGATGTATAGGGTGGATGTGAACTTTATGTGTTCTACTCTCAGAGCAAGAACAAATCCTGCCAGACTAATCTTATCTCATTTGTGGATCAGGTAACCTCCCTGGTAGACTGTAGGAATGCTGTGGACATAATATATCTGAGGGGAGATATAATAGCACTCTTCAGTACTTAAAAGGTTGCCACACAGAGGAAGGCCAGGATCTCTTCCCAATCATCCCAGAGTGCAGGACATGCAATAATGGGCTCAAGTTGCAGGAAGCCAGATTTCAACTGAACATCGGAGAAAACTTGCTAACTGTTAGAGCCATACGACAATGGAACCAATTACCTAGAGAGGTAGTGGGCTCTCCGACACTGGAGGCATTCAAGAGGCAGCTGGACAGCCATCTGTTGTGAATGCTTTGATGTGGATTCCTGCATTGTGCAGGGGGTTGGACTCGATGGCCTTACAGGCCCCTTTCAACACAACGATTCTATGTATGGGGGCCTATAGCGTTGTTGCCTTGTAAAAACTAAGGTGGTTACTGTAAAAGAGACATGAATCACAGATGTGACTTGGCTCTCAAGATCCAATTGCCATCACTTAGGAGCTGCACCTGGCTCCTCCCACTCTGTCCTTGCATCTTGAAGAGACCTGTAGAGTAAGGGAGGATATCCCATATCCCTTCACAAACACACCTCAGGTCAAAAGCTAAACTGGCAGGGAACCAGAATAATGTGCCTTTATCTCAAAAGAAACGGCTTCCTCAGGAACGTTCATCCTCTGTCAGGATGACATCAAGATTTGTCTTTTTTGCGAAGGGAGACAATAGGGTTGCATGTTGGACCCATCCTCTCTGTGCCCGTTGGAGCAGGAAGGCATCCCCTCTCTGTGCCAATATATGGGCACTGAGTCATTCAAAGGGACAGAGTAAGGAAGCATTGGGTTCTCCTGACAGGACCTGAACTAGGGATGGGTGAATCTGTCCATTTCAGGTTGTCTCAGTTTTCACATTTTTGCAGTCCTAAATTCACTTCTCCACATTTCCATGCCAGTTTGCTTTCTTTTCATTTCATTTTCAAAGTCCTCATAAAAACCCATCAGCATTTTAGTGCAAATTTCTTCTAATCTACATGCTTGTACGCAATTTTCTCTAATATACATGCACATTTTTGCAAAGAAATCTTCCCTAATGCAATGCATTTTTCTATGCTAATATATGCATTGGTACACACACTTTATGCCAGTATATGCATTTTTGTACACATCACTTCGGTGGAGAACTACATTGCAAAAGTGCAAATTTTGAAAGACGGCTTTGGTTCATGTTATTGTTTCACAAAGTGTGGGTTAGGTAGGTTTGCCTTCAAATGTGATCTGAATCCACCTTCTCCCCCATCCCTCCTTGCAACGAAAAGACAAAGGAGAATCTCAGAAGCATCACCATGGTTCTATCTCTAAGCCCTGATAGACAGCAAAATTAGGTGAGATATTAAAATATTCCAAAATTGGATCTCCCAACTTTTTCCTGAGTCAAATGTGCGGGACAAAGGTCAACTTTGGGAAGCAAGTTATACCGGGGAAATTGCCTAGGAAAGTTTAACTCCCCTCTCACCAGGGCTGGGGCCTTTATCTGTTCCCCCCTTCCCCTTGTGGTTTCTTTTAACTTTACAAATGTTTTATACCATGTCAGACCATTTATCCTTCATGCCCAGTATTGTCTATACTGGTTCATGGGTGCGACACTCCAGCAGAAGTATTCTCTGTCACATGGTCCCTTTAACTGGAGAACTTGAGATCTTCTGCATGCAAAGCATGCCACTGAACTAATCCCCCACCCAAAAAATCATGGGTCTCTCTACATGTCTTTTCATTTGGCCCTAATCAGACATAGTGGAGGGTAGGCTGCTGTGAAGCAATGTTGTTATTAACTGGGCTATCCTGCAATTGCAAGGAAAATGTCTGCCCATAATTTGAGCTGATCCAGAAGATATATATATATATATATACTTTTCTGGGTGTATTTATGCCAGGCCCAGCCAGTTTTATTGGGCTGATGACACAGCTTGCCTGGCAAACTACTCTGTTTTATTTTATGCAGGACATTAGAAAATATTATTCTAATGGCCTCTTCTGGTCTCAGAGATCTGCAACTCTGGGAAAACAGGATTTGAGGACCTTTGTACTTATACAGGTACATTCCAAGACAGGTCTATGTCTGACCCTGTGTTGAGCCTCTGGGCATGATCACAATGCAAATCCTAAATAATAATCATTAACCTTCACTGCTGATTTCATTTTAATAGGATTTTCTCGAAGTAAATAATGTAAACTACATATAGCAATACCCTTTCCAGCAATGCTATGGGCAGCCTCATGGGACCAACAGGGGAACTTGATAACTGACACTTGTACAGGTTGAAATTTGAAATTGCATTTAATTTGTATGTCATTATGTAATTGAGAACATGGACCTTTAAGGCAAACGTGGCAGCAAATGGGCATCTTGCTAAAAATATTGGAGATGCGGCCATTTGATTTAATGGGATTTGTGTCTATGGAGTCTGTAATGAGGTCATTTACAGTGGTTGCAGGCTTGTGTACGTGTGCGTGAGACAGAATGTGTGCTAGTGAAGGATCCAAACTTCACAGGCTTATGAATAGCGGGAATTAATAGCCAGAAAAGCCAAGTCTAGCATTTAGGTATGAGAAGGTCTCAGAGCAGATATACACGTTGGGTGGGGAAAGGATGTAGAATCTTCCTGGGATGGTACTACATCAGAACACAAATGGGAGATTCCACATTTGAATACACCCCCCATGAACAGAATTCCCTGTGTATCAGGGAAAAAGCATGCCAGAGAAAAGGCTAAGCTGTTACCTGAGCTTTCCGTGGGTAGGTAGATTTCATTTATTATTATGCAGAACCCTGATCATACGGGGCTCTAGATCATGCAAGTACAGCAGGATTCCCACTGCAGACTTTTACCCTAAATAGGTGGGGAGCATAAGAAGCCGCATAGCAACAGAAGTGGGCTAATGACCCTTTATGTTGCCTTTTCATGTGTTGCCCCTTCACACAGATGATGACTGAATAGGACAAAAGGGCAGGGAATCACCAGTGTCCTGATGGCACGTCCTCACACCCAACACCCAGATGACCTCACTCAGTGACTTATTGATTGATTGATTGATTTATATCCCACCCTTCCTTCCAGCAGGAGCCCAGGGCAGCAAAGAGAAATGCTAGAAACACTTTAAAACATCATAAAAAGACCCCCAAATACATTAAAACAAAACAACGTTAAAAGCATTATAAAAAACCTTTTAAAACATCTTTTAAAAAGGGTTAAAAGCATATTATTAAAGAAAACATAAAAACAATTCTGACACAGAAGCAGACTGGAATAGGTCTCAACTTAAAAGGCTTGTTGAAAGAGGAAAGTCTTCAATAGGTGCCGAAAAGATAGCAGAGATGGCGCCTGCCTAATATTCAAGGGGAGGGAATTCCACAGGGTTGGTGCCGCCACACTGAAGGTCCGTTTCTTATGTTGTGCAGAATGAACCTCCTGATAAGATGGTATCTGCAGGAGCGCCTCACCTGCAGAGCTCAGTGATTGACTGGGTATATAAGGGGTAAGACGGTCTTTCAGGTATCCTGGTCCTGTATAGGGCTTTGTACACCAGAACTAGAACCTTGAACTTGGCCCAGTAGCAAATGGGCAGCTAGTGCAATTATTTCAGCAGCAGGGTGACATGTTGGCCATACCCTGCCCCAGTGAGTAGTCTCGCTGCCGCATTTTGCACCAGCTGCAGCTTCCGGACCCACCTCAAGGGCAGCCCCACATGGAGCGCATTACAGTAATCAAGCCTGGAGGTTACCAGTGTGTGGACAACAGTGGTCAGGCTATCCCGGTCCAGATATGGCCGCAGCTGTCTTACCAGCCAAAGCTGGTAAAAGGCACTCCTAGCCACAGAGGTCACCTGGGCCTCTAGCGACAAAGATGGGTCCAGGAGCACCCCCAGACTACAGACCTGCTCTTTCAGAGGGAGTACGATCCCATCCAAAACAGGCAACTGACCAATTATCTGAACTGGGG
Source organism: Rhineura floridana (assembly GCF_030035675.1). NCBI lineage: Eukaryota > Metazoa > Chordata > Lepidosauria > Squamata > Rhineuridae > Rhineura > Rhineura floridana. Next base: position 212,664,407 of record NC_084481.1, read on the forward strand.
AACCACCAACCCACAACCACCAACCCACAACCACCAACCCACCAACCCACAACCACCAACAATCTTGCTAGGATTCAGACTCAGTTTATTGGCCCTCATCCAGCCCACCACCGAGTCCAGGCAGCGGTCCAGGGCTTGCACGGCCTCTCCCAATTCAGATGTTATGGAGAAGTAGAGCTGGGGATCATCAGCATACTGCTGACATCTCGCCCCAAATCTCCTGACGATTGCTTGCAAGGGCTTCATATAGATGTTAAACAGCATGGGGGACAAGATGGTACCCTGAGGCACCCCACAGCACAACTGCCAGGGGGCCGAAAGACAGTCACCCAATGCTATTATCTGAGAGAGACCTTGGAGATGGGATCGGAACCACTGTAAAACAGTTCCTCCAATACCCATCTCACCAAGTTCGCCCAGAAGGATATCATGGTCAATGGTATCAAAAGCCGCTGAGAGATCAAGTAAGAATAACAGGGTCACACTCCCCCTGTCCTTTTCCTGATAAAGGTCATCCATCAGGGCAACCAAGGCCAATTCAGTCCCATAACCAGGCCTGAACCCAGACTGGGATGGGTCAAGATAATCTGTTTCATCCAAGAGTATCTGTGTATAATACTTCATAGAATTGAAAAGCACTGGGGACAAAATGGGACAAGCCAACAGTATTGAGATAGAATCATGGAACAGTAGAGTTGGAAGGGGCCTATAAGGCCATTGAATCCAACTCCCTGCTCGATGCAGGAATCCAAGTTAAAGAGTACCCAACAGGTGGCTGTCCAGCTGCCTCTTGAATCCCTCCAGTGTTGGAGAGTCCATCACCTCCCTAGGTAATTGGTTCCATTATTATCACTCTAACAGTTAGGAAGTTTTTCCTGATGTTCAGTTGATGTTCAGCCCCCCCCTTTGTATGACAATCTTTCAAGTACTTGAAGAGTACTATCATATCTCCCCTCAGTCTTCTCTTCTCAAGGTTGAACATGCCCAGTTCTTTCAGCCTCTCCTCACAGGGCCTTGTTTCCAGTCCCCTGATCATCCTTGTTGCCCTCCTCCGAACCTGTTCCAGTTTGTCTGCAGTGTCTGCGATGAAGTACTCAAGATGAGGCCTAAACAGTGCCGAATAGTGGGGAACTAGTTTTTCATGGGATTTGGAAACTATACTTCTGTTAATGCAGCCTCATACTGCATTTGCCTTTTTTGCAGCCACATCACACTGTTGGCTCATATTCAGCTTATGATCAACAATAATTGCAAGATCTTTCTCGCATGTAATATTGCTAAGCCAAGTATCCCCCATCTTATAACTGTGCATTTGGTTTCTTTTTCCTAGGAGTAGAATTTTGCAGTTACCCCTGTTAAATTTCATTCTGTTGTTCATTCAGCCCAATGCTTCAGCCTATCAATATCCCTTTGAATTTTGTTTCAGTCTTTCAGCGAATTAGCTATCCCTCCCAGTTTGTATCATCTGCAAATCTGATAAGCATTCCCTGCACCTCCTCATCTAAGTCATTAATAAAAATGTTGAAGAGCACTGGGCCCAGGACCTGTGGGACCCCACTCATTACTTCCCCCACTTTCAGAAGGAATGATTGATAAACACACTTTGAATATGATTCTGTAGCCAACTGTGGATGCACCTGAGGGTGAGGAAACTCATAATGTGGTGATGTCACACTGTATGCCTGTGCGTGTAAGGGCACCACCCTTTTAGGTTTCAGGCCCAAGGTTCACCAGGAGGGGCCCTCAGTAGGCACAGGGAGGAGAGAGAACTGCTGTTAATAATTTTTAATAAATACTGTTCTATGCCTCTTTCCTGGAGTGAACATTAAACAATACACAGATCATCGAGTGGGTTCTAGGAGCTAGATGGAGATAACAAAGATTTTCTATGAAGAGTGGAGCAGAATGAATCTTCACATGTGAGTTCCTCATTTGACAATGTCAAGTGGCAACTTGCATGCATGGAAGCAGCCAGTCCAGATGAAACCCCACAGCGCTTTCCCCACCGAAGCCGTTCCCACGGTCAGCTGTGAGTCGCTGAGTAACATGCATGCCTGTGTGCATGACACTCACCCAAAGCATTCCAAATTTCCACAGGATCTGAATTCACTGTGGGTCCCTCTTGTGGTATCCTGCCAGCACAGGCTCCTTTGAATAGTATTCCAGTTTAGCCACACTTTCTGAATCCCTGGCATTTGCATTTTTCACTTATGCTGTTTAAATTAAAATGAGGTTGTGCTGTATTTATTTATTTTTTCTTTCCTTCCTTCTTTTAAAAAAAGAACAAAACTGATGGGAAAAGCAGTGACCGCCAAGACTCAAACAGGGCACCTGGGGGAAGGAACAAAAAAAAGGGGGGGAGTTGTGTTTAGCATGAACCATTGAAAAGGCTACTATGTCTCAGCAATACAGACAGGAAGGTTTTGTGATACTAGAGAAGATAGTAAGTCCAGGTCAGAACTGGGACAGTAATAACCCTTCTTCATAACCTGACTGCACCCTTCCATGTTAACATACTGTGAGCTGAGCACAAGTGACAAAACCAATCCATCACTATGCTGCCAACACAAAGAGGAATAGAGAGGTTAACAGAAATTGATGACATCCCAGCTCGAATTTTACACTGATTCGGCCAGCTCTACGATTGAAACAGACAAAGATTTATAGTCCAAGCTAGGACGCTGGCTCTCCTTGATTGCCTCGGATTTTTTTTTCTCCTCTCCCCCTCTTTATGTGCTTCTGCATATTTATTTCCAAGCTCATCACAGGCTTGTAGCATTTGAATGCTGATTTGATTTTACATTTCAAGAGGAGTAGACATTATGCTGCCATTTGCATGATGTGAGAGAAATCACCATAACGTTGTGATATCGGTGACCAAAATGAGTACTAATGTTCCCTTGCATAAAGTAGGAACTGTATATGAAAAAAAATCCCCTTCCAACAACAACAAAAAAAATCAGATTTTTTTGCCACCACTTCTCTTTTTTGGGTCCTTTTTTTGTGCTTCTTTTGCTGTTAAATATATAAATAAATGCAATAAAAAAGAAGGAATTATTCCATATCATGCGGATGAGAAATTGCGTTTTGTCATGCCTCCAAGGGCTACAGTGGTATTGAGCTTTTATGAATTCTTTTGATATCAGGGCTGAGCATTATGAGTTCCAACACAAATTTTTTCCCCCATGACATTATTACTGAATACTTTTATCAGTTCATTGTGACAAAAAATTGATAATCAGCTTTGACGTTTGATGGATAGCTTTCATAAAGGTACCTGGGTGTGCTTCCTCCCCTCATTTCTTTTCTTTTTTTGTATTGTGTAAATCTATAAAGTTTTTTTTTCTTCCTAAGAAGACTTTACTTTTTCAAGTAACACCCTTTGGGTTATGGAAAGCCCTCCGTGTCTCCTGGCCACCTTCCACATAGAGTACATATTCACTCTGGCACTGTCAAATTCCCCACCTCTTCCTTTCCCCTCTGCTCTCCTTCCTTTGTGCCTAAGATCTATGCAACATGTGCAGTAAAATAAGGTGGAAATGTGGTGGCAGAATTCTGAGGGGATAGAATGGATTGTACCACTTCAGACTGCAGGGGATACCTTTTTAACTGTTCTACTCATCGCAACTGATAAGCTAATACAATAAGCAAGGACCTCTCTCCCCCTTATGTATAGGTGCTATACTTGCAGGCATTTTGTTTTATTTTTTATTTTGCCCAAGGAAGTATTCAAAATGGCATCTCCCACCTACAGTCTGTAGCGGTACAACCTCATTCTGCTGCACAGGAAGACCAGACCCAAATCTCTCAGACTGTGCCCACATCTGCACATTACATTTAATGAACTAATATACCACTTTATTAAACAGTCATGGCTTCCCCCAAAGACTCCTGGGAACTGTGGTCCTGAGAGTTGTCCTATTCCCTTCAGAGAGCTACTATTACTAGAGTAGTTTAACAATCACTCTCTCTTCTTGGGGAATTCTGGGATTTGAAGCTCTGTGAGGGGAGTAGAGGTCTCCTAACAACTCTTAGCATACTTACCAAATTACAATTCCCAGTATTCTTTGGGGAAAACCATGACTGTTAAAGTGGTATAATAGCGCTTTGAATGTAAGTTGCATATGAGACCTATAAGGATATTTAATAATGTAGGTGTCCTAGAATCAAGCGTAAAGAGAAAGAGAAAGAGAAAGAGTCAGGTCAGACAGAAAGAAGTCCTTTGAATTGTACATAGTTACACTGTGGAATTCACTACCACAAGATGGCCACCAACTTTGACTGCTTTAAAAGGGAACTAGATAAATTCATGAAGAAAAGGCTATCAATATCTGCTGGTCATAATGGCTATATTTCTAACAGGATCAGAGGCAGCATATATCCAGAGGGGATCCCGGAAATTACAGGCCAGTTAGCTTAACTTCTGTCCCTGGAAAACTGGTAGAAAGTATTATTAAAGCTAGATTAACTAAGCACATAGAAGAACAAGCCTTGCTGAAGCAGAGCCAGCATGGCTTCTGCAAGGGAAAGTCCTGTCTCAGTAACCTATTAGAATTCTTTGAGAGTGTCAACAAGCATATAGATAGAGGTGATCCAGTGGACATAGTGTACTTAGACTTTCAAAAAGCGTTTGACAAGGTACCTCACCAAAGGCTTCTGAGGAAGCTTAGCAGTCATGGAATAAGAGGAGAGGTCCTCTTGTGGATAAGGAATTGGTTAAGAAGCAGAAAGCAGAGAGTAGGAATAAACGGACAGTTCTCCCAATGGAGGGCTGTAGAAAGTGGAGTCCCTCAAGGATCGGTATTGGGACCTGTACTTTTCAACTTGTTCATTAATGACCTAGCATTAGGAGTGAGCAGTGAAGTGGCCAAGTTTGCTGATGACACCTGGTTGTTCAGGGTTGTTAAAACAAAAAGGGATTGCGAAGAGCTCCAAAAAGACCTCTCCAAACTGAGTGAATGGGCGGAAAAATGGCAAATGCAATTCAATATAAACAAGTGTAAAATTATGCATATTGGAGCAAAAAATCTGAATTTCACATATACGCTCATGGGGTCTGAACTGGCGGTGACCGACCAGGAGAGAGACCTCGGGGTTGTAGTGGACAGCACGATGAAAATGTCGACCCAGTGTGCGGCAGCTGTGAAAAAGGCAAATTCCATGCTAGCAATAATTAGGAAAGGTATTGAAAATAAAACAGCCGATGTCATAATGCCGTTGTATAAATCTATGGTGCGGCCGCATTTGGAATACTGTGTACAGTTCTGGTCGCCTCATCTCAAAAAGGATATTCTAGAGTTGGAAAAGGTTCAGAAAAGGGCAACCAGAATGATCAAGGGGATGGAGCGACTCCCTTAAGAGGAAAGGTTGCAGCATTTGGGGCTTTTTAGTTTAGAGAAAAGGCGGGTCAGAGGAGACATGATAGAAGTGTATAAAATTATGCATGGCATTGAGAAAGTGGATAGAGAAAAGTTCTTCTCCCTCTCTCATAATACTAGAACTCGTGGACATTCAAAGAAGCTGAATGTTGGAAGATTCAGGACAGACAAAAGGAAGTGCTTCTTTACTCAGTGCATAGTTAAACTATGGAATTTGCTCCCACAAGATGCAGTAATGGCCACCAGCTTGGATGGCTTTAAAAGAAGATTAGACAAATTCATGGAGGACAGGGCTATCAATGGCTACTAGCCATGATGGCTGTGCTGTGCCACCCTAGTCAGAGGCAGCATGCTTCTGAAAACCAGTTGCCGGAAGCCTCAGGAGGGGAGAGTGTTCTTGCACTCGGGTCCTGCTTGCGGGCTTCCCCCAGGCACCTGGGTGGCCACTGTGAGAACAGGATGCTGGACTAGATGGGCCACTGGCCTGATCCAGCAGGCTCTTCTTATGTTCTTATGTTCTTATGCCATTTTGTCTTGAAAGGATTCAGCTGATAGCACTCAGACGCATTACTATGTTACCTGACCAGCTGTGAGAGGCTCTACTTGTGTGATAAAAGTCTGCTGATAATGTGCCCTACGTTACTGGATTCTCAGGGAGATGTGCAATTTAAAAATAAAATAAAACTAAAACAAAGTCACAAGAAGCCACAACAAAAAGCAGAAACCACCACTTATAAAACATGTCAACATATCTGGGCAAATAAGAAAAAGGGTGCCTGGCCATGAAAAGAGACCAACATTGGTTCCAGGTGAGCTTTCCTAGAGAAGGCATTCCATATTCAAGGAGCCATTATGCAAAAGGCCCCCTTTCCAGTCACTATCCACCTTATTTCACACAATGGGAAAATCTTCATGAAGGCCTCGGGTGAAGAATGAAGGAAAATACACTTCCAGCCCCTAGATCAAGAATGGGGAACCTGTGGCCTGGGTTCCATATCACTGCCCTAGACCCCTGTTTGGAGAACTAAGTGATATAAGAACATAAGAAGAGCCCGCTGAATCAGGCCAGTGGCGCATCTTGTCTAGCACACTGTTTTCACAGTGGCCAACCAGTTGCCCATGGGAAGCCTGCAAGCAAGGCCTGAGTACAAAAAGCATTCTCCCCTCCTGCAGTTTCCAGCAACTGGTATTCAGAAGCATGCTGCCTCCAACTATATATAGGCTAACTTAACTAGGCTACAGAATATAGAAATCAGGGGAATTATCGAGGGACAGTGAGGGGGGAAATTCCCTGTGTTTAAAACCATGCTTCCTAAATTACTCCCCTGACTTGAGAGTCTTGGAATAATCCATTTCAGAAGCACCTATTATTTCTGGCTGGTTGCTGCCATAAATTTATTAATTTGATTATACACTATATTAAATATTGTGTTTTAAATTGTTTTTAAAAGATGTGTTTTAAATTTGTATATTTGTTTTTAATGTTTTTAGTTACTGTAAACCGCCCAGAGAGCTTCGACTATGGGGCGCTATACAAATACAATAAATAAATAAATAAATAAATAAATAAATACTGCCTATAGGGGTGGGGGGAAATTTGATTCAGTTCACATCTGAAGCCAAATCTATCAAATTTTCACTTTCCAAAACCATATGAGAACCAAAACACAGACATCCTTTGAAATTCACAGTTATCCAAATTTTGTGATGTAGTTGCCTAACCAATCAAAATGCATATATTAGGGGAAAGGGTGCATAAAAATGAATATATTAGTGAAAATAACATACAAAATGCAGTATATTATGAGAAATTGCATGCAAAAATATGTACACTAGTCAAAACTGCATCCTAAAATGTATTGTTAAGAGAAATTCATGCTCAAATGCTGAAGAATTTTCATGAGGGCTTTAAAAAAAAAGCAACTGCAGAAATGTGGAGAACTGAAATTAAGATTGGAAAAATGAGAAGCAGAGAGAACCAAAAGTGACAGATCTGTCCATCCCTATCTGCCTTTCTTCCAAGCATTTCTAACTAGCATGCATACTTTTCTTTTCTTCTTCACTTTGTTCTCACAACCACTCTGTGAGGTTGGTTAGGCTGGGAGATAGTGACTGGCCCAAGATCATCCTGTGGAGCATTTGAACCTTGATCTCCCCAGTCCTAGTCCAACACTTTCTAACCACTATGCCACATTGAAAATGGAAATGGACTGCCTTCAACTCGATTCCGACTTATGGCGACCCTATGAATAGGGTTTTCATGGTAAGCAGCGTTCAGTGATGATTTACCATTGCCTTCCTCTGAGGCTGAGAGGCAGTGACTGGCCCAAGGTCACCCAGTGAGCTTCATGGCTGTGTGGGGATTCGAACCCAGGTCTCCCAGGTCATAGTCCAGCACCTTAACCACTACACCACACTGGCTCTCTATGCCACATTATATATGTTAATTAGGGCATAAAACCCTTTTTTAAAGATAACCCCATTGTTGTAGTTATTTTTGCAGTGAAAAAAGAGCATAAACACAAAAGTGCTTTATCTTGAATATATCTAGGATGCTTTGAACCTTGCTGTGAATATTTCTCAACCCTTCCCATTGAAATCTATGCTCCCAGCCACACATGAAATCCAAAATGATGCTGTGGATGAATGATGGGGAAGACATTTGGATCATTTTCCCTTTTATTACAAACCTACCTAATTCACACTTCCCAAAACAATATGTGAACTGAAACTCACGCTATCTTTTGAAATGTGCACATCTCCAAATTTGGCGATGCAATTCTCCAACCCCCAAACAGGGAAAGTTTGAATAAACATGCATACGGCTATGAGAACTACATACTAAAAATGTGTTATAGGAGGGGAAATAGCTTTCAAAGTAAGTGTATGTGTGGCAGAATGCACACTAAAGGGCTGTCTATTTTTTAAAAAATTGTGTACTGACAAAAATGAGGCAAACTGAATTTAAGATGGGAAAAATGAGATGATGGGAGAAACCAACATTTGGTAGACTTTTCCATCCCTACCACGGAATAAGTGAAGCACGTGGGTGATGTGTCTTCCTAACATGTTGGGATGAAGAACAATTGCCGAGGAGAGGACAAAAAGCAATGGTGTGATCCACAAGTTAGTTTTAGGTGGTAGTTCCTTCCAAAGCATAAGAGCAATTTAGCAATGGAAAGAGCTGCAGAACAAAGACTGTAACATTTCCTTATTTGGAGGTTTTCGGAGGAAAGGTTGGACCGACTGGGTGGTGGACTGGATGGCGTGCGGTGTTCTTTCCGCCCCTGTAATTCCATGAGCCTAAGTGAAACAATTACCATATTGTCCTATTGCTCCACCCACTTGCATCGTAGGAGGCCTCACATTCACACAAACACACAGGTAAGTTGAAATTAGTGCTAATTCACAGTTACCCTTAAAAAGGCTTATTACAAAGGCAGTGATAACAGCTCTATAGTTAAGGTTAATTCAGGCTTTTGTGGTTGACAGGACCTTACATTCTCATCGAACTTACCATCTATTAAACAAATGTACAGCAGGTGTCTGACAGATCAACAAAGCCACTTTCAAATATTTTAACTGTTATTTATTGCATTCTCCCCCCCACACCCACAAAAGGCAATAATAGTCTCTATTTGCTATAAACAATGCCAGCTTCAGAAACTAATGGTGATTCAATTAGAATACCTCAAAGGGGAAAATTCACCTTTCTATTATGTGCATTTAGTGCTGATGAGAGTTAAGTGCAGGCTTCAAGAGAAGCTACTTTTAAGAATAGGTAGGAGAGCATTATGCATTTGAGAATGAAAACAGTAGAATGTTTATGGACTGTTAGCAGTCTCTTCTGGAGGCTTCTTAGAGGCAAGGAGACGTGGTGGCAGAGATCAGTGGTTAGCATCTCCCATTTTCTCTTTTCTTTCTTTTACAATAGCAGCTGCTGTGGGAGACAAAACTAATCAGAACCATGGGGGGGCAAGGATTAACCCTTCCTTCCTATAACATTTATGCCAGGGGTAGGAAACTTGTGGACCTTCAGATGGTTGGATCCTATTTCCCTGCCAGCTCCCATCCAGCATGGCCAATGGCCAAGAATGATAGGAGTTGTAGTACAACAACATCTAGAAGACCATGGGTTTCTCATCCTTGGTGTAATCATTTAACCCCCCCTTCCCAGGTTACAGGTATCCTTTTAAGTATTATATGGGTAGCTGTAATATTCCCTCAATATTACAAAACAGCAAGTTGGGGGGAAAGGGTTAACTGGGAAATTGGTGCAGGCAAAAAGAGTTAAGCTCTCCTGCAATGCCAGATCTTTGGCATGATTTGGGACTCTGGAAATTCTATTTTTTTCCCTTAAAAATAAATTGTAGGCATTCCTAATCACATCTAGTATTGGTCATCAAAAACATTGATGTGGTACAGTCCAATATATGAATACTCATACACCAGGCTTTCCCAATCTGGTGCCTTCTAGATGTTGTTGGACTGCAGCTCCTAACATCACTGACCCTTGGGCCATGCTGGCTGGGGCTGATGGGAGTTGGAGTTCAACAACATCTGCAAGGCATCAAGTTGGCAGGGGTGGGGGGAGGTGATGTGAACACATACAAAGATATCTTCAAGTAACTGGCTCTTCTAGAGCCACTATAGTGGAATGCAGTAGTATGAAAATATTCCTGTTTTTATTATTAATATTGTTGTTGATGATGATGTTATCTATCTATTTATTTATACCCCACCTTTCGGCCAAAGGCCCTCAAGGTGTCTTACAAGAAAAATAAACACAGGTATAAAAATACAATAAAAGCAATACAATTTACAAAAAATTAATTTAAATAACAAATAACATTATCGTTATCGGCACTGCCAAGAAAGAGGAGGTGGTGTTAGCAGGGGTGGCAGTTCCCGAGAGGCAGAAGGGCAACAGGCATTTGTTACAGCAAAGCTGTTTGCTGTTTCAATGTTGTCTTCCTCTCCATGTCCTTGGGCTCGCTCAGCTGCTTCTCCCCGGGCTTCTGTTGCTGGCGATGGTGATGGTTTATGTCGGGAGGCGGCTACGGGAGCTCGGTCTTGGGGACCTGGGCCTTGCCTGGCCTGCTCTGCATCCTCTTTGATGTTAAATAAACCCCGGACTGCAGCTCGATTCCACCCAGCCCTCTTCCGTTGCCACTTATTGTTTCCATGGCTTCTGATGAACCATGTAAATTCTCCATGGAACTCCTCCTGCACTGGTCAGAGGATTCTAAGGCATTTCTATTGGGAACTGAATGTATATTCAGTCCACCAAACTGTTCGGTGGATTACAACCTGTGAACTGATTTAAAAAGTTTGTCAGGTGCCACTGTTGAAAAGATGCTTACCTCATAAGACTAAGCCCTGGCCATGCAGTTTGCAGAGCCTGTGCCACTGGTGCAGCTAATCCACTTCCTCCTCGGCTCTAGGCCATTAAGGATGCTATGGAAGTTAGGCACCCCAGCAACATTCTCCTATTTGGTGTGAATGCCTCCTACCAAGGGCATTCCACTACTGCAGAGGAGAGAGCACAGCAGATTACCTGTGCTGCTTCTGCCATCACCAAGAATACCGCGTAGGGTTGGGTGGGGAGAGAAAGTTGATGCCGTTCACATTTAAAGGTGAACCTACCTAATTCGACCTTTCCAAAACAGCCATCTTTCAACATTTGCTCTTCTTATGTGTACAAAAATGCATATACTAGCATAAAGTGTGCCTTAAAATGCATATATTAGTGAAAATAACATGCAAAATGCATTATATTGGGGAAATTGTTTTCCAAAAGTGTGTATACTGGGCAAAATTGCACGAAATGTTTATATAAAGAGGAATTTGCACTAAAATGGTGGTGAATTTTTCATGAGCACTTTTTTTAAAAAAATCACAAACTGAAGTGGAAATGTAGAGAACTGAACTTTAAGAGTGGAAAAATGAGAAACCAAGATAAACCAAAATGGACAGATTCGTCAATCCCTGGTGCCACCGTGCTGCTGCAATCCTCTGCATGTCTACTCTGAAGTAAGCCCTGCTGAACTCAGTGGGACTTTAAAACTGTAAACACTTTAAATTGAAATTAAAGTCTTATTTACCAGATCTAACATTGTTTCTCCCAAAGAAGAATTTAGATGTAAAACCTGCTGGGATCATTGCATATTTTTATGAGAAAACTCACATATACTATTCTTATAAATCTTAATATTTTTGCAACAAATCATGTCTAGGTCAATTTTGCTTTCTTTGTCTTGCACTGGTATATGTTATTGCTTCCTCTTACTAAATTAATATATATTAACAGAAGGATATATTTAGAGAGATCCAGGATATATCTTTCTGTGGCACATACTGTAAGCATGATTATGGCATACAGCTGAGAGACTCAGCTAGTTTGGCAAAATCATACCCACGATGCATTGTCACACATACCATGTATATCTATGTTCTCTCAAATGAATAGAAAAAAGAATCTTAGCATTCATGAGTAGCAAGATGACAATATGAAATATTTCTCATGCTCCATGGTCTTGGAAACAATGAATTGATTTTCACAGATAATCTAAATTGTGAACTATTGAGCCGCAAAGCATGAGAGAATAACAAAAAACCCTAATAATAATAATAACAATTTCCAAATGTACTCCTTTGTTTTGAATTCAAATAATTCTTTAATTCATACATTTTGTTCTGTATTTCTTTTTTTTTTTTTGTAGCTCAATGGACAAAGACAGAGAAGGGATTATTTGGAGTTTATATAAATATGCATATATAAAAGCCACAGACAGTAAGATTCAATCATCTTGGTATATTTGACAACAGGAAAAGAAAAAGATGATGACACCAAGCATCAAATTAACTTATCTTACTAGCTTCTTTTTCAAACACATTTTAAAATGTGCAAAACAATGCAATTTGTTGCGGCGTGCTACTCCCTCTGTTGCTATTAAGCTATCCAGGTGATGTTCTCTCGGGAATCCACTACAAACAGAGGCCTAATTCAAGACTGGATCACAACATCTGCACCAGATACAATTTGTCATCTTCTGTCTGGGAGCCCATTGGCTGTTACCTAGCAACTGGTCAATCTTACAGCATATTTGTCATGACAAATTAGTAGTGTTGTTTCCATGGTAACCGGCTTTGTTACTTAATTAAATTGATTTGAATCAGAATTGGCTTTCAGGGAAACAAGTGTGTTGTGTGAAGTAGTAGTAAACATGAGCTAGCAGCTAGCCATTCATGCTTCAGCATAGGATTACCCCCACCACAGCCGCCAAAACCCACAAAGCCAAAAGGAAAACCACAATCAAGAACAGGAATAAGTGGAGTTAACTTGGGTGTATTGCATTAGTTTTTAAATTTAATAAGATAAGTATAACAGTGCAAAAAAGAAATGTTAAGCACACCTCTTTAAACAAAGAACAAACTGTTTCATCGGCTTGATATTTGATCTATCGTCCCCCTGATCAAAATGCTCAGGGAGACCTTGAGATGAGATATGAAATTGAGGAAGCATCCAAACTAGGAAATGTGGTAGTAATGGGTGACTTCAACTACCCGGACATAGACTGGCTGCATATGTGTTCCAGTCATGACAAAGAAGCAAAGTTTCTAGATATTCTAAATGACTATTCCCTAGATCAGTGGGGACCGGGACCTGGTGCGAGATGTAAGTGTTGTTGAACCGATTGGGAGCAGTGACCACAGTGCTATTAAATTAAACATACATGTAAATGGCCAATTGCCAAGAAAATCCAACACGGTCACATCTGACTTCAAAAGAGGAAACTTCACAAAAATGAGGGGATTGGTAAAAAGAAAGCTGAAAAACAAAGTCCAGAGGGTCACATCACTCGAAAATGCTTGGAAGTTGTTTAAAAACACTATATTAGAAGCTCAACTGGAGTGCATACCGCAGATCAGAAAAGGTACCGCCAGGGCCAAGAAGATGCCAGCATGGTTAACGAGCAAAGTCAAGGAAGCTCTTAGAGGCAAAAAGTCTTCCTTCAGAAAATGGAAGTCTTGTCCAAATGAAGAAAATAAAAAAGAACACAAACTCTGGCAAAAGAAATGCAAGAAGACAATAAGGGATGCTAAAAAAGAATTTGAGGAGCACATTGCTAAGAACATAAAAACCAGCAACAAAAAATTCTATAAATACATTCAAAGCAGGAGACCATCTAGGGAGACAATTGGACCCTTGGATGATAAGGGAGTCAAAGGTGTACTAAAGAACGATAAGGAGATTGCAGAGAAGCTAAATGAATTCTTTGCATCTGTCTTCACAGTGGAAGATATAGGGCAGATCCCTGAACCTGAACTAACATTTGCAGGAAGGGATTCTGAGGAACTGACACAAATAGTGGTAACGAGAGAGGAAGTTCTAAGCTTAATGGACAATATAAAAACTGACAAATCACCGGGCCCGGATGGCATCCACCCGAGAGTTCTCAAAGAACTCAAATGTGAAATTGCTGATCTGCTAACTAAAATATGTAACTTGTCCCTCGGGTCCTCCTCCGTGCCTGAGGACTAGAAAGTGGCAAATGTAACGCCAATCTTCAAAAAGGGATCCAGAGGGGATCCCGGAAATTACAGGCCAGTTAGCTTAACTTCTGTCCCTGGAAAACTGGTAGAAAGTATTATCAAAGCTAGATTAACTAAGCACAGAGAAGAACAAGCCTTGCTGAAGCAGAGCCAGCATGGCTTCTGCAAGGGAAAGTCCTGTCTCAGTAACCTATTAGAATTCTTTGAGAGTGTCAACAAGCATATAGATAGAGGTGATCCAGTGGACATAGTGTACTTAGACTTTCAAAAAGCGTTTGACAAGGTACCTCACCAAAGGCTTCTGAGGAAGCTTAGCAGTCATGGAATAAGAGGAGAGGTCCTCTTGTGGATAAGGAATTGGTTAAGAAGCAGAAAGCAGAGAGTAGGAATAAACGGACAGTTCTCCCAATGGAGGGCTGTAGAAAGTGGAGTCCCTCAAGGATCGGTATTGGGACCTGTAATTTTCAACTTGTTCATTAATGACCTAGAATTAGGAGTGAGCAGTGAAGTGGCCAAGTTTGCTGATGACACCTGGTTGTTCAGGGTTGTTAAAACAAAAAGGGATTGCGAAGAGCTCCAAAAAGATCTCTCCAAACTGAGTGAATGGGCGGGAAAATGGCAAATGCAATTCAATATAAACAAGTGTAAAATTATGCATATTGGAGCAAAAAATCTGAATTTCACATATACGCTCATGGGGTCTGAACTGGCGGTGACCGACCAGGAGAGAGACCTCGGGGTTGTGGTGGACAGCACGATGAAAATGTCGACCCAGTGTGCGGCAGTTGTGAAAAAGGCAAATTCCATGCTAGCGATAATTAGGAAAGGTATTGAAAATAAAACAGCCGATATCATAATGCCGTTGTATAAATCTATGGTGCGGCCACATTTGGAATACTGTGTACAGTTCTGGTCGCCTCATCTCAAAAAGGATATTATAGAGTTGGAAAAGGTTCAGAAGAGGGCAACCAGAATGATCAAGGGGATGGAGCGACTCCCTTACGAGGAAAGGTTGCAGCATTTGGGGCTTTTTAGTTTAGAGAAAAGGCGGGTCAGAGGAGACATGATAGAAGTGTATAAAATTATGCATGGCATTGAGAAAGTGGATAGAGAAAAGTTCTTCTCCCTCTCTCATAATACTAGAACTCGTGGACATTCAAAGAAGCTGAATGTTGGAAGATTCAGGACAGACAAAAGGAAGTACTTCTTTACTCAGCGCATAGTTAAACTATGGAATTTGCTCCCACAAGATGCAGTAATGGCCACCAGCTTGGATGGCTTTAAAAGAAGATTAGACAAATTCATGGAGGACAGGGCTATCAATGGCTACTAGCCGTGATGGCTGTGCTCTGCCACCCTAGTCAGAGGCAGCATGCTTCTGAAAACCAGTTGCCGGAAGCCTCAGGAGGGGAGAGTGTTCTTGCACTCGGGTCCTGCTTGCGGGCTTCCCCCAGGCACCTGGTTGGCCACTGTGAGAACAGGATGCTGGACTAGATGGGCCACTGGCCTGATCCAGCAGGCTCTTCTTATGTTCTTATGAAGATGTGAAGTTGTGGATATGGCATATCCTGGGATTTTTAGGGACTGGTTGTAGAGATGTAGAACACATTTCAGAACAGGCAGTGAAAATCTGAGATTCAAAGGCGGGAGAAAAGGGTGATGGGCTTCAGTTCTAAATGCACATTTTACAGATCTTGAGTTTCAGCAATTCCATCTGATAGCACTGGGGTTCTTTTAGTTCGTTTGCTGCTAGGATCACAACCAACAAGGACAAAGCAAACTCAATTAAGTTAAAGTTGCCATCTAATTATGTCTCAGGCAAAACCCAAGGAAAGGAGAGTCCTTCTCAAGTAGGACATCTGTAGGAAAGTTAAAATAATTTTGAAATGATTTGTAGTATGTCTCAGCAAGTTGACCACACCCAAATCACCAGTGAATTTTGCCTAATGTGAATTATGCAGTGGATAGGAACATTTAAAGCTGATGTGTTTTATGCTGAGTCAGATCTTCAGTTCATCCAGTCCATGAGTTAAACTACCTTCAATGCCGCTTGGCAGAATATATGACCTCATTGCAATCAAAGAACCCAAGGAATTGTTATCCATCCTAGACATCTGAAGTCCATTGAATTAAATAAACTGAGACTGAATCCTGACAAAATAGAGGCTGTGTGGGTGAGTGGATCCCATATGTGGGAAATAGGACAGTTACCTGTCTAAGATGGTGTTGCATGTACAAGAAAGTGCATAGTCTGTGGGTGCTTTAGATTCACCTTTGTCCCTAGAGGCCCAAATGACCTGTCCCTGGGATAGCCTTTTACTAACGTCAACTTGTATGACAGCTACAGGCTCTGGTAACTCAAGACTGGATTTCTGTAAAGCATTACACCCTCCCCCAAAGTATGTTCCAGGACCACCTGTAGCAGGGCTTTAGTGTTGCTGCACTAATTCATGGAATTCTCTCTCTTTGGATATAAGGCAAGTGCTTCCAGTAGTATGTTTTAGTGACTTACTTATGACTTTTGTATTTACTCAGACTTTCCCTGCACTCTGACCACTTCATGAAATGTAGTACTGAACATGGTGTATTGTTTTAACTTGTATTTTATTTTGTATCTCTCGGGGTGGGAAACCTTTTGCCTCCCAAGGGTTGCGGTCCCTTACGGGCAATCTCCTGCGGGCCTCATGGCCATGGTGAAAGGGGACAGAGGTAGAAATGAGCAGAACAACAAATGTGAACTTTATTGTTGTGCAGTAGGCTAGTTTCTACACACACAAACATGCACAAATGCACACACTTTGTCTATCCTCCAACTAGGAAAGCAAGAAGCAGTATCAGCAGAAGGGGCACTGATGGTAGTTGCCCCATCCAGGGTCAGGGCCAGAGGGCAGCCAGGTCGGGCCCTGGCTGAGGGTCCCTGCGGCCCAGAGGGACCCCTGAAGGGCCCCTCATTAGAGTAGTAGAGTAGCACTCCCCTTCCGCAATCCACAGCAGGGTCCCTGCCACGGATCACAGGGAGGAAGCTTACAGGCCACCTGCCCATTCGCTCGCTCCACCTACCTCTCTCCTGTCTTCTGTTGCTGCATGTGCTGTGCACGCAGGGCTGCCATCAACCAAGATGGTGGTGGAGGCTTCTTTAAGGGGCTGATGCCCCTACCATCATCTTGGTTGATGGCAGGCATGTGCCTGCACATAGTGCAGCCGACCCTGCTGCGGATTGTGAGAGGGAGCCCCCAGGGGCCCCCTACTACCATGCAGGCCCACAACAACCAACTGCATGCCCCACCTACCTCTCCCTTGAAGTAAATGCTGGCTGCACTGTGGGTGCAAGCCTGCCATCAACCAAGATGGCAGCTGAGGTTTCTCTAAGGGGCTGATGCCCCTGCCACCATCTTAGTTGATGGCAGGTATGAACCAGAGCTTGGAAGTAACTCGTTATTTTTAATGAGTTACTTTTAATTCGTTACAATTTTAAATAACGAGTGGGTAATTCCATTACATTTGGCAAGTAACGGAACGAATAGTAATTTCCCTACTTTTCAGCTTCAACTTTAACATTTCCACGTTAGGTTGGATGTTACTTCAGGGCAGGAACAAGGGGAAGTCAGCTCCTGGCTGTGATTGGTTAACACAAGACATGTGCCTCACACTGATTGGACCTCTGCGCAGACTGTCTCTTCCCTCGTGATCTGTGTTAGGAGGCACGAGGGAAGAGATGAATAGGCAGGGGGAGCCTGCTAGCGTCTGACTCTGAGAGGAAAAAATGGACGCAGGAGGAAAAAGCCAGGGCAAGGACAACAACGGAAGAGAAGGCTGCAGCAGAATGCCAAAGAGCTGTGGAGGTGAGTGACAATGATTTGTGTGTGTGTGTGCCCCGGTGTGTGTGTTTTCGGCTGAAGTCTCTGGTTTTGGGGGGGGCTCCAGCTCTCTGGCTACCACCCCTTACTCTCTGGACTCTCCGCTTCAATTTTTTTTAAAAATTAAGTTTCTAGGTGGTCTAATTCCCGAGATATACACCAAAACGTAACCCCCCGCACAACTTTTTTTTAAACAGATCATGCTCTAGCTACAACTCCCATCAGCCCAATCCAGTGGCCATGCTGGCTGGGGCTGATGGGAGTTGTAGTTTAAAGTAACTTTTCAAAGCTCTGGCTGCAACCCCGCCCTTTCATGATTGTGAGTAAAGTGCAGACTTGTGTTTGTGTTGTAAATCTCTCTCCCTCCAACCCTATTTTTTTTATTATGTAGGAAACTAATACTCATTTTTTAAAAAAATGAATGAAGTTTATTTATTTATTTTTATTATTTTATTTATATCCCACCCTTCCTCCCAGTAGGAGCCCAGGGCACCAAACAAAAGCACTAAAAACACTTTAAAAAATCATAAAAACAGACTTTAAAATATATTAAAACAAAACATCTTTAAAAACATTTTTAAAAGCTTTAAAAACATTTTTTTTAAGAAAAAGTTTTAAAACATATTAAAAAGCAATTTCAACACAGACGCAGACTGGGATAAGCTCTCAACTTAACTTGTTAAAAGAACAAGTTCCTTATCACTTGAGGCTGCAGTTTTCCCTGGTTGAGTAAGCCCCATTGAATACATTGGGACTTGCTTCTGAGTAAACAAACATAGGATTGCACTATAAATATCTTTACAGGTTATATAAATAAACATATTTGATAGTCATGCTTATATAAATATTTTCATAGAATCATAGAATAGTAGAGTTGGAAGGGGCCTATAAGGCCATCAAGTCCAACCCCCTGCTCAATGCAGAAATCCAAATCAAAGCATTCCCGACAGATGGCTGTCCAGCTGCCTCTTGAATGCCTCCAGTGTCGGAGATCCCACTACCTCTCTAGTAATTAGTTCCATTGTTGTATGGCTCTAACAGTTAGGAAGCTTTTCCTGATGTCCAGTCGAAATCTGGCTTCTTGCAACTTGAGCCCATTATTCTGTGTCCTGCACTCTGGGATCACTGAGAAGAGATCCCGGCCCTCCTCTGTGTGGCAACCTTTCAACTACTTGAAGAGTGCTATCATATCTCCCCTCAGTCTTCTCTTCTCCAGGCTAAACATCCCCAGTTCTTTCAGTCTCTCCTCGTAGGGCTTTGTTTCCAGTTCTGTGATCATCCTTGTTGCCCTCCTCTGAAACTGTTCCAGTTTGTCTGCAGCCTTCTTGAAGTGCAGAGACCAGAACTGGACACAGTAGTCAAGATGAGGCCTAACCAGTGCTGAATAGAGGGGAACTAATATTTCACATGATTTGGAAACTATACTTCTGTTAATGCAGCCTGATATAGCATTTGCCTTTTTTGCAGCCACATCACACTGTTGGCTCATATTCAGCTTGTGATCAACAACAATTCCAAGATCCTTCTTGCATGTCGTACTGCTGAGCCAAGTATCCCCCATCTTATAACTGTGCATTTGGTTTCTTTTTCCTAAGTGTAGAACTTTTACTTCCACCCAGTTTTGTCATGCTGTGTCCCTATAAGTATCCAATTGCATACTATGGTTGTACAATACTTCCTTTACATTTTAAGTACGCCTTGGGGTAGTCATGGTTCTCCATTGTTTTCATCCTGAGGGCAGATAGGCTGAGAAATGGTGAGTAGCCCATGGTCACCCACTACACTTTATAGCTTATTTTCATTTTGAAAAATTAATTAAAACAATTTACATGCAGGCAAAATTTATTAAGCGGATTCACACAATATGTGTAAAGCACATCCAACTCGCATTTAAAGCGCATGACTTCCCCTAAAGAATTCTGGGAAGTGTCATTTCCCCCTCACAGTTATACTTCTCACCACTCTTAACAAACTGCAGTTCCCATGATTCTGTGGTGGGATTCATGTGCTTCAAATGGGTGTTGAATGTGCTTTAAAGGAATGGTGTGGATCTGCCCTAGGTATGATGTTCATTCAAGAGTGAATTGAAAAGAACAATTTTAAAAGATACTTCTTACTCTTACTCATTTTTCAGACCTCTTTCTGAAGTAAAGGGTCAAATCTGTAAAAACATTTGGAGCAGCCACATTAAAAGATAAGGGCAGGGTATTCCAGGCAGGGGGTTGCCAACCCTGCTTGGATGTGGATGTCTTTGCAGAAGAACCCTAGTCAAGGTTTACCAACAGCACAGTCCAAACTATATCTACTTAGAAGTCAGTCCTGTTGAGTTCTATGGGGCTTAATCCCTTAGTAAGTGTGTTTAGAATTGCAGCCTTCAGGAGCCTCCATCTTTACTCCCCAAAGCTCCCATCTAACATCTCCACAACACTAGGCTCCTTTGTCTCTGCTGTGGCCTTCTGGTGACTGCCCTAGCCTGAAGGCACTTAACCCTTCTTGCTGAAAGCAAGTAGGCTAGATTAAATGTTCCCTACCCAGACTCATATATATAAAATATAAACGGCATTTTGTCAAAAGTATTTTTGTCTACATTTTATACCTCATCCTTGGTTTTCCAAGCTTGGCATGGAATGCTTCTCATACAGAATTAATTTGAAATGCTGCATATTTATTATCATAATCATCATATTCAAAATAAAAAATATATGTACCGCCTTCAAGTTGATTCCAACTTATGGTGACCCTATGAATAGGGTTTTCATGAGGCTGAGAGGCAGTGACTGGACCAAGGTCACTCAGTGAGCTTCATGGCTATGTGGGGATTTGAACCCTAGTCTCATTTTGTTCTCACAACAACCCTGTGAGATAGTAGGTTAGACTGGCCCAGGCAGGGTTATTTAGTGAGCAAAAATGATCCAAATAGGATCTCTTTTAATTGTGCTATCGACCTGCTTACTTCCACTCTGACTGGGGCATCTTGCAGCATGGGGAAGAGATAGGGGCACATCACAGCTGAAGTTCACCCACATAGGAGCATTATCTCTTGTTTATTACAGAGATGCCTGTTGCAGGTTTTGCTGCTGAGAGCAGCAGTCAGTTAGTGCGGCCACTTGAGTCACAGCTTGTTGATCCTGAGGAGGCAAAACTAGAAAGTGAGGTTCAGAAAGGAGGCCCTGTGCACGAGGAGGAGGAGGGCATGAAGCAGTGCCAGTTGCCCACAGCCACATCTGCAGAACAGCAAGTACCATGGTTTGGCTTTGAGAAAGCTTGTACATTTGTGAGCCAGAGTGGGAAAAATGTTGTTGTACGATGCAATTACTGCCTTCCAAGGATCAAAAATCTGAGATCAGCTGTTTCCTCCTCATCCAATGTGAAGAAACATTTTGAGGTAAGCCTTTGTCATGCTGGTCCTCAAAGAGTGTCCATTGTCTATTTATGTTTAAATTGTGAAGTTCCTCTTCCATTTTTTCTTGGATTCATGCTTTGTTCTTTTTCCTCAGAGGGCACACCCTGAGAAGCTGAGAGCAATTGAAGAAGCAATAAAGTCAAGGAGACGTGGCCTTCCTGAACCAATGCATGACCCCCCTCCTCCCAAAATGCTGAAGCAGCAGCAGACAACCCTTGAGAGGTAGGGATCTGGCAGGGATCTGCTTCTTCTGGCAGCCTGCGTACACCCTCACTTCAAACTAGATCGGCTGGAATCGTGTCAGGCCACCACCCATACCAACAAGTAAGAACATTAGGGAAGCCCTTTGGGTGGATTACTCCAAGGGAAATGTTGTCTCAAGGGAGGCATCAGAGGGCTTAAGGTGGTAGGCAGGGGCTGGGCCTTTTCTTCCTGGGGCTCCTCATCACAACCTTGGGCTGCTGCAGGTAATCCTTAAGGGTCTGCTGTGCTGCCCCATGAGTGTGGTGACTTGGTCACCTTCCTACCTTCCATGTCATCATCCACAGGCTCAGGCTGGACCCTGAACCAGGGGACATGACAAGCATCAGGAAATGAAGAGCAGATGATGGTTTCCTAACATATATGTGTTAACATATCCTCTCTCTTTCTTAGATACACAATGGAAGCCTTGTTGAAAGCTGAAATAAAGATGGATGTACTTAATGAGGACAGTGATCAGTCTTCAGATAAAGACCAGGAAGGAGATGACTTAGAAGATGACTTCTTTAACTTTCTGCCCCAGGGCAAGAAGTCAGCAGTGGACACTGCTGAGGAGGAACTGGTGAGGTACCTGAGGTCTCCCAGCAGGGAAGTGTCATCACTCCATGGCTTTCCACGTGTGCTGAGGTGTTTTTTGCAGCACAACACAGGCATGCCTTCAAGCGCCACAGTAGAACGCCTGTTCAGTACTGGTGGCAATGTAATGACTGTAAAAAGACATTCCTTGTCTGACATGCTCTTTGAGCATCTTGTTCTTTTGAGACATAACAGAAACATATTATAAAAGCATTTCAAGTGTAAAATTTGATTTCAAGAGTTGGGGTATCTTCATTGCTTGGGGGGATGTGAGATTCTGTTATGCCATTATGTTAATCTTATGGATAAATTTTTTTATTCTACTACCCCCTGTGTGTGTGTGTTTATTTTTAATATTGTTTTAGGCTTCTTAGATGTGCAGCAGCCAAGGCCAGCACCTTGTAGGAGTTTTTTAAAAAAAGTAACTGAAATGTAATTGTAGTGATTACTTTTGAGAAAAAGCAAAGTAATCAGTTACTTTCAGAGCAATTGTAATTGTAACGGTAATTACTACTTTTTGGGCCAAGTAATTGTAACTGTAATTTATTACTTTTAAAAAGTAATCTTCCAAGCTCTGGTATGAACACACATAGTACGCATGCATGCTATGAACCAAGATGGCGGTGGAGGTATCAGTCCCTTAGGGAAGCCTCCACCACCATCTTGTTTGATGGTGGGTATGCGCACACAGTGCAGGCAGCACTCACTTCAAGGGAAAGGTAGGTAGGTGTGGCGTGCGTGCGAGTTCCGGGGTCTGTGGCAGGCTGGTGCCCAAGGGCCCCCTGCATGCCTGGCGCCGGCCCTGGTCACTGGTATATATTATACTGAGTGTTATGTTTTCAAACTGCACAGTGCATAGGTATTTAGAATCATAGAATAGTAGAGTTGGAAGGGGCCTATAAAGCCATCAAGTCCAACCCCCTATTGAATAGTATGGAAATTCTGACAAATGAAAAATAATGATACAGAAAAGAAAATTAGAACAAACAGCCTGAGCTCTGTTTGTGGGTTGTTCTTTTTGGCCTCCATTGAAATATCTTAAGAGAGCTAGCTTATGTCTTCTATCCCCTACACTGAGTGACCAAGAAGAGAGATTAACATATTTATGCTCTACATATAATTAATGAAAGAAGCGTGCCCATTAAGTACAACTGTTTGAAGACTTCAGATATGCAATCTCACAGTTTCCTGGGTTTATCTCTATTTTATCTATTGGTAATATATGGGTGGTTGCTGCTGTCCTTCCTGATCTTCTTGCAAATTTAGATGTAAAACTCAAGTTGTACTTTGCCTTATAAAATATTAAATGAATTGCTTGGAATAATTTGAGCGCTCTCATTATGTATGATTGATTTAAAGCCCAAGTTGAGCTGCAACGCGGCATAAATGTTCCTGGCTGAAGTACTCTCCGTAAACAATAAACGGCAAAGTGGTGACTGGCATCAGGAAAGGAAGAGAGGACCATCTAGAAACACACAAAATACTTGCAATTGTTACATTATAAGCTGCCCAGCACCATTGCTCCTTTTGGCTGGTTGTGGTTTTTTTCAGCTGGGGTGATTATTTATTTTTAGCCAGAAGCCTCTCCTTATAGCAAGAGGAGTGAACATAGGAAGCTGCCTTATATAGAGTCAGACCATTGGTCCATCTAGTTCCACATAGTCTGCGCTGACTGGCAGCGGCTCTTCAAGCAGGAGACTCACCCGGCTGTACCTGGAGATGCGGGGGATTGAACCTGGGATCGTCTACATGCAAGATAGTTTCCCTACTGCTGAGCTATATGGCCCTTCCCCTAAGAGAGTTTAGAATTAGTGAGTTTGGAGCTTGGGGTTGTATCCAAAGCAGCACTAAGGAATGCATCCTGCCCATGCAAGGATTTCCCCTTTTCCCCTGCACAGCCCCTAAATCTGTTCTAGGGGTTCCCCCAACCCTCTGGAGCAGATTTGGGGAGGACATGGGGCACACATAGGGGGAGAAGAGCGGGGAGTCCCATTGCAAAAATGGAAATCCTTCTGCTAATGGGATGTGTTGGCTTGACAGGGCTCAGGGTTTGTATTTTGCAGGAAGCCCGGGATGGTCCCAATAATATACAGAGTCCTCATTATGAATGAGGGCTAAACCACCCAGAGTCAGGGGTTTTTCCCACCCTGCAACACTGTCTCCAGGAGAGGGGTGCTTGAGGAGTTTGATTAGTTATTTATTTGGCACTTTTCTTGCCTGCACAAAAAGTCACAGGGTGGGTTATATCATCATAAAAACAGTAAAACAGAATGCATGGATATTAAACCATTCAAATGGCAGGCAACACTGTCTGATACAAAAAGAAACCTATCTGCACCTTATGGCATAATGTGCCAATTGAAACCTAGCATCCATGGGATTTCACATGTCGTGACACAGTTCTCAGCCCTTGACAATGTCAAAATGCGTTTTAAATGCACGTTTCTTTTTTTTTTAATAATTTTTATTCAAATTTTTCAAAAAAAACAAAACAAAATAAAAAAAAACATACAACAACAAAAAATAAAAATAAAATAGTTGACTTCCGATTTGTCGCAGATCAGCTATAAGTATATAATATACATCAAACCTGTCCCTTAATGTGTACATACAGAATCCCTTTTCTCCATAGGCTATCTTAGTTAATCGTCAAATCCCAGTATCATCATTTTATTTTGATCTTTCAACAAAAAGTCTAAGAGAGGCTTCCATTCCTTAAGAAATGTATCTGTCGATTTTTCTCTAAGTAGACATGTCAATTTATCCATTTCTACTAAGTCCATTAATTTCCATAGCCATTCTTCCATTGTTGGTGTTGATTCCATTTTCCACTTTTGTGCATATAATAATCTTGCTGCCGTAAT